>NC_088303.1:25886653-26486653 GCF_032854445.1 Liolophura sinensis
AATCCCTACTCTCCTTCCATAACTCCTCTCACCCCCACTTCACCTGTCTTCAATACTTGGTCAATTAAGGCGTCAGCCTATGTACAGCTCCTGCCTGATGACATTCACTGTTTATAGGCAATAGCCATCCTCAATTGATCAGTAACAATGCTATGCAGGGCCCCTCAAGGATTCCCTTTGTCAGGGTGATGAGCCATCAATAAAAATCTCAATAGACAGGTATTAACCGAACAGGATTTTTCTAATAACACGCCACGTTTGCAAATTAATTAACGGACAACAGGGAAGCAGGTAAAAGGCGTTAGAAAGCTCTTGCGGCAGTTATGCAAATGAACTGCCACCTGGTGGCAGGATTAGACAACGGAACAGGTCACAAACGCCAATCAGGCCCATCTAATGTGGCCATAGAGTATTATGCAGTCGTCAGTCTAAATGGATGCCGGACAACGCGCGTCAGTAGCTTTCCACTTAGCCATTCATCTTCAATAATTCCATTATGTCCAAAATTTAGACAAAATTACCTTAATACAAGCTATTCCAGCCGCATCAAAAGCCCTAAGCCAAATATGGACAGAGAAAAATGCCAGTACCTTCAGGCGTACTTCACACTTTAAAAAGGGCATCAGTGGGAAAAGACTAGAGAAAATGAGCTGTCAATGATAATATGCCAATGACAAGAATGCGTGGAAAAACCTATAAATTAGCACAGTCAATAGGGAAACGCATGTAAATCAAAGAGAATCAATACAAACTTTTCATCTCAGTGAGCATGACTGAATCCTAACCAATGATATGGCCTAATTAGATAAATAATAACACTACATTATCAAAGTGTACAAACCTTATGCCAAAAAGCTTCCTACTAATTTACATACTTTTGAGTTGTTTTTCACCCCAGAGCTTTCTAGGAAATACACATCCAATGACAGAATCTTGACATGTAGTTTTTTGCTTAATATGATCCAGAAAAAGAACTCAAATTTAAAAGAGGCTTCAGGATTTAAGCTGCAAACTTAAATCAATCCTTTCTCCAGGACCATCTAGCACAGTCCTACATTGCAGGACATAATTAAGAGTACACATCTGATATCTCAGGTATGTATGTCAGGAAATCCAAGTGGCTTTAACTGCTTCCTGATGTTCTGAAACATGACAACACAGGTAAAAAATACAGGTCTAAAATATTGGAATTGCCTAACGGATAACCTGTTTTGACTTGCATCTGATATTTCAGAGCAGTGCTTCATTCTTTTTAGAAAAGACAAATCAATAATAATCAAAATGCTATATTGTCTACACTCTTAAGTGAACACTGAACAATAGAAATGACAATGGACAGGCAACTTTTGGTTTCTTAACAAACTTCTTTGTTCCTTATCTAAGACATTCCCACACCAACATGTACAACATTAAAGGAATACATCACCATAAGTGATACGGCATGCGAATACAATGACATTCAAGGCTGTCACAGTGTTTAAACACCCACTGAGGACATTTTTTAATTTTCTATCATTTTTACCAAAATCATCTGCACTTATCAATAATTGTTAAAATCAGGGAATTATACTAGTACTAGTAATTTGGCTATAAAAAAATAGTTGTAACTTCTAGTACTTCTGTCATTGATTGATCTTTCACATCATCAAGTTTGTTATGGAATTCTTGGTTATCCAAAAGAGCTGCTGGCTGGACGTCGCAACATCTTCACTGGGTGTCCAAAACTTCAGGAATAATCTGAACAGTGCATGTTTTTAGAGACTCATGAACTTTTTTTGATATGCTATTTAGCAGTACCTTACCTGACATTCACAATGGGACAAGTAGTCTGCATATTGCTTATTTACATTTGCTTATTCGAAACTTATAATTTCATGATCAAAGGTTAGAGAAGTTTCTTTGCTTGAATCCGTAAAAAAAAAAAAAAAAAAAAAAAATTTAAGTGTAATCATCAGTCCACCGATGTTAAGTCAACAACAGCAATATGCACTCATAAGCTTTTAGGTCCGTCTCCAGTTGGTGAACTGTCCCACACTTGGTGGGAAAGAGCATTTCGGACACCACCTCTCTATATCTCAACATAGTACACTCGTTACCGTGACGATGTCTTAGAAGTGAGACTGAAGCGGTGTACGTCTGACATGAGTAGGTACCCTCCTAATGTCCACATCACTTCAACTCTACACAGGGGTCAGGTCTGAGCCCAATTACTCTGGACCAAACCACTTTACACGGAAGTCAAAATTTGAGGGCAGCCTCTGGTAACATATGCCTTTGGCATTTCATAGCACCTTCTCGCTCTTTGCAGAGCACTTGTGCATTTTGGGAGGCGTTCTTCTATCTGGTGCTCTATCATAAAGAGGATCAATTTTGACGCGTTCATGGCTACGTTTGGCGCTTGCTGTTCGCAACTAACGCTAATCATATTCTTGTCCTCGCTATCAAAGTGTCAGGGATACTGACCAAACCCGCTCCGGGCCATTTTTAATTCCACGATACTCGCTTAATTGTGACAATAATTTGGCATCTCTGCGGCCTAAGTGACAACAGACGGCTAATGCCTGACACTGAAGACCCCAGTGTTAAGCCGAAGCCTGTATATTGACTCATCAACGATGTCACTGATAAACTGGAGGATCTGCGAGCCAACGCACAGCAAAATTGGCATCGGGATCCTATTTGAGAGTAGTCTTGGTCAATCCGTCTGATCCATTCGCTGACACCACACTGACAGTCGACACGACCCTATGATTTCCCCGTCAGCCACGCGCCAGCAATGCTGCGATGGCAGGCTTGTAGCGAAATTGACTAAAAAAATCTGGGACAAGAAATGAGCTGACAATTTCTATTAACAATCGGGCATTTTATTCGACACCTTTGACTGGGCCATGACATGAACATCAGCTCCATTGACCCGCTCTTACTTTAAAGGAATCAATTAAAATCGAAACTCTTCGTGTTTCTCCTCTGGAAGGGAGAGCGAAATTGTCAGTTTGATTACTACTGATTCATCTCTTTGGATTCTTGTTAAGATGCTTCCCTTTAATCATGGACACCTCGGCTCATCACATGCCCTCTTATTCCGCATCAGCAGAGATTATCTCCTAAAGCCAATTTGTCAGATTCACAGGCGGACATGACAGTAATTTGAGACAGTCAGAGGGTATCATGGACAAACAGACTTAAAAACGATGAGCATGGGCCGATCGTTTTCTCAGCACAACAAGGACACCAATACAGAAGACAGAAAACAATTGAGCCACCGTTCTCCTGATGGCCATCACGTTCGCAGAGGGATACGGCAAGTAAATAGTTCTCAACTTCTCAACAATATCAACTCTAACAAAGGTATATTTTATGTTAGTTCAAATCTTCAAAACTTCCTCTGCCACACAACAATCCCATCCCCCCACTCAAACAGCCAGCCACCCAAACAGTCCCAACCATAATTCACAAAATAATTTTGATTTTAAAATAAAACAAATCCTGACAATAAAGATACTTTACATGCTTCCTTTGAATGTGACATAAGCAACCACATGACAGAATTTCAAGTGGATGACCTGCTAAAGATTTTTTCTTCAGAATATCATTGTCATAGTTGAGAAATCATCTCAATAGTTAAAATTATAGTTAAAAAACTTATATGTTATTGAGTTGAAAACTGGTTGTGCTCCTGAGGTTGTCCAGAAAGTTAAAAGCTGCCAATGAGACATTACCAGATACCTACACAGAACAACATTGAAGGATATGATAGCTATATAGGCCATCTTGCTACAATGATGAAGCAAAGTTACATCAAACAGTTTAACAAGCAGCTTTAGGTGATGCAAAGATAGAGATCTCCTCGACTTCGACCTTTGCTGTGAGTAGCTGGTCAATAAAAGTGCCCTTAAAGTATACCAGTATAAACACAACCTGTAAATGCACCGACGGACCCCAGAAAAAAAGTGGATTCCTATCTTTCTTTTAAACTATGAAAGTGTCTTGCTCAATAAATTAATTCAATAGAAGACATAAAAGAGTCAAACTGGTGAAAACAACATCATCAAACTGTTACAGACTTGTGAAATTAAAAACTGATGGATGCTATCAGAGAGAGATCACATAACTTTTCCATGTCATGTTCAATTCTAACTAAAAAACTTCCTGTGGAATGATTTTCATGAAAATTTGCCAAGCTGTCGTCAACACTTCGCACAAACCATGACGTTCTAGCTTGACTTCGGCAGTACTTAAAAGTGAATTAGTCAGTCATAGTGTTAATCTGACGTGCATGAACAGAGGGTAATATTCGCTAAATGCCCAGGCCTGATACACAGGACACAGTTTCCTGCGCAAGCCTAAAATCCTGAAACTGGAGAAAGCCCTTGTATCTGATCTATATGGAATTCCTGGTACAAAGGTCAATGTCATGTCATGGGAGGGGAGGGAGTGGAATTGAGGGTGGCCATCTGACTCGAAATGAAGGCACAGACTTTGATCTTGTGTATATTCATACATTCTGGGGTTTAAGGGACATACACCTGATAAACATAATTGAAAGATTGGTACAGGTGCTTGGAGAATGAAAAGGCTAACCTGCACTTTTGAGAAACGTCTATTACCAAAAATTTGCTCTTTTTTCAGGCCATCCACTAGTCTAATTCAAAAGCTATACATGTTAAAAACTTTATGCATTCATATATTTTAGTATTCTAAAATACAATTACTTATTAACTATTACGCAGTTCATTTAATGGGAGGATGGGGGAAGTGGGGATAGTGTGTACTTTAAACCTTAGCAAAGCACTAAAGTTTGGTGTGCCTAGCTAGTTAAGTGGTTATCATTCAGAGAAGAGGTGTGTGCATCTCACCCACAAATGTCGCTTGTTATCAGTCTGAACCAACACTTCCTATCCTGTAAGCCTGGTCATTTCTGATCTGTCCTGTTACAACACAACATGTACTGATACGGCTTCACTGACCCACTCCACAACTTAGGGTCAACAGCTTCAGTATAATCTTCCTGGAATAATGGAAGGCGGATTTCAAGAGAACAATGAGAGGACAAGTAGATTCAGATAAACCCAAGTTCTGTTAAATTAACCAGGCTGTATCAAGTGTTGTTGGGTGTAAATGTACTCAACATATAATTATATCTTCAAAAGAGCAATATGCATACAGTTATTTTCAACACTGGTTCTGAAAAGCATATCACAGTAAAATTTTACATATTTAATTCACCACATAACAAAGTAAATATGAACAGATTCTGGCTTTAGAAATTTAAAACAAATACAAGTTGATTCAATTCATCTTAAATTTGAACATATTTTTCTGAAATCACAGAAATGCTTCATTTTTTCATGTTTGTTCGAACATAAACTTTTAAAGAAGAAGCCTTACTGCACTTCTAATTTGTAAATATAGCTGATTAACCAGGACCTAACAAACTGCACAAACTGTTTGATCAATAAAATATGTCAACGGCTAAATTACTTACATGGAAGCATTTGAAAGTTAGTAATCTGCAATAAAAAATGCATTAATGTTTTCATAAATCATTTGTCAATCAAACATAGCACAAGTATGAGTCTTTTTCACCCCTCTAATAAGAGATACACACCATAACTTCAAATTTTGCAAGTAGTCTTATTTTTCTTATTATATGCTAATTTTTCTGAGGTTAACTATGAGTATGACCTAAGTTTTGTTTTAAAGGAGAAAATCTGGTTAATCAGCATTAAGGCCCGTATGCATGAACACGGCTTAGGCTGTCACTCGGTTTAAATTTGTCTTGAGATAAAAAAGTAATTTGTGATGCACCAACCTCGATTAGTTCAAGTTAGAGCTTGAAGAGCGTGAACATTTATACTTCCTCTGGGGTAGGTTTAACTTTGAGATGAGCAGTTGGCTGTTATAGTTTCTGATGAGGAAGATGGACTTTCAAAATCATATTCTTCACTTCTGTTTGAATGCGGTCAGTATTAGACAAATAAAAGCCAGGCATGAAAGGTGTTTTCTGTCATGTGTAGGTGAGGTCAAAGACAAATCAACATGAGCTGGATTTGAACTGATTGGAGAAAGAATACATATTATGGTCTTTTAAGGGGTGGGGAATAAAGCCTTATTTGACACAGTTGTTACATGTACAACTTACTTACATTCCTGCCGGTCGAGTTCTAATCATGGATGACCCATTTCCGTCATCATCAAATGGGTTATCCAGGGGCATTAGCTGACAGTGGATCAGTGAAGAAATTGTTTTGTATGAAGAAATGCCTATCCACTACTCATCATATCTCATCCTGTTTGGTGTCCCTTGCCTTTTTTTCGGTGGCATTTTCTCTCTTTGCCTTTACTCTTGCATTTTTCCACTGGGTTTCTAATTGGCATACGTCCCTTTAGACAACTCGTGCCAGACGCATTCTTTCTATACCATTGGCTAACCGTCATCACGTTTGTTTTCAGTCATAGATTTATGATTTTCAAGCAAATTATTTTTCCAGTTAAGAGAAATTTTGGTTGAGCTTTCCTTTACAAACCAATATACTGTATAGAGATATTCTGATGCTATACACGGGAAAATTCGCTATTCCAATCCACATGATCATTCAGATATATGACAAAGTCATCCTTAAGTTAAATACCAATGACATAAGTCAGCAATGGAATTATCTGATCACTGTTCAGGTTTGCAGATTTGAAGCTCAGCTTAAAGAGTTAAAGAGATAATCTCAAGATTAGTTATGAACCTAAAAGGGTTGGTGAAGAAAAAATTGAGATGACATGTATTCTAATTGCAGCTTAAGTAGAGTTTAGTATATCCCAATTTAAACCCAAACATAATCTATGTTGATGCATACAGGCCTAAAAGTTTAACATCACATTAAATCAGCAAATAAATGAGACTGCTTGAACCCTAGCTGTTTTCTCCACTGCTCTCAAAGCATCAGATCAAATTGCACAAGGAACGCTGACTGATTTTATTCGCTGTGTCCAATGTGGTTCCCTTTTAGCTATTATAACAACGCTTAGATTCTTTAGCAATTGTTCCCTAATTGTTAAAATCTGTTAATCAATTTAGCTAATTGATAGCTTTCCATCAATTAAGAGAGGCCTGTGAACTGCCATTATGGCCCATGTCAGCTAACACGTTGATAATGACTTCTTTATTCCTCTAACCGCAAAACCGTGAAGGGGGAGAGAAGCAAGCACTGCACGCAGACTGGCACTTTGTGTTCCACTGGCAGCCAAGTGTCATGGCATATGCACACCAGATTACACAAGGCCAGTCAAGCTAAAATCTGATTATAAAACATGCAAAATTAATGCACTGAAAACTGAATAAACATTTTTGAAACTTGAAACTGGAAAATGCAACAAAGCAAGTCAGAATTCAGTTTTAAGAGATAAAGTCTGATAAAGTCTCCTTAAAATTAGAATTTTAAAAATGTTTAATTTTTAAAAAGAAATTTACCTAATTTACTCCCAAAATACAATGCCAGTCTAATTCATGGTAGTAATTTTAAAAGAGAAATTCTGACTAATCTGCTGGTGGCTTTACATTTAATACTATAATTATCACCACCACTGAAAAAGAGGAGGGGGAAGAGAAAATAAGTCAAAATCAAAATTTAAAGAAATGTTCATCCATACATTAAACTCATTGATACTGCCTACTTTCAAATGCTTATTAGGACAAGAAACCTAATTCAAATGGCTCTGATAAAGTCTCCTTAAAATTAGAATTTTAAAAATGTTTAATTTTTAAAAAGAAATTTACCTAATTTACTCCCAAAATACAATGCCAGTCTTATTGTATTACTTGTCAATTACTACATACATGTACAAGCAGATGAAGGATGAATAAGTTTTTTAAAAAGTGTGTAAGATAATTTCTCTGCCTTTAAAAAATTCTTCATGCTTATATGAAGATTTTAACACTGGTCACTAAGGCAGTATCCCAGATGACAGCAGAAACAAGCAGAGACAACAAATCTTTACAGGGTTGTACTACACAAGTAGAGAACCCCGAAATAAGACACCATGAACATTCACATCACTACTGAAATCTTGTAGGATCAGAGTTGTGAAAGCATGTACAGCATAATGTGGGGACATTAGATAGATTTATATTTTAGAGGGTGGCGATTCTCACAGTTCACTGGGTATAAAGTAGGATTACAGTAATGTGCCTTTTACGGGCAATAAAAAAGTCCCTATCTACAGAGATACCACTGAAAACTGTAGCTAATAGCACATTCATATATTTCTGAAACAATGCTTGATGGTATGATAATTTACAAGATTCTAAAAGAAAGCCAATTTTCCTAATCAAAAGTCCTTAAAAAGACAGAAGTTTTGCTTGTGTGTATGGCTGCTTATATCACCACATTTACCTCAAGGGGGTAACCACTTGAGAGAGGAAGTTAACACACAGAATGTATTGTCTGCAGCCCACCAGCTTGATGGCCAAATTGTATATCAGCCAGAGGAAAAAAACAAACACAGAAAAGACTCGGGGACAAGATGACTGTAACTTGCTACATAATCACTCCTCTATCATGCTTAGTATTGAATAAAATGCAGACAAAATGTAAATACATCGAGGCACATAAACAAAGCATCTACCAGTGGTAAAGTGATTGTCACAATACTGAATTTTTTAAATAAATAAATGTATTAAATTAATGCTTTAAACGAGTAATACTTAAAAAAATCCTATCTGCATCATGACCAGTATAATCAAGAAATTTCCATCCGTCTGACTTCATTTGCCCCTTTCACATGTATGAATATAATATCCATCCATCTGACTTCATTTGCCCCTTTCACATGTGTGAATATAATTTCCATCCGTCTGACTTCATTTGCCCCTTTCACATGTGTGAATATAACAGAATGTCTTTCAGCATAAATATTAAAACCAGAACAGCAATGACAGTGTGATAAATTGTTAATGGTCACCCATAACTGGTGAAACACGACCTCGTCAGTATACCTCAGTTATGATTTGATTCTAACTGTTCATGTAAATGCTTAAATAGAAGCAAATTAGGAGTCATTTTCTGAGTTCAAATTCTCTGAAATGTTTGTAATTTGTTCTGGTAACTGTAAACATAAAAAAACAGATTCATTTTCACACAACTTTACGGTACTTTAGAGAAGTGGAGAATAAGCGGGAGACAAACAAAGGAGGAGTAAGTGTGGACACACAAACTTCACATCCATGGTGTCAGACAGAGAGAGAAAGGAGAATACTGGGCACCTTACCCTGGACATACCCTGAAAACACCTCCCACCCCCCACCAAAACACCCGATCCCCACACAACTTGCTTCCACCACTCTTTTACAGTTAGTTCTCTATACTACAATTGACTTAACCAAGGCAGACTTGCAACTACTAGGTGTGAAATATTACTCCCCAACTTTTGCTATAGTCTACTTTATGAGGCTTTGATTTCTACCTACCATACATATCCTAATAAAAAGTGAAAACCACTTGTGCTGTATATTTCCCTACCACATATACATATATCCTGAGTCAACCAAAATCACAACTTCAAGAAACGCAAAACTGAGCGAGCCATCTATATCATTTCTATGTCTCAGTGGTGTCATTTCCTCAAAGTATAACCCTTCTTATTTTTTTATTATTTATTTATTTTGATTGGTCATCAATCAATTTTATTGCAAAGAGGTGTTGATAACAAACTTTCAACATATTTACAATGTCACCCACCCTTACTTATGTTAGCAATCACAGCTTTTTAAGTACAAACTAGGAGATGAATCAAGAAAAGACTATTTTATAAATCTTTCAATAACCATAAAAACAGGTGGAGATACATGTGAGGAAAAGTGAAGAGTTTGGGAAGTGAAGACATGGCAGAGGTTTGCTGTTTTTGACCTATTATAGTGCAGGCCTACAGCATTCCTGAGGAGAAATGACATAAGGCTACAAGACAGGGGGCACCTGAGGTTAGCCTGCGGGCCCCAGGGGCTCTGTCTGTGTGGGTCCCCTCATCACATTCCAGTCTCCTAACTAACTGGAAAGCATGTTGTTACACCATGCTCTAAACATCCCCCCTGTCACTTGGTTTTATTTCATCCTCACAGCTCCAGAGAATGTGAGTACATGCCCCATCAGCACTGAGTAGGAAAAACAGGACATACAACCCCTCCAAATCAGAGCAGAAGGGGTCAAAAAAATATTCTCAGATATAAATGTGCAATTATCATTCCTTAAGTCCTTATTTTTGTGCCTCTGCTGTGGGGGGAAAACCTTAGCATGTGGTTGTTTGTCCAGACAAACCCCACATGTTTTCAGTGACCCCCACAAAAGCCAATCACTAGCAATTGTTTACCCCACAGGACAACAGTCCTACGACCAACAGAAGAAGCTCGAGGTCTGTTCTACACCCCAAGGATTTTCTGTTTACAAGGAAATTCTCTCTAGCTTCTTCACATTTCTGAAGCACATTAAGGCCTTACAATCATACTTTTGATATCAACGCATAAGTTTTTCTGATCAGAAATTAATCAAACTTCACAAAGAAAACTTTTAAGGGGCCCTATAAGCTGGATCAATCCATCAAAAGCAAGCAAAATCTGTCAAATGGAAAATACTAAACTTTAAGTGAAATACAGAAATTTTTTTCCAACTTCAATTCATAACCACTATGCATCCCACTGCATCAAGCACCAGACAGGCTGTTTAAGGTATAAAACTATCCAAATTTGCATATATATATCCAATATCCCATCAACTCCATTTTATACAGGAAAAGAATTTGCAATGGTCCAAAAACAGAAATGGAAAATAACATCACCCTGTGGTCAAGACTCAGTGCTTCACTAGAGAACATTTAAATATATTATAAGTGACTTTTCCAGATGTGTCGAAATCCACAACTTGCAACAAAAAACCAGGCAGTGAAATTAGAGAGACACATGGCAGTAAAGTTTTGAAAAGACAGTTTGTTGGAGAATCACTGCAAACACATAGCAGCCTGAGCACTGCAAAACATTTATCTGTCTGTCATGTCTGGCTGTGCTCCAAATGGCCATTACATGGACATTACTGACAGGAAGGTAATGAAGCAGCTACTTGGGAGTAGCCCGTGTCTCTGGGGAACTGATCCTGCCACAGAGAAACAGATGAGAGAGCTGCAAGTGAGGCTCACATGATCTTAGCTATACATCTCTAAGTGTATTTGTATCCAGGTATCCAGATGGTCTTCTCAAGCAAAGAAGTACAAAATAAAAAATAAAAAAAGACACGTTTACATTTTAATTCAAAAGTATTCGCTACTAGTAGTAGCTGCTGGTCAGTCAGACATAATTAGGGATGCCCAAATTTGTTTTAGCATAGTCAATACCGATTATGTCAAAACATATCAATCTCTTTGGGTGATACATCTGACCAATTTGCACGTTTTTTTATTTCTATCCATGGATAAAACTTATTCTAGTTGCCATAAAATTTACAGCTGAAAACAGGATTTAGATGGAAGACACCAAGGTTGTCAGGATGTCCATAAGAAAAAAACTAACCCCCTGCCTACAGTATTTGAATTTATCAGACAGATTAATCAGACCAGATGTCAAATTCATTTCTGCAAATCCCACCACAACAGGATCATCTAAAATTTGCATATTTGCCAAAACACAATTAATAAACATGAATTCATGAATCCTATCTTCTACGAAGTTCAATGACATCTTCATTGCTAAGTTCCTGAAGCCCCAAAAAGTCAAGTATTCACAAGCAACATTTGTAATTAACACTCTGGTAGCATAAAATGTCAAATATTCTGACATCATTTATACCAATCAAGTGTCCGAGCTTTGTCATCATTAAGAAGCACTCAAAAATAGATAGATCTTCGTTTGTGTCCTGTGTTTCTGTCTTGTGGGACGTACAAGCTCCAAATCAATATGAGCTGGCAAAGCCATCTATTTATCCTTCACACAACCACAACAACACCATAAAACTCTTAAACTCTCCCAAAGGAAAGCCTTCACATGACTTCATTAAGTGATCCTCTCCTTTTGCTAGAGATAAGATATTTTTTATTATGAAGAAGTCGTAAATCATTTCCCGGGGGTAGAAGCGCTGTTGCTTTGAGTTCAAACTTGTGATTAATCTTGTTGTGTTTGAAAGGTGCGCGGAGTATTTCAGCCTGACCTGCTGTGATTAAAAACTGTCAGATATACCGTCAATATTAAAGACGAACCCCACTCAACACTCAGGATATCACTTTCAAATCAAAAACTCGCAGTACACATTTTCTAGTTCATCCTTAAGAACTTCTATCGAAAATGTCACTCCCTTCAATCTGATAAAAGGTTCAAGAATTTCAAACAGTCACATACTCCAATGAAATCACAAAAACTTAGTGTCCTTAATAAATTCTGCTCTAAGAAGAGAGAACACACTGAAAATGGAAGAAAGACACTATGAGATGAATCCAATCTGACAAACCTAGACAGAGATCAAAGAAAATCTAATACCACTTAATTTTCCTGCTATAAATCACAAACGTAATGGCAGTGATATTTCACCTCTATAAATATACATGTATCTAATATTTGCTCAACTGGTACCTATCCTGGGTATCTAGAGGGATACCCTGGGTATGGGGGATTGATTATCATGTGAATGTTTTTCTTTCTTTTTTTTTTTGATAGAAGTAGACAATTTTAAGTTTGTTGTGTATTTGAGCACCATTAGATACGATGTTTGTTTAAGTCAACTAAATATACAAATTTCCCCCCAACCCGTTTCCTATAACCTCAGCGTTTGGTAGAAAGAAAACCACACCAAACACTTGCAGACTGCCTGACAACAAGTGAAGTTTTATCAATGCTATCACCATTTTTATCCAAACTGTCAAGATAATGGGCGATTATTGGGTACATCCCCTTTAATCACCCTTGTGGGTTTCCCAGCACAGGTGGTTGACAAACTCTCCTAAGGAAACCCCTCATGTAGACAGTGACGGGTCAGCCCACCTGTCCTCCGAAATGAACAACACGCTGTAATTGATTGCCTCAGATGTCCTCAAACTTTCATTAGGTGAGTTCTGGAGTCAATCAGTAATCTATCTATTAAACCCCTATCCCACTTAAGGTGAAAACAACTGTGACTCAATCTTCTACCATAAATGTGCTAATTTTTTACGGACCTGAGTATTCAGTAGGTTTGACTTTGTTACCAAATTGAGTACGACAAGACCTCATCTCAACTATATGTAGTATTATCAAAAAGCACACATCCAATCACAGAGCAAAAAGCCATACAGACAAAAGTACTTAAGATCTTCATTTCTAGAAAAAGTGACCTGTTAAGGAAAATTCTTTTTAGTTTCTTAATATGATAAGGTTTAAACACATTGTGATTCAAAACTTACTATGTTTCCATGCACATGACACGTTCAGAATCACTTCTGTTTCATAACACTTCAATTGCATTTATCTTGAACAGAAAAATAATAATATGTGCAATGATCTTATTTTATAATACAGCAAATAACAAATAACTGATTAATTTGACTACTTTACAAGTAAATAAAATTGTAATGATCATGTTGTAAGTTCTAAAGACGTACCCTTCTGACAGATTTGTCTACATGTCTGACTACAAGTGTTATATTACAGGCATGCTGTATGATTCAAATGTTTGTTTACATGCCCAACTTCTGCTTAATTCCTCAGTCTGTTGATATCAATAGAAATGCAGGACCTCAAACAGGCTGGTGAAGCTGAAGTGGGCTTCTGTGGCAGTAAGCTCTTTAATGATTTCAGTGGACATTCCAATGTATATGCTAGAAAGGAAAACACATAACAAGGAATGCTGTCACTAAAATAAATATTTCCTTGGCAGCTTCTACTCTTTAGTTCGCTGGAATTCACCCTGAAGAAGTACAAGAAAAAAAAATGAAAATGGCCAAAAAAGTGCTACAGGAATCAAACCAAAAAAAAGAAACCTTGTCCCCGATATCAAAGTAAAAACCATGTCAACTCCACGCCAAACGACTGTGGAGGATAATGTACAGTTTCACTGTCCTTAAAGTCACATGTGTTTTGCTGCGGCAGGTTCTGGGAGGAATTCGAATCTTGTCTCAATATGTCTCGATGAGCTTTGGCACACGCCTTGCTGTGCTCAAACAAAACATCATGTGGGGTGCCTCCGCTAAAACACAAACATGGATCATATTACGCCCCCTGGTGGCGTTAGGGATTGTCAACTCTTGCTGCTGATTACAAACAGCTTCCCCCACAAATCAGAGACAAATTTGACATAGAAATAAGATAGCTTTGTAAATTTTCCTACCGTTATTTTCCTAGGTGTCAGGTTGTTTTCCCCTCTTGCCTAACATTTAAATGTCTGTACAGTGGGTGGAACTCTTTTGTTTATCTCTAGCACAGAATTACAACATTTTCTACCGGCAATGGTTATATCTGTCTCCCAAATATTCACATCTTTTACTTATTACCAATACAGTAGACAAAGACAAGTAAACGAGTTTAGGATATTTGTACTAACAATGCAATGCATGGCATAGTCTTGTTGGATATCCAGGTCGGATAGATGTATAGAGACATCTAAGCATATTTCGAGTCACACGGATATTATATATACCCTAAACAAGTTTCATCCATGACTAACTTGCCCATTTTTCCTAATTCTGATCGTTTTATTGAGTTTGGAGAAATTATGAGGCTTGCTTAGAACATGGAATGATATGCTCCTGGAAACTGTAAGTTTCAGTACCGAAACTAACCTTTTTTTACCTCTAAAAATACACTTTTGTGGACGAAAGTTTAGGTTACCTAGGGTAGTTTGAAGCACAATTGTTTTCATTATATAGACCAGACTTACACCAAATCTTAAAATCTATCAACAAATTCTATGTGAAAAAAAAAATTGACAACAAACGACCCACTGACCTACATCTATGGTTCCTCCCTATGTCCTTTTTATTTTTTTTTTTGAGCCCTTTTTTATTTAGATTTGGGGAACTAGAGTAGTTTTGCATGTATAAGCCACACTTGTGAGATTCTCCTCACATGCTTCTACAACACACTGAACTCAGAGTCCACCTACAGGGAGCACATAAATACACCTACATATCTTCAGCAAGACACCTAGTAATGCTGGGGTCCTTGACTCACAGTAACCAGTCGAAGCTGCTTACACATGTCAGAATAGCTAAACTAATCAATCGGTTGACTGACTGACTGACTGACTGACTGAGGCTCAGGTACATGCCTCCACAGTTGATGTCAGCAACAGCTATTATATACAGCACTACCAGAGGCTGCTTGCACAAAGTGATAATAGTCTATTAAAGTTGATTGTAGGTACCATGGTGACATGTTAGAACATGGTGTTATGGTAGTTACTATCACCTTAGCCCACGATAGTTTTGTGCAAGAGGCCACATTCATGTACTAGTACCTACATTCATGTACGTCACTGGAGAAAAAAAAAACTATTGGCATGCCAAATGAAACAAAAAACATGACAGAATCCTTCTACCAGAATAGGACTCTAACAATTCATTACTTCTTCAGATTTCTCCTTTTTCTAACCATGCAGTTCAACAACTGTGTAGTTATTTAAGAATGTTTATGTAAAACAAATGAACAACAACATATCTCAAGGCCATACTCTCCTACCCAAACACTCACCTGTCGTTTCAGCAAAACTTGTTCAAGACAGTGAATCTTTTGGCGCCCTTTTGTTTGCCCTAAACAAACACTGTCCCAATTTGTAGCAAATTTCACTAATTTGTTTTACATGACAATTTACGATGGGAAATGTTTACGAGATGGACATTTTAACAATGGCAGTCTGAATTTCACCAACAGCCTAACAACTTGCACTCGACCCAAATGAACAAGACAGGTATGGACTCTGAAGGCGTCAAACTTCACACAAACAAATCTCAATCGAACCATTTTGCTGTAGTAATATATTTTTAAGGACTAGCTCAGTGCTTGATCAGACATAAGTGGCCTATAGATGTTTTTGGGAGTATTTTCCAGTCTGGTTTGCAAATGCTACCTCATAGAAGTTCTGAATCATGCAAATCACGTATATGAATCTAAGGAATATACCAACTTAACATCCAACTTAACAACATTTTAGTACTTAAAATACAACAATTATCTTTCAAGGATCTAAATACAAAATGCAATAAATGTAAATGTATATGTATAGGAAATTCACATATGACATCTGCACATGTACCTGACTGTCACAAAATCTGCATTAGGAAGATATTGCAACTTATATTACAAACATGTTGACCTGAACATGCCAATCATTAAACAAAACATAACAGCAGCATGGGTGGCTACATTAATAGACAAACTTTAAATCTGAAATGAAGACGTGTTCAAGAAAACAGAACATAAGGTTCGACATCAAGACGAGAAACGAAATGAAAATCCAGAGTAGAAACAGAAGCCATCTTACCTCCCAGGCTGATTCTTGGCTTTCCACAGTCGGCTTCAGGATGCCTTTAAACGGACCGTAAATTTTGCCAAATGGAATGGCGGTCTTGGTACGCACCCTGGCTGCGGGGCGGTTCTCAGAGGGCTGGAACTCCAGTTCGTCAGGTAGCCCGGCGCAGTCTGCGCTAATGCCAAGAGACTCTCCCTTCATGTTCATTTGAGTGTCGTTCCGTCTTTCACTCAAAGTGGAGTGTTCCGGCTGGCTTGCTTCCTCAACTTGATTGTCCTGACAGGCGAGTGAGGTGGGACACTGTGAACCCTCCTGCTTTCCCTCTCCGACTTCCTCTACAATGCCTTCATCTGGCTCGTCTGCAACATGACAAAACCACAGAAAAATCAAGAATTGCAAAATTAATCCAGGGAGAAATTTGATTTGTTGATTTGATTGGTGTTTTACGCCGTACTCCAGGGAAGAATAACTAAATTAAATTCAGCAATGGAATTTTAGGGTGTCCATTTTCATGATTTTGAAACGTCAAAATTTTTAACGGTCAAAACAAGAATTTACATAAAAAATTAGGTATTCTGAAGCCATTAAAGCAACAATACCACAAAACAGAAAATGAGAGCACCAAAGCAAAATTTCAACAAATATAAACATGCTAGATTTGCACCTGTCCATTTCTTTAACAAAGCCCACAGAAAAAATACAGCACCAGAGGCTCGTCATTTTGAACTGCACCTTTGCAGGGAGAGCTTTTCAGGCCACAATAGAGAGAGCCAGAATTGGGCACGCACATGAGGCCTCCACAGGGCAAAAAGGGAGATTCCCTGAAAAGGCCTTTTACATTTGACCTGAATTTGACAACAAAGAAGTTCAAATTTTAGTGGGATGAGTGAAGTGCTGAATAGTAGTGAAAGAAGCTGTGCCACGCGACAGTCATCTCTATGCACAAAGGTAGATGTCGGCTTCCACTCACCCAAGATAAATGATATTTGATCTTGTCTACAGGACATGGGAGTTAACAAAAGACAAGTACAACAGATGTTCTGCTGTTTAAGATATCTATATGAAAACATCACTACACTTATATCCTTCTCTGAATGGCACAGGTGTGTTTACACTTTGGCAAAGGAAGCGATGCTCAGGAAATTGCCTACCTGCATACATTTATATGCAGGTACATACATTAATGACAGGTAAAGTGAAAACATGGTACACATTCTAAAACTTGAATTGACAAATGACAACTGATAACATAAAAATCCTTCCAAAATTTACTTATGTCGAAAGAGCATAAAATCATAATTATGAATTTTTATTCTGTTTTATTCCACATTAAACTGAATCGATTCGACATTCAGGGACGAGGTACAAGTAGAGGCGAAATGCTGTGAAGCTAAACAATAAAACAGCCACAGAGAGCCACCCCACACCTACCTCACCCCACCCCACCTCAATCTCATTGGTATGTACATGTCTCATCGCACAGATAGTAACTGGAGCTTTTCCAGCTTCCAAAAATGCTTCTATATGCCTATTGCTCCCTTTCCACTGCCCAGCAATTTGCAATTTCAAATTGTATGAAGGCACTGACAGGTAAAATTGACATTTGTTAGATCTAAGTTTACGCAGTTAAGATGAACTGAAAGGCTGTATTTTCTATGACAACATAACAACATTGGAGAAATAAGACAACAATACAGCTGTCAGTTCCACGCACTTAATTCGCCAGCATAACTAGCTGGAGGTTTTGTATAGATCAATTACTGTCAACACAATAGATAATAGGAGATAATGGCAGACTCTAATCAATAAGCAATCAATTGATCAATGCTAATTAAGGATGATTCAATGGAAAGGACATATCATTGATTGTGAAAAGAGATAAAGCAACACAGCTTCACCCGCCTGGTTAAGTCTGTCAATAGACACTATCACATTTTAAAGTGACAGCCCCTCTGTCAAAGAGACATCAACGATGACTCTGACATCGCCCTTGATGAAAAGACGTAAGATACAATTTTTCCGCACGAACAACTCAGGCAGCAGTCTCTGTCATCTGATGGCTACTCGAGGCAAACTGCGCATCTCAAGAGAGATCGAAAACAATCGCTGGGTGTAACTGTGAAAGATGAAAAGTGAGATGGCCATTTCACAGCTGACTGGTCGATTACAAGACGAGAGGTCAGCCGAGGAACTCTTGGTCAATTTCTATACGAGTGCCTCCGAAAACTCGATATCACTGGTTAAGATGAACATCTAACATTAACTGAAGAGCTGTTTAGCTTTAATGGATGCCACTCCTGAAGTCCCACCGGTTCAAACCACTTCACTATGCTCTCTCCATTTTTTCCGAGGGAAAAAGGCTTGACAGAACACATGCATAGTTTGGACAAGCGTTAACTTCAGTCATATCAGTCGTGTTAGGCTAGGTACCTAAACGCTGCTCGGCAAAGGATATATTCTGTGTAAAATATCATAATTATTCATACTTTGATTTGGGCGAAAAATACCTCTCCAGTCCCAACCCCCTGATCACACCCCCCTCCCCATTTCCCCCTCTTCCCTGCCCATCCATCCTCACAAATACCACGGAAACGTCAATATTCTAAATCTCAAATAATTTAATTTCTTTAAAAAAAAAAGGACAAAAGCTATAAAATGACAAAAAAATAAACAAAAATTTTCCAAAAAAACAGGAAAATGAACATGTTTTTTTTTCTTGCATGGTACATGATTCATACACACACACCTGTTAGCAGGTAAAAACTGAATTCATACCTCCTTCAACGAGAAGCACTTATTGAATTCAATGAAGAAATACTATCTTTGCACCCGTAAAATAGCTACAGCACACATGCTATACACTGGCCTGGATTCCTAGTGGTAGGGGAACAGAGGTGGATCACACTACATGTACATGTACCAGTTAATACAGGTATCTGGCATTGTCTGATTGGCTAAGCTACAATGTACTTGTATCACATGACAATCATGACTACACATTCGGCCAGCAATGGCCTGTAGTTACCCAGGCAAGCTCTCAAGTCCACAAAGCTGCTGTTTTCTTGTTCACCTCAAGCTGGTTTCATTTTATTCACATCTATTTTTTGTTATTATTCACTGGAAACCCAAGTCGTCTATGCATTATCTCACCCATAATGGCTGCCCTATTGGGAGACGGGCGTCTGTTAAGGTCCTCGGAGGGCCATTGGCGCGTGGCTACCTATTGTGCCAGGAAGATCGCGTCGCTCAATTGACACCCGAGATTGTCGCGTGCCACATTCATCTCACAGTGCAATATTCAGAACCACCCCCTTTTTTATCCTCTCAGCTCTTCTGCTTAAACAATGAGGTATATCATGGGAACCACCTGCTAGTCTGGGGGCATTAGGGTGGGCATTAAGGTGAGCTCTTAGCCTGGCTCTACCCTTGACCCCAGAGGCTGCATGCACATCTACACTTGGGTGTCCCATCAGGCACATCCACTGGTCCTTTATATACAGTCAAGCTGAAACAAGATCTGTTCTTTGCCGTATGTAGTAACCAATGATCAAACGTTTCACCTGGTATTCTCAAATGATCTTTGATACATCTAAGCATATTTTTGAATGAATGTTTCTGCCTGAATTGATAAAAATGAATACAGATTCATGAAGTTATATATCCAATCATCTTATGGTTTTATGGCCATCTTTTTGGAGGTCTTAAAATACAAGGATGGTACCCTTATGCTGTGCTTTATCACACTGACAGAGCTTAAATATTGTCAGACACATTGTATACCTTACAGCCTCCATTTAAAATCCCAGAATGGTCATCCACGAATGATAAGCATGAAAATCATTTTCAACTGTATGCCGCCTGAGCTATTTCTAAAGCAGAGAGCAATGATTTATGTCGATCTTTAAAGCAATGGTAATCACACATCCAGACGAGCCAGACGCCAGCATAAGAGCTAGGCGCGTGCCAGGCGTATTGAGAAAAACTCTGTTTTCTAAAGAAAGGTAACCTTTCCGTGTGAAATAAGTCAACTGACATGTGTGATATGTTGAATTGATGTTCATGCATCTAAACAGGGCAAATCATCTAAGCTACGCTTTCAATTTAATTTCAGCCACATGTACGGCCTTGTTTTAGATTTACAAGAAGATAATAGCCCAAGAACTAATTCAAAGGTATAAGAGTTTACTGAAGAAATTATGTTAAACAATACATAGAGGTGAATGCAGATCATAATTAACACGACAACTTAATTACAAAGGTTCAAATCTCAACATTTTTTTTTTTAACATTAGTGATGTTTGTATTTTTAAGTTCTGGGCTTATGTCAAAAGATTATTTTAAAAACAGAGATCAGTTTAAACAGCCAACTCCTTAGGGCTTGAAGTTTATATTCATTTCCAACAAGCTGTTCCGTTTACCTGCCAGAACTGATCACACAAAGCTATGTTGTTTTTCCTCATTGACATGAACTCAGCTAAAAAAATGAACAGTTCAGTTAATACAACTGTCCTTCCCCAGAACCCTGACGATGAAACATACTTAATGAGTTTCATCGCAATATCCGACACGGGGACGGCTCAGGTTGTGTCATCAAAGGAAGCAAATTTGTTGATCAGTCAACTAAATATCCTCAACAATTCATCAATAAAACTAAGCTCCTGCGGCATAATTTAAAGTGGGAAAAAAATCCAGAATTCATTTTTAATTATCGGCTACGTGTAAGATACGATAAATTACAGCATAGCTCATGATGTTCCCAGGTTCAAACCTACACTTCAGATATAGATGTACACCTTATGTGGGAAGTGCAATAACGCTCTGATGACTCAAATATAAAACCTATCGGTATTGGATTTATCGAACAATTGAAACTCCCTCAATAAAACATTTCATGTTTATTCCTACAGCATCATTTGCAGTATTTAATTTTAAACTCTCCTTTTTGAAAGAGTGAAGTAAATGTTCTTTAACATCCAGGTACCACAATTATTAACCTATTTTACTAACTTTACAACTGAAAATATTACTTGTTAATTTTCTTATTCATTTAGTACCCTCTGAATTAAATCATGTGAGTACAGTATACTTGTAGCCAGAGACTAGTACAACTATACAGGTTTTGATACAATTTTATTACCAGGAGATGGCTGGTAAAATTGTTAAACACATATATTAAATTTCTAAACAAGTGATCATTCAAAGGCTTCCAGCACTCACCTCGACCATTACACCTTATAACTGTAAATTTCTTGCTATGCTTCTGAGCATGTAGCTGGTTACCTGGCTCCTCTGAGAAGGACAATGTGTGGTTCCTTCTAGTCAACAGTCTTACTTGGTTGAAGTCTGAAGGCAGGCAGCTAGATCACCCAAGACTATTTATTTACAGTTGCCACAAACCTTGGCAAACACACCTGTTTCCAAAGGTAGAAGCCTTACCTGTGTTAGCTAAGGCCACCAAGTCTTTAGTCCAGCCACTACACCTGAGCCTATCAAATTATACCCCAGCTCTTCACAACACCTATCAAAGCCAGGCAAAATGACAGGTGATGGGTCACTCGGCTGATTGACAGAAAACCTGACACCTGAAGCAGACACACTAGTATATGTCTACACTACAGGCACTTCAAGGTTCGCAGACATCAAGTTTTTGTCGATGTCAAAACTATTTCTATAATCATATATATAATATCCTTTTCTTAAGGATTTCTTCACAAAATGCAGTTTATTTGTATGTAAAAATTTGCATAAATGCTTACTTACAAATCATGTATACCATTTCTGTTCGCTGAATAAAAAAAGATAGTTAGTTTGTTTGGTTATCAAGGGTATAACACATACTTATGGCTGAATGAATATCTTCAAGTATCTTAATATCCGACATTAAGAGCTCTTAAAGTCAGGATCAAATTCTTTTAAACAGGACATCAGCTGGTTAGAATGTATGAATATCCTGTCAGATCTTCTCTACCTGTCTTTTTTTTAAGTTCACTATACGACAGCTTAACACAGCTGCCATAGTTAAGCAGATAATGTTAAACATCAAAGAAAAATGACATACTTTACACAGGTAAGCTCTTAAGTGGTGAAAATCATTCTTCAAAGACCAGATATTTCAGTTAGCTGAGCACAACACCGCAGACATTCGACCCAGACGCTATCAGGGAGGCAACCATCGTCATTCATTACACACATTATAATCTCTTCACATCGCGCTTTTAAATTTCCCTGCTTTCTACTCAGCGACAAGACAACGGTGTCATGTCATTATGTTGCAAGCTTATCTCTGCCCCCAAAGACTTCAGCACAACCTCAATGTTACTTAATTCTCATGTGATAAATGGATCACTTTTACTCTACACTTTAATGAGAAATCTTTCTTTTGAAACTCTCTGGTCCTAAATTAGGACAGTGTGAGATCCGCATGTATGATGTCAGCTTGCCTTCTATTGGCTCAATCGAGGAATTCTACCTTGTACCATAAACATCCTACTGATATGTGTGACATAACGAGACAATCAGCACAATTGGTAAGTGGTCTGGTTTTCAGGGTGTTTCAAATATTTTCATTTCTTTTCTATAACATATTAACTTACATGTAGTTGTCTAAGGCGACAGCTTTTTCCAAATCCTCAAAAGGTGCAAAAACTAAGAGACCATTACACTGAAAAATGATTAACAGTCTTGATTTTGAATAATTGATAGAAGATTTACCCATAAAAAAGGAACTTTTTGTCTTTGGTGAAACTATCAATCAATAGATACATGGTACAGATAACAGTCGCTCAGGTTAATGAAAACAATTAGAACTGTCAACTGTGCACTGTGTTGACTTCTTCCGTAGCATGACATAAGAGATAGATTCTTGTCAAACTAAGTCTGATGGAACAATTCCCTGTAATCTATGATGTCTGCTGCCATCTGTCACATACAAAAGTTATCCACTTCTACTCGCCCACAATGCCTGGGTCGATTCACAGAAGTTAAGTACCATCGTTATCTCCCCTTGGAATTATCGCCCTATTATTTATAGGCCCTAATCTTGTCATTAACCGCAATGCCGTCATTTCCATCCTTTGCCAGATACATCAATTTCGTCTATGAAAGGAGACAAGCAGCCAGGTAAAAATCCATAGAGCTCAGGCAAATGCCCTTAACGAGGCAAAATATCTTGTCAGGTAAACGGGCTTTGACAGCCAGATTAGATTGTTAATGCCCAGAGATAAAATAAAAATCAAAGGTATTAAGCTGGCCGTTGCTCAGGTGTCTGTTGGGGCTCTAGTAATTGCAGCGTTTGTAAACACACCCAGCTGGGAGATATGGCCAGTGGATGAGAGAATAAAACAAGGCCAGATAAAACATGATGCTGGAATAACAGAGAGATGATAGAGAACAGGGTGAGGCGTGGAAGGAAACAAATAATAATCAGGATGGTGGAATAACAAATACGAGAGAGAACAGTGTGAGGTGTGGAAGGAAATAATAACCAGGATGGTTGAATAACAGAGATGAGAGAGAACAGGGTGAGGCATGGAAGGAAACAAATAATAACTGGGATGGTGGAATAACAGAGATGAGAGAGAACAGGGTGAAACGTGGAAGGAAACAAATAATAATCAGGATGGTGGAATAACAGAGATGAGAGAGAACAGGGTGAGATGTGGAAGGAAACAAATAATAATCAGGATGGTGGAATAACAGAGATGAGAGAGAACAGGGTGAGGTGTGGAAGGAAATAAATAATAACCAGGATGGTGGAATAACAGAGATGAGAGAGAACAGGGTGAGGCATGGAAGGAAACAAATAATAATCAGGATGGTGGAATAACAGAGATGAGAGAGAACAGGGTGAGGCATGGAAGGAAACAAATAATAACTGGGATGGTGGAATAACAGAGATGAGAGAGAACAGGGTGAGGCATGGAAGGAAACAAATAATAACTGGGATGGTGGAATAACAGAGATGAGAGAGAACAGGGTGAGATGTGGAAGGAAATAAATAATAATCAGGATGGGTGAATAACAGAGACAAGAGAGAACAAGGCGAGGCGTGTAGGAAATAAAAATCAAACAGAATATTTGAAAATAATATAAAAAAAAAATGGAATATGCACCTGTATCGAGTTTGATTTAACCTGAGAATTCTGCACAAAGTCAGTACAAAGAATAACCCAAGCTGCTGCTTATCTACCCATTCTCCACTTTATATGTGTAACACGTGTATTCACATTATGTTCAGTTTCTTAATCACACTCATAACAATATAGCTACAGATACAGTCGTTGAGAGCCCATTTCCATCAATTAAGGCATGGTGGCTTTATCATAGTAACACTGAAACCTAAAATCAGTCATGTGCTTTGATAAAATTATCACTAACTGTCACAGCGAGTCAATTAAAAACGACCAACATGGTGGGGGGGTGGGGGGGGGAGAGAGATCAGACCAAGAGTATCCTGCTGGGGGCCTCCATGGGAATACCATAAACTATCCCTTGTTTCTAGGACGAGACGAGATTACCTGGCAGTGTAATTAAACCTGGGATATTGTTTAGCAAATAAACCTGTGAAGACAGCCAACCAAGCAAATCAAAAGGCGATTAGAGAAGAATCAATTTCAGGTAGCAAGTTAATCCTAGTAAAGGCAGATCTCAAACTCTCACAGCTGTAGGTGTGAAACCATAAGCGGTGTGTTTGTACTTCGTGAATGTCGATTGCAGATTGCATACAACACTGCAACCGACCATGCACGCTCAGACAACCAGCAGTCTAAGAACATGGGCAACTTTTATATCATTCACTTACACATATCACAAGAGGTAAAAACTCTTTTTTCCTCTTTCACCTGAAATACATGTGCGGTGAAAAGACAAAATCAGAAAATGGAGATACATGTATATAAAATCAAACAGCATTTCAGGTTAAGTTCTACAAAATCCAAAGACAGCCTTCATTTATTATTTATATCAAGGTGAAATGTCAGAATTTCCTTCACTGATAAAAGTGATATCTCACCGGCTAGAGTTAGATATGAATTCTGTTATTACACACCCCAACGCGATGACGTCACAAAGAAGCATTTTGTTTCTATGACATTCTGAGCTCAGCAGAAGGATGCCATAATACAAGTTAAGTCAACTTTAACATTTCTTATATCACGCTACAAAACACAACATCATACAAGTTATCTTGCGTGACGTCACACTATATAAGGTCTACAGCTAAAAACATTGCTTAATCTTGTTCAAAAACACAAAATCGCGATATTATCAAAATACAAATAATAAACAGAATATTGCACAGTGAAGGTTGAATACCATAAATATTTTTCTCGTGAAAGGTGAAAAATATTAATGATATTCAACTTTCACTGCATAATATCCTCTATATATTTAAGTTCATTAGATGAGGTAGGTTTTAAATATGTCTGTACAACTAGAAGTTGCTTTTGAAGACTTGATTATTCACATGCATTTTGAAGCACACACACATTTAGCCAGATTTAGTTCAGCACAAAACCAGCTGGCCAAATCCATAACATGTGCATTACTTGGGAGTATCAGTTATGATATGCCGACTGAATTGTCTCTGAAACACAGCCATAACAATAAAACCAGTCATTACACATGCCTAATATTTAACAGAGGCAATAAAAGGCTGAAGCCGATCTCTGATATCATTGAGACTGGTGTGTCCCGAACAGACATCAAAATTGATACAGTGTAGCCGAGTGTCAGTATGCTGAAGTGATCCGATGCTAATGGGAGTTATAGATGCTCGTCCGGGCCCTGGGTCATACACGGCTGATGTCAGAGTCCGTGAGCAGCAATCGTCGCAGACAGCCTGGCAAGGATTGATAGCGACTCCGTATTAAGACAAAATCTCAAGAGCTGACCACACAGACAAATGACAGCGCAGCCTCTCTCTCAAGTGCGGACATCTGTGCTCTTTCCTGTCTAATAACAACGCGTAACTGATTTCGCGGTAAGGCACAATACCGACTCTCTTGCCATATTCCTCGTTAAAAAAAAAAAACTGTAAAAAAAAATAAATAAAAATATTCCAGAAAAAAGGGCTCTCCTTAGCTTTTGAACTCTACTCCTCACAAAAGCATCTGCCTTTGAAAATAACATCTTAATTTGCAAACAGGGAAAGAAAGATTTCATTGAGAAAGGCAGGATTCACTCAAGTGAAAACTTGTGTAATAACTACTACATTATCCTGCCCACAAGATTGTTTCCTGCCCTCCCCTGCTAATCGTGTCACTCTCAAATTCATTTTCACTTTGTGTCTCCCAAAAAATCCCCTCGTAATACTCCAGACTTATTCCGAATCATCGACAAAGAAGAAAAGAAAAAAACATCCGCATTATTTAGGGAGTGATAATTAGAAGTATCAAAAGGAGACATTAAACACCATCGATCATCAGAAACGTCTTCAGATTGGGAAAAGTTTTTGCCGTGTCTTTGTTAGGCAGAACATGGCTATATCGAGGAATCAGTACAAGTTGATCAAGCACATGATTTTAACATGAAAAGCCAACAAAACAATTACATTCACTGATAAACAAATGAACTGGTCAATTCAATGAATTAGAAAGGAGCTGAGAGTAAACAATGCGAATGCGAGCAAAAAAACCATCAGTTATCAGAAAACAAAGGCCATGATTCATGTTACAAATGATTGTTATTCCACGGACTTTAATGAACGTCACAAGCATGCAGACGTGCTAGCTATACTTATTAGTGACTTCTATAGCAGAACTTTAGGTGAACATCAAAATGTAGACAAGCCAACAAGTGGTCAGAGTAATTTTACCCCTCCCCCCCCCAAAAAAAATTTCAGTTTGTTAGATGTAATGCAATTAATTACACTAGGAATCACTATCATTGTTAATTCACTAGTGTGCCATTTTTTTTCTTTGCTGTTTTTGCTGTGGTGATAAGTCAGTGTTGTATGCTCCACTTGGTGTTAGAAGAGATCGTCTGGTACGACACTGACTTCTCCTCTCCAATAAGTCGCTCGTTTGCGCAATACAGCCGATTCGAGCACGGATTTTCACGATAGGACTTTAAGACAAACTGTGTTGTGCGATCCTGCTGTACGTTTCTACCGTGACACTCATCACGGCTCCGTTGACGGGCTGCTGTCAGTTAAAGACTGCAGAGTTAGCCTCGGTGTTTGGACAGCTGTTTGGTTCCGCCGGCAAATTCCATGGTTTTACGCTGGGGCTAGAGTGTACCTCAGAAGCATCTAAACTCTCCGTCAACATTGAAGATACCCCCAGAATCAGATCTCTGCCGATGTGCAACAACCACGGATTTACTCCAAAACCTGAGGAAGTTTTGTCAAACATGACACTTATCAAGAGCTTGTAACAAGCAAAAAAAAGTTCCTAGACTGTCTAATGTACACGTAACACTGTATCAGTTCGAATTTCCAGTCACTGCCTTTCAACATACCTGACCATCTCTTGTTAAATAAAAACATCTATGATAAACTGTACACACCTTGACAACACCATCCAGATGTGTTGTACATACACGGATTTAATGAGTGAATGACGATTGAACTTTAACACTACACTGGCAATATTCGGACATACTGTATAGTGAGAGAAGTTTAGAACCAAGGCTATATTAGAGTTCATTAAATTTTTGTGGGTTTTTTTTTTCTTTTTTTTTTTTTTTGGCTTTTCATAGTGCATTTGGTGATTGTATTTGACTGCAACACAAACAATGTCAGTAGATCTATATTCTGTTATTGTTGTTTTATAATTTATCTACATTTTACTTAACGAAAATAACATCATCAATAAGGTACATAACAAATATATATATGTACATTGTATGATTGTAGTAACGAGAAGAGTTCCAGTGACACCCTGTTATGTTCCTATTATCGTTCCTAAAGGGAAATATCCAGGAGAACATTTCATTCTTAACTACAGTTGTTTTGACACCTGTGTTCCCACTGACTCACAGCATGGGAATTGTGGTGAAGTAATCTGCAACAACAACAAAAGTGCCACTGCAGCATTGTAGTAGATAGTTATGTCACCAAATTCCTTGCTGGGATTAACTAAGATGGTTGTATTTCAGCGATGAATGGTTTGTGTACACTGCCCTAGGGGTGTGGTATTGACCACTAATCTTCTAACAAAGAGTCCAGTTAAAGTGACCAGTGGTACTTCAGGTCAAGTGTCCCCTGAGCGGTCATCGGGTTACCTGGCTAAATAAGAGGGTCCCAACTCAATTACCTGGAATCCAAGAATACCTGCAGTTGTTGTACCTATTGTCTGGTCATTTACTTTAAGTGTTCAAAGGTGTTACAAAAACTGTCAATTAACACTGGAAAGAAGTCAAGAAGTTCACATTCTTTGAATTTCCTTTTCACAAGTCAATGCATATCCTTACCTGGATTTTCAACAACAATGTCATCAATAGGCCTAACTGTGTCAACCAATTGACACCTTACCAATGAATCTACAGCAGTCACATACAGGTGAGAAACAAGTCAACATAACCACTTAATGTCATTATTTCACCAGTCTTACCACACCTGTAATCCCAATTATTTAAAGCAAGAGTAGTCCTCAGGTGTGACTTCATTAGTCTAATAGTGACAAAATACAATCGCATTGCACTGGGCAGCCCAACTTTTCACACATGTTTAGAAAATTTCCAGAAACCTGGTTATAACTTGGGTTTCTCCTAGCCAATGAAGTTAGGAGTTTAATGAAAGGTCATGATTGAAATAACCAGTTAATTTACTGTTGGTGCAACATACTAAATAAATCTCTACAAGGCTACATGAGCAAACACTAACATGTAATTAATGGAAAGTTAAACAATTCCTTCCCTTACTTTTAATATCTGTGAGTTTAAGTGCACATAAGAGTGTGAAATTAGTGTTAGTTAATATGCACCCTTCCAAAAGGGAAATAACCAAGTAGTCAGAGCCTTAACTGAATAATAATTCAATAACTTCACAATACAAGTACAATCAAATGCAGAATAACTGCCAAAATCAAAACTTTCACAGTGCTCTTTTTCTGTGATATGAGGCGCTGTTCCAGTCCTTCCCTGTTTCTAACTTTCATACACGTTTACCTTGAACTGTGTTTTAGCCAGAAATAGGATACCTGTGACAAGTGAGCTCTTTGAAAAATATCATCGTCTTACATGATAACTTTTTCACCAGAATTAAGTCTATCCAGCAAAGCACACCTGTAATCAATGATATCAAAGCTACATATACAGGTGTGGCAGTAATCCCTGCTACAACTTCCACCTGCCTTTAACTCTGTCAGTATAGCCCAGTAAGGTGTTTCTCTGTTTTACTTTGTTCTTAGATTTGAAAAAAAAAAACAAGACAAGATCCTTTTCACAATATCAATAACTGCATGTTCTTTTAAATACTAAAGCACACTCAATTTTTGTTGTATCGATGACCCAAAGAAAAATTCCCATTCTCTCAAACAACAATTTTGATTTCATTATTACTTGAATCAGTTTGAAAACACTGTGATATCAAAATAATAAAATGACATCAAATTATACAAGGCAATACTAAAGCTTTCAGATAAAATATGTCACTAATAATAATTATTACATTCTGTCAATTTTTTCCCCAGTGTTTTTATATTTTTTGTCAGTTTTTTTCCATCATATTTGCAACCCCTGGTGAGCCTGGACAGAGCAGAGAGCCAGAGAAGAGGTGTGGTAAGATGTGACAGGATAGAGAGGGTAAAAGCCATATTGACTCAGCTGCCCTGCTGACGATAGGTCTACCTGTCAGGGGTCACCTTCTAATAACCATCCGCATACTTCCTTTGTACATCAGAACAACATACTTTGTGGGGTTTAAAACCGCCTTAGCAGAACGCAAGACCACAAGAGAACAAAGCAAAAAAATAATCCTTAAGACTCATTATTTGTTAAGTCAGTTTGACGTTTTCTTTATGTCAAAAATGTCTATCATAGAACTGCTCAGAACATTTTCTAACAGCGGTTTCATTATGGAGAGTCAAAATGTGAATAAAATGTTGTTGTTTTTTTCGTGTTGATTTACGATGATTTACATTCTAAAACAAATTTTACTGGAAATAAGAAAGAATAAAAACCAGACTACAATACACCATTGCTTCTGGAATAAGCTATCTATAACTCTAATAAATGTTGATTTATTTATTTATTTGATTGGTGTTCTACGCTGTACTCAAAAATATGTCACTTATACAATGACTGCCACATTATGATGACAGGAAACTAAATCTGATGATGTAGTTGGTTATGTTATTCCTATCATTAAACAAAGCTGTTCAAAATCAACAAAAGATTTTTTAAACGAAAATAACGGTAAATAAAAATCCTCAGTTTCATTCATATCCTCCTCTTAAACTCATATGCATGCATCTACATTATAGGTACTCTAGCAACTGTCAAAGGGAAAATGTTTAACACAAATTAACCCCTTTATCAGTGTGACTGTTCTGCCGAGTTTTGTTCCCCTCCCCACCTGCTGCAGGAAGTGATGAGGATTCGGGGAAATGGAGGCCTGATATCTCCCCCAGCCTCCGTACCTAGCTCCAGCCTCAGTGAAACACAACACTTCACCATAATAGCAGCACAACTTCACCTTCACACACAGCTGCAATGCTTCCTCCTAAACCCTTTGTTCTCCTTGTCTCTGTTTTCTATGATTTCAGCTTTGAGAGGATAATTCTTCTTTATTTTTTTTTTCACTATCGTCAGACTCTTTTTTTTTTTTTTTTTTTTTTTTAATATTCTTTCTCTAGTCTGAATACAACCCAAGAGAGAATGCAGTCAGGCAGAAGCCAACGTCTGATTGGACAATAAAACTGGCATCAGAAAAATTCAAATTCAAAAAAAAAAAAAAAAAAAATGCATGTTGCATGAATCACATTTCATTCTTTCTTTAGTCGTCAAATTTGCAAAATAGAGGATGAACAAAACCAAATTAGACTTCTGCACAACAAACGCTCCTGGCTGCTGCGCAACAATCGGGCAAGCTACACAGAATCATTAAGATATGAGAATCTGAATAAATCATCATATTCATGTACTTTGATGTGGAATGGCTAAAATTTGTCATCATACTTGTGGCTGAATCAGTGAAAGCAGGCATACAACAAAATGATATCTACAATCACAATATGACAAATAACAACATAAAAGCATGCTATAACATAAAAATAAAGGTTACAGGCTAAATACTAGACTAAACTGATTAGTAATCACAGTGTTTATGTTTTCATTTAGAGCACCTTTTTAAAAACTAAAAAAACAGTACTTAAGTTTATTAATTTTTCAATTAAAATGAAGATAAAAAAAAAGGTTGATCAGTACATCTGGCTTTCAATACCACTCAAAAGGTCAGATCTGTTCATTGTGCTAACCACATCACACAATACGGATCACAGCAGTCCAGTACTGTAGCTTTAGTATCCAAATTAGTGTCCGCTGTAGGAATACAAGTGCACTAACATATAATCAATAATTCGAGAGTAATTTTTTGTAAAACCTATACCAAACATATTGAGATTTCGGCTAACACATTCTAGAACTGACTTTTAGACATTTTCTTCACACATATATCTAGGGTAACCAGAAATCCCAGTGGTTTCCAAAACCGCATCACTGGTAAACTTAAGACATGACGAAACCATAAAATCCACTAAAGCTAAAAAAACAGCTAAAACAAAAAAAGGTTTTTTTTCTCTTTTCTTGACAAAAAGCTTTGAATTTTCTTACACAAAAAGGTTTTACAATGTAACTTATCACTGGATAAGAGACTAAACTGATCTGGTATCTAGCTTTACAGGTAACAAAAAAACTGAAAGAAAAACAAGAAATAACATGATCCCTTACAAGAAGGAGAATGTCGTGTCTCTCCACAACACAAGTTTTCCCTCAAGTTTTCCTGACGTATGTAAGCATTTTGCTACAGCCCTCATCAAAAATCCTACCCTGGGTAAGTAATCCAGAAGACAATAGCCTGTTTCAATTTATCCCAACAGAAACTTTTGGCTATATCAAATATTTTCCTTCTTCAGTGAAAACAAGTTTTTTGGGAGATAAATGTATCCAGCACTTCACAGTTGTCACCTCCTCCGAGGACAATGTGTCCGCAGGGAATTGTAGTCAAGATCCGAGAAATGTCACCTTTCACATCATGCAGTATCTGATAGCAACAGAAGGGCAATCATCGCTTCACATCTGAGGTATGTCTAAGTCAGTGAGACCTGGCCTCTAGTAGCTGGCACACACTTGCTATGACATCAGCGTGTGATTTCGCATATATAGCTTCAGGACAAATAAATGATAACTAATCACAGCCAATCGGTATTGTGTGACAAGCCTGTTTGTAAACAACTGGTTCCTTCATTAGAAAAAAAAGTAGAGCATCAATGACAGTGTGATAGTTAGCAAATGGTTATACATGACTGGTGAAATACTGGTTGAAAAATGGTCACATGTAACTGGTTGAAATATGACCTAGTGTCAATTTAGGGTTCAGTTCTAACTATTCAAGTAAATGCTTAAACAATAGCAAATTACATACCCCACAACAACTTGACTTTAGCAGAATGTGGGTTAATAATTAAAAAAAAACAACAAATGGAATGACGTTAAATGGGATTTATTAGACATCAATGGTCCAGAACTGCACAAAATGCTGATTGTCAATTTTAGTAGACATGCTTAGCTCTCCAGAACACAAACTGACATATACCTTGTTACTGTTGACTAACTTAATTCAAATGCTGATTGTTGTCGACTACATACTAGGACTCGATCTACAACCGTGTACAGTGCTGCTACAACACTATAAAAATCATTTTCAACTTTTTCTGGCAAATCTGGGTCCACTTTCATAAGACCTTACAAACGATTGTTACTAAAGCTCTCTTGCAAATCAAGCTGTCTTACCTAAGATTTTACAATCACGAGATGATTTCTGGAAAAAGTTCCACAGACAAGAAAATGTATTCACACTGCTTTCATTTAAAGGCCCCACATCATGTTATGGTACTCCAACCTACTATATCTGGCATGAAACACCAATGAAATAAAACATTATAATATTTGCTTATGAAAAATTGCTAAGAAAATGTTGAGTTTTGTTAAAGAAATCCTTGTCCACAAACTATCCTATTCTTACACATACATGTAGTAAAAGATCATTCAGTCGCACAACTCTACCCAACTTACTTCTAGCTAGTTCTAACCAGTTGTTTTTAGGAAGATGACATTTCAAGCAATTATGGGTATGCTGCATAGCCCTTAAGAATTTGTACAAAACAGCAGGTTTTCAAAAAGCAGCTCGAGGAATTCACATATGTGATCTGTAAATTATTGAATGCATTTGAAATTTTTAAACCACTGACACACAATCAATGAAATGAAACTTTCTGCAAAATGAATAAGAACGATTTTTAAACAAAGAGATTTCATCTACACAATCACCCCTGTGACTGGATGCCTGTAACATACGCTCAAGAAAAGCGAAAAGAAACAGGGAGCTTGGGGGAAGAAAGCACAGCACTTTGGCAAAGTTTTATGAAGAAATCAATACTTAATAAAGGCTAATCAGTGAAATTGATTACTTCGATCGCTAATTAAAGATTCTGGCAACAATGCTATGAGGACGTCTACTTTAACGAAGGATGCTCTGGTATAGATTATTGGGCTCATCCGTTAACGAAGAGGATGTCTTCCCACCTGTCATCAGGTTTCACACCTGTATTTACAGGTATCGAGGAGCAGACAGGTAAACAGATGATGTCTGACAGCTTCTCATCTCTTTGCAACTCTTCATTTTCCTAATTGACAATTGCAGATAAATTTGTACAGTGTGCTCCGTTAGCCAGCCAGGAAAAAACAAAGCAGTGCCAGTGTGTTTGTTTATCATCATTCCCAATCTCACAGCCCAAATATTCTGACCTTGTCGTGGCAACACCGTAGGAGCCTAATTAATGCTGACGTGTTAACGAAGACACGTCATGTATACCTGTAACTTATGTCTAATGACAGCATTAATTACTTTATCTATGTTGGGGTTTTTTTGTTCATATCAATAATGGTTCTTTAACTTGACAAAAGGAAAACAAAAAAAAAAACAAAGTCATGATTACAGATTAATCAAAACAATTTATTAGATAATGGAGCATGTTCAGTCTGAGCATTGTGCATGCCTGTAACTGTATGTCATATTTTCTTATATACTAATACTTACAGGAGGTAAACTGGAAACAATCTACATTCATTTGAAAAAGTCAAATGGCATTAACAATAATAATAGGGGATTTGCGTTCGAACTCTTTTATCGATGAAGGTAGAAAGAGTCCAACTGTATCATGTGACCTGTCAAAAATGTCAGGTAACTATTTTTGATCACATTCACTGTGACGTGAGTGTCTTACAAAGGTGTCATAAGGAGTCATTTGGAGTAGAGGAATGATGGAAAAAATTGAGAACGTTTGTGCACTTGAAAAGTTTCTAAAGAAAAGAAGTGTCATTTGTGCCACTCGAAAAAGGGTAAGGCAGGTGATTGGTAAATTAATGTTAACTAGGTTGTATAACATTTTTCACAAGTCACATGACACAGCAGGACTGCTTTTACCTTTGCAGACAAAAGAGTTCCAACTCGAGACTCCCATATTAAATTTTTACCTGTGTTAGTAAAACGTATACAAATAAAAAATAAATAAACACCGTAAACAAACAAATACTGCATTTGACATGAGCTTAATTCAAACAAACCAGGAGACTCTCACCAATGCAGTCTCTGTGAGTTCAAATCCAGCTCATGCTGGCTTCCTCTCCGGCCATACGTGAGAAAGTCTGGCACCAACCTGCTGATGGTCGTGGGTTTTCCCATGGCTCTGCCTGATTTCCTCCCACCATAATGCTGTTCGCCGTCGTATAAGTGAAATATTCTTGAGTATGGCGTAAAACACCAATCAAATAAATAAATTAATTAATTCAAACATTCAAAAAGTTGTTAAATTTCCTACAACCATGAAATATTTTTCAAGATCTTTACTGAATACTTGTTCAAAGCTTTTGTCTGTTATCAAAAAATTCCTGTCAATCTATTCTAATGATAATATTTTATTAGCAAATGCCAGGGAGTATTCCATCCTTCCTGTAGTTAACTATAAGGTTTTGTCACAATGTATAGTAGATTCATTAAGACGCACATATGTGAAAATCCTATACACAACTGTCAGCCATACATGTAGCCCTATCTGACAATCATCACCTCTTAATTACTCCATAGTGAAGATATTTTTCCTACTGTGTCATTACTGGGCTTTGATTTATTTAATGTATTGTGTCAATGTAAGAAATAATTTTTCATTATTAAGTATATTGACAATACTTAAGGTACCCATGTCCTCAACTTGCACCCGCCCCATAATTCATGGATCTGCCTCACCTCTGGGTACCCCCTCTACCCCTAAGACTAACTTCAGAAGAGCCCCAATCTTCTCAGGTAAGGGGCCAAAAGACGGAACATCCAGGTGAATAGTACATTCATGGTGCACTGCCTCCAGACTGATCAAATTATAGGGGGTGTTCAACAATATATTTATTGTTTCCTAGGCTCAAAGGCAAATTTATAAAGTTGATGAGGGGAAGTTGATCAACATGCTGCGAAGTGTTCACCAGGGGAAACCTGCTGCGATGAACAGTTCTCTTGTTATGTACCAAAGGCCCCCTGCCATCCAATAGCTGTATGTTAGCTACACTGACACGGGCCTGTCTAAATTCCTCTCTAAATTCCGGCACAGATAAACATGCAGGATGTGAATGGCCTCACAGCGCGGCAGCAGAAGCACGCCTGAACCACTGGGACTGTGGGTTGATCCCCATACCTCTCACCTCTTCGTTAACCTGGGGTAAACAGCCTGCCGTTTAACCACCCACCTAATTAATGACCAACATCAATGAATGAATCACCTGGCCAGCTGTAGACGGCCTCATCACCTTCACCTTAGTGGCCTTCACAGGTAATATTGGAGCAGGGTTTCATGGAATGATTTTAGTTTTAATCGATTTGCCTGAAATTCAACATGATTTCCAATAAATTTAAGAAACTGAGCTACAAACTAAATATATTCATAGTCTAGCACAACCTATATCTACTTTCAAAGAACGGTACATGTAGGTATCAGACAGGAATTTTTAATTTCAATTTTTATACACCTTAAAATTCAAATTTTGAGTTGCAAAACTATGGCAATCTTTTACTTTAAAACATACCACAATGTCCTAATGTTTGAAAGAAAATTCATTACACGAAACCACATCGTGCTGTGCTTTTCAGTACCCATTCAAACTCACTTCTCCCTTCTCTAAATCGTTGCATATGTATAAAGTACTGGTATCCATTTTAGGATTTCTTGTGGGGGGGGGGGGGAGAATAGAAATAGTAATAATTCATATTCTGAAAATGATCGTGAGGTGTTCAGGTCGGACAAAGAGTACTGAAGATCTGCACAAGAAACAGTTACTTATAAGATCTTAAATATTTGTGATTCATACTTAAATCTTGTTAAAAAAAAATCATGAAACTAATCTTATTTTTAACTGGAAATTGAAGTATGCTTCTCTACACAGGCATTACGATGTCATACATATCGGAAACTTTTTCAACTCTCAAGCTCTTTTTACTGGACAAGAAACAAATGAGCAGGTCCAATACATTGTGATACAGTTTTACAAATACACTGTGCCACCTTGAATATGCGTAATACAGAAGTTGGTCATTTTTTTTTTCTTTATAATTCAAGCAAATACACTGAGGCAAACACACCATCTCTACACGGCAAAGATGTATTGTGACCAAGGCAATACTCTTTTATACTCATCTGTCAACTGCTAAACCTGTTTTCTTTAAATATTAAACACCTTTCAGTTCCATTGGTTGTTTGTCATGCAGTTAAGAGTTTAGGGGTTTCAGTATATTTATTTTTTACTCTTTTAGCTCATTTAACTGGTTATTAACAATGATCCAATCAGTAACATGACATGTTACACACAGACGAATCAGCAAGAATAGAATTAAGCAACTTGACTTAATTTTCTGATAAATTTATTTGTGTTGACTGATTGGTTAATAAAGTCATATTTATAGGACAGTGACTATGTCACGGTTTATTCATGTATTTTTAAACCGATTGGTACAATGGATGACAGACTTGTATAATTAACAACCATTTCCTACATGTTTGATAGCTGTGTAGACTAATTTTATCTATCTACAAAAATGAAAATATATGCAAATTTAAGAATTTGATTTTGGAGGCAAAATACTGTGTAGGCTGCTTCATAATTTTATTTGAGCAGTTGAATATATATATATATATATATATATATATATATATATATATATATATATATATATGATGAAAACATATTTCATGTGCATGTAATGTATCCTCTTGAAAGATAAAGCTTTTATTACGACCATTATTATATTAAAACATAAGGATGTTTGGTAGTCTAAAATAGAGCAATGATTTGTGAAATACTAAATTCAAGATGTACAAAAAAGAATCTAGTGAAGTTGAGGACATCTTGGCTTTGGCAACCTCTTCTTACTTAACAAACTTCTGTCAAATTTCATTTATAAGGCATCAAAACTTGTCAGTGTGAAGCCCTAGGATGACACTGGGAGATTACAGACAGCAAAGATGTGCTTTTGCATTCTGATCATTGTCTGCAGCTATCAGATAGAATGTCAAGCTGTCCGCAAGGCTAGCAGCCATTTCCTTGGCTTCAGTCACGTTAAGCTTAATTTAACCACATCTGACAGCGAATTAGGATTTAATTTCTTCAACATTGCTTCGGCACCACTGTTTCCTCTAGCCTGTGGTTTAATCACTATTGCTGACTGAGAATTTCTCGCTCTCCTCTTGAAAGGAAAGGTGATGATGGCACACAAAAATGGCTTCCTGTTAAAGTGGTAGCTCCTTCACCATTCCCTGGCCAGCTGGCTCATTCCGATGTTAGCTGGATTCGCAGACATGGTCCAATTCGTTTTGGCGTCAGACTTTATGCTGGCTTTTAGACTCTCATCATTTCGTTTAAGTCAATAATCTAATGGTTGTAATCTAATCAACAGTTCCTAGGAAGCTCCTCAAAGACAATAAAATTTAGTTCAATCTCTGCAATCACTTGACCTTGAGTGACCTGCACTTAACCTTTCAACAGAGAGCAGAGGACAGACCTAGAACTGATAGTAACGGGGTAAATTTCCTTTCACTTTAAAAACTAGTGGCCTTTATTGACTGAAAAATCCTAACAAATACCTCTATGTGCAGGAAATTTTCAATATTACTTTCTGAGAACATTGTCACCTTTCTTCTTTTTGAAAAAAAAAGATCTAAAACTAACTACACAGGAATTAATCAGAAAAATAAACATTTGCATATCATGTGACACAATGATGGCACATTTAACAGATAGCTTATAAAACCAAAAGTTCAATTCACTAACCCTCACCCTCACCCCCAACCCTACCCCACCCTCAAGGAAGATGTACATTAGTAATTGTGCAACACATCTTTGCCCATGCATACACCCCTTACTTGCTAGCCTCCCTCACATGATGTAAAATAGATCTGATTCTTGGTACAGCAGAACCAAGAGAGGGGAGCAGATCGCTACTCACATCAGTCAGACAGCGTGGAAACTGACCTGGGATCTTGGTGCTAACCCTACCCCCAGGGCTCTGTTGACCCCACATTAAAGTCCATTAGAGTCGTGCATACCTCCACCACACTATTATAAACCAAGATGTGAATTAGATACTTTTACTTATTATTTATTACACATGTTTTTTATATTCTCAACTTTATCATGTACTCAACTCAAATATGTACACTACTGTAGTTTTTCAACCTTTCTGCATGTTTCAAGTATATGCTGAAGGCATTATTCTGTGTTCATGCACTGATAAAACTGTACTCCATGTGAAGCCCTGAAACTGACCATTCCAACCAATGCAGTTTTGTCTCTAAAATCAAATTACAAATGTTCACAAATTGCGCTGAAATTGGCTCTTTCATAAGCGAGAAGGTTGAGGAAATAGGGTAACATGGTGACTGCTAGGTTTGCATCCTGCTATGTACACAGCTCATTTTAATACGACTTAAATACTGTGTGTGACTTTCCTCTCCTGCATGCTGTGGTCAATCACTGAGGATTTGTTTCCACATTCCTTAACAGTGTTTATATCAGCACAGCACCTTGTCTCATGTGTTTACATGTAATTGCCTGCATCTGAAGAAGTCTGTCAAGAGTGTGGGGGGGAGGCTGGGGGGGGGGGGCTGCATGGGGTACATTGCACTAGCATAACCAAAATCAGACTAGATGTTTTAGATGTTTGTCATTCTGTCTGTGTCTGTCCGTCCATTGAACGCTGAAACTATGTACAAATTTTTGAACTACCAAGAGCAATTTAACATTATTGTACATGCATTTCGCCTGCAGTTCAGCATTTTTCAAATGAACTTTATGGAGTGATTTAAAGATTTTTTTTTTTTCATCTGATTCATTTCTTTTCAGGAAAACTGTTGGCATTAAAAGCATAATTTCTTAAGCCTTCGTGTTCATTTTTACAAGCCAAACTTTAGGTGAAATAGAGACTTCAAGAAATAAAATAAATAATATGGACAATATAAATACATAATAGATTACAACATTTTAGGCATTACAAGTACTGCTTATCACATCCCTTGAAAAGAAAAGTTTAACACAGTTTCAAATAGCCCTAGTAACAATATGTTAAACGAATTGTAGTTCAATGGACAATCACCACAAAATAAGCATCGCCTCAGTATAAATTCAACAGGCCTTTTTCCTAGCCTTTTCAGCCTCACCATTCTAGCAAGCATCACATCTATAGCTTGTTGTGGTGACAATGGTCGGAATATATAAAAGTATACAAAATTGTGAAATGGAAGCCCTGGACCTGTTTACAGCCAACTATAGCCGACTGATGTGTTAAAAAGTTGTTGGAGGGAAGACGGGAGAATGAAGCCTAAGGACTCAGTCCCTTGGTGAGGATGACTCTGATGCCCTGGGAGGGTGAAGGGTTAATTCTGATAGATTACATTGGCACCAGATGGGAATGCTTGTTTCTCCAACTAAATATATCTAGTATACAATCCTGGATGAATATAAAAGCCTGGACCGCAATGACAGACTAAAACATCCCTGAAACAAGTGGGGGCCATGTGTGGGCCATGGACTGAGACACTGAGGGGAAGAGTGGTGGTTGGGGGAGAGAGGAGGGGGAGGGGGTACTGTCACACAGCCAGGCAATGGGGCATTCACTCGCAGATGATAACATCCCAATAACTTGAGAGAAAATAATAAAGACACATTCCATTGATTGAGTTACTAAACCACTAATCAATATTTTAGATCCTTCTGCAACCAAACAAAAAAAGAATCCACTAGAGATAGTAAAATCTCTTTAAACGGATTGGTTAAGACATCACTGAATGAATATACTGACCCCAAACAGGGCAATAGGTTACGTGCTTATAATAATTTTTAAAATTTAGTTTGTCAGCATGAACACATATGTTTGGACGAAAGTTGATGAAAATCGTGCACTATATGTACCATTAAACATCAGCTAATTAAACAAATTCATTTCTTCATTGACATTTCCAGTTTTATCACCAAGAGCCAAACATTTATTTTGTACTTTCTATCTATATTTAAAAGATTTGTTTTAATTTATTACACCCTCTATTTTCATAACTGTACATTAAATGTCCATTAAAGAAAACTTTGTTGAAGACAGTTAAAGGATAACAGCTATAGTATGAATCAAGAATAAACTTTATCAAAATAAATGATAATCCAATTCAAACATCTGAAATTTCATATTAATAAAATTGTAAGACAGCAAAATAAGAGTCTGATCAGTCTAGACAGGTCTTACAAATGTACATAGATGCATGGACTTGACTAAAGTCGATGGTAATCATTACACATTTCAGGCATCTCAGGTTTAGACTAATTACTAAGATTGGCATGAGCATCCAGAACATGGTATCAGAAATTTCACCAAATCTTCCCACGGCGGTAGGGTGTGGTAAAGATGCTGTGGGAATCTCAAACCAGTGACGAACCACCGGCAAGCCACATGTCGCAGGCTCTGTCATCATGGCCAGTCATGATACCCTACCAGCCACTCTCATATTAAACTCACATATATGCCCTTTTTTTAACTTCAGTCCCCTATTTTTTTTTTAGACTGATGTTTTCTTATTTTACAGGCTTTAGGCAGAATTCGGATAATTCAGTCAAGATGTCTCCAAAGACAAGCCTGATAACCACTGTAGCTGCTAGACGGATGCTGAGACCAATGATAAAAAACTGTCTCAAGTTTTTCTTGTCCTTTTTTATCTAATGTACAGATTGGAATAGAGGAAACATCTAGGACATAACAAGTGGTTTCCATAGCCTAAAAAACACTGCATATCTCTCAGGAAGCTGTCATGAAGTCAACAAAAACATCTCTAAAGTCTGTCTCTTGACGAAAGGTCTGATAACTTGATAACTATCAGCCTTCAACATTTTATCATATTTTGCGCATGATTTGTAGATTATCATAACTCTGTAGAGTATGATGATCAAATTGTCAACTTCTCTAAGTTCTGGGTATATGTCATTGAAATAAAGCATCAAAACTTAAAGTTTGGTTTGTAAAACTGTTCTGTCAGAAGCATGCAAATTAAGGCCTTAAAATGACACTTAAGTTTTTCAAATAAGAAATTAATCAAAGTTCACAAAAAACCCTATATGGTGGAAGATTCTATCTGAATCAAGCAAAATATGTCTGCAATTTGAGAAATGTTAAAATTCAAACGAAATATACTACTCATGTTCCATGATGTGGAAGCGAAAGAAAATTTACCAGAAATTTTGATGACACCCATTCTTATGAAGAAACCCCATGTTTAACAAGACTGTCACACACATGTATATTACTGAAGAAAAAAAAAACATAAGATTGTTTTATGACATGTATTTAGTGTTCACTTACTGCCCGTCCCACCCATGCAGAGTGTCGTTGATGTGTTATGTAGTCACTATATCCAAAACCAGCATTCATCAATCTGCATTTCACACTGTATCAACCAATCAAAGTTCTCAAACAACAATTCCTATTTTCTCCTCATACATGTTAATGACTCATTCAGTTTCCCATCCTCACTCAAGGTTAATTCGACTGACTTTAGTACCTTAAACCTCTCCAATCTAATTTGACATGGCCATTTTAATGTGATGACAATTAACAGTTCTGACCCCAGGAAAGAGAATGCCACAGGGCATCAAATCCCAGAGACAGGATGTCAAGAGCAGTACACCCCTAATAAACCTTTCCACATGGCTATAGTTCCATAGTAGAGTCAAACAACATTGGGAGGACAAGTAACTATCTGTTTGAAGCAATTCGAACTTAAAGGAAACATGCCTGTGAGCAAGCCACCAAGACATCTTGAACAACAAATCAGCCTTTAATGCCTGAAGAGCTCCACTAATTATCCCAGAAAGACAATCTTTGAAACGAAGAACTCTGTGAATTCCAACAGACAGCTGGAAACAATCAGAGCTTTGAGAATTTCACCTGATGGCAATAATGTAGTCATGCGTGCTTAGTGGTGGAGAAAAGAAAACACAGCAAATCTATTCCTGCTATGAAACATTAACACAAATGAATACAAGTTCATGTTCAATGACTGCATCAGCATTTTGCTTTTTGGTTTTGCAATCGTTACATAAATCAATCCAAATTTTGGGTATAAATCAATCCAAGTTTTTAAGAATATCGAATACTATTATTCTTTGACCTTTCTAACCATCACTGCGACCAATATTTTAAAACACTCCAAGAGAACTATGGGATGTAGAGAAAAAATATGCACACTTTCATGAAGCTTGTATCTTTAGAGACAAACAATTTTCGTAACAATTGTTCTGCTGGATAAAGTGCTTTAGAGGTCAAAAAGGTTGAAGATTTACAGCATGTATAATACTTCACACCTGAATTGATACATTCAGAAGCAACATAGTTCTTATTTATTTCATGACAAACTTATGAATAATCATTCCCTGAGAATCAGGAAATGGTATATATTTATTTATTTCATTGCTGTTTCACACACAGTCAAGAATATTTCACTTATGCGACGGCGGCCAGCATTATGGTGGGAGGAAACCGGGCAGAACCCAGCAAAAACCCACAATCATCCCCAGGTTGCTGGCAGACCTTCCCACATATGGACGGACAGGAAGACAGCATGAGCTGGACTTGAACTCACAGCGACAGCATTGGTGAGGTACATACTTATCTTCAATCAAGCTGAACAGCACCACGTGAATAAAAAGATGTTAGATCTCCTTTACTCATTTGCACAGCTACTGACATATTCATTTGTGAATCTCGAAAGTAAGTTTAAAAAGCCTCAGACAGATTTCTCTGGTGATTAAAAGACGAGATGATGATGGTTTTGCATGATAAAGGTCACAGAGGTCAAACAAATTGCCAATTATGAGTGACAGACATAAACACAACAAGGGGTTGCTCAACCTGGAACTGACAGTGTTTACTTTGTATGTCTTGGTTGTCATGACGATGGGTCATTGAAGGTGCGAATGCTTAGATGTCCAGCATGGCCATACTGGATATTGGTAACACCAACTTAAGCAGAGAGCTGGCCGATCTATTGGCTAATTAGGTAGATAAAACTGTTAGGTGTGTCATCACCCCGCCAAAGTGTAAACAGTTTCATCCTCCAGGGTATACACACAAGTCTTCTTTATACTCTGTAACAAAAAATCTGTTGGCTTTGATAAAAATGTCTGTATTACAGCTCAACTGCACAGAAGGAAAGAAGATCACTGAGGACTATGTATATTTAGCCCACAGCCAAGGATTACTTGAGACATCTTCACGTGGTAAACAGCTTTACCATATGATATCACAAAGAATTGTAACCCCTTAAACTTATATCTTATCAATGAGATACCAATGTTACACTTGCAAAAGTCAGACTAACCTTGTGAAATGAATTCTAAAAAATTCTAAAATAAATTTATGCTGAAAAAAATGTTTCACATTGTTCACAAAAATTCTAATGTTCATCCTATGTTGAATTACTGTAAATCTTCAACCTTTTCGACTACGAAAGAACTTTTTTTCAGTGGAATTTACGCACACAATTATTATGAAAACGAAACAATCTTTTTAAAACTGTGCTAATTATTTCTCTACACCACATAGTTATATCGGAATGTTTCAAAATAATGGAAGTTGAAAAAATTGAGGACTTTATAAAGTACAATGTATTTCGTCACGAATTGCTTTGTGAAACTGACACTGCCTGGTTGAACCCCCATAATTTTCAAATATGTACATAAAAGATGTGGACTGTCATGGGTAAAATGTAAAATGTAATGCACAGGATCCTGCATTAAAAGCCAAAGCACTCAGACCACATGTAGTGAAGTGTCACTAGCACCTTCATTGAGCCCATCAATTAAAGCAAACACATAACTACCAGTGACATGGTCCACTAAGGGAAGTTTGATAAAATGTATACCTCTTTACAGCATTAGCATCAAATTTCCATATACTGGTATGTCTTGCTGCTCTGTAGAGTCCATTCTTTACTTTTTTGGTCCTATAGAAATTTATACAAATTATTCCTTCTGATAACTTTCTTAAATAATCTGATATTTGCGATAAAATGCATACCTTGCATTAGGGGTTTACTGATAACTTCACAGAAATTTCACAATAACACGTTTAGAACTTGTGACATCTTTTTCGATTTGTGCCAACAATTCATAAACCTTCCAATATCACCTTTAGGGAATGAATACAGTGTCACTTCTGAAGTAACGAGAACTGAATGATACCACTTTCCCACTAATGGGGATTTCAAATTATATCAGTCTTATACAGCAGGAATATCCTGGCATACTTTATGATTTCTTTTTCAAGTGTGTTTTCATTTATCCTTTCAACTGCGTTTTCTAGAGTACTTAAGCCAATCTGTCTGCGAACAATGCTCCACGCCCAATCAACATTAAGAGAGACCGGATTTAATCTGCGATATTTTGCGACCTTCAAAGATCAATTATCTCTGCGTCGGGTTCCTTGAAATCGCTTGGCCTTAATTTGCCGAGAGGTTTGCTCCTTGTTGGAACAGAATAGAGCTGACGATGAAAATGAAACAGTCGGGGAAATCCACACCATATGTTAATAACGTAATGGGCTCGTCAATTTCCACCTGTCAGCACGCTGGCTTCTCTTACCTTAATCAACTACCTGGCCGTAAAGACAGTTCAATCTATCTGCATATCCCTAAATAAATCACCCCGAAATTAACGTCGTAAGATCCCCGCCCGTCATATCCCCCGCCCCATGGGCTCTATGAAATTGAACAGCTGCTGTCTCTGGGGGGTAAAATCATTCATCAAGGTTTCATTTCATCAGAGAGACTGCTGCAGACATCTGACATCCCTGTTCATGCATACCTATGACAGTAGTATATAGTTGCTGCTATAGGCTGGTGAACACTCACTGTCTTACCTGGTCACATTAACAGTTTCACATACCTACACAGCCTTCCAGCAATTAATACATCTGCTAACATCTTTCCACACCTTTACTCAAAAATATAGTGTTACTTTGTTAGATCTTCGGAGATCTTATTTCCGGTTTTAAGTTCTGCTTGTCGCCAAGGTGTTAAATGTAGATAAAGTCACACACATGAGACTGGCAACACTCATCCATCAAAGCTTCAGGTCCACTTTCACAATCTGTTGATGTCTAGTTTTTAAACTTTTAAAATTTTTTAAACTCGCCAACATGATTGCTGTACATATATGCAGATAAAAACTACTCCTCCCTTCCCCAGAAACAAAAACATGAACTGTGCAAGGAGATATTATTATCCAAAACTTCTATTAAACAGTTACATATCCAAACTGGAGTGTACTGGATTTGAACTCACCACCCTACAAGCTGTCCACTATACACAATGTACATTGACTGATGAATGGTACAATTACAAGTATCTTGTGAGATTCCATCTCACCATGTTAAAACAGAGGCCATACATTCTATCCTCTGACATCAGCACCCCTATGGTAAAGGGCGTCCTGTACCTGGGTGGGGGGTCGCTAACAGGTGAGTTTACCTGGCAAAGTTCACCTGGATTAGGGCCTCGTGTATCATGTCTATGTCAACTCATCCCTCTTCGTCTAGGCTGTCTTAACTTGACACGACAGGGATGAGCAACAGTAAAATGCGAAAATAAAACCATAGTGTTTTTGAACATGACACATACAAACTCATCCCTAGCCCTCCCCCCTCAGTGTGCCCCTCTCAAGCCCATTGACCTTTCACCGATGATTCCATGAGTTCAAATCCATATCTCCTTTCCCCCTCCTTGAATAAATCAAGGCTTAAAATTTTTATGAAAAAGTTTGCTGGTTCATTGTTAATGTAAGTCTGGCAGTTTCTACAGGCTAAAACAGGCAGGTTTTGTTGAAGTGGGAAAATGGTGGAGAGTATATATTTCACCGCATTTCTGAATTTTCCTTTTGTTTTCTTTTTTATTTCTAAAAACATTTCATTAATTTTTTTGAACATGTTATCTGACTACATGTAGGTTGTAACACTATAAGATGACATGATACAAAGATAATTCTAAAGAACTGTATGCTAAAATTTTGTGAAATTCAGACATTGAAGGCTTTAGAAAATGCTTTTCCACAGTGAATATTTTTTAAAAAAAGTTGAGTTTGCATAAATAGGATTTATGCATTTACCTATATATATATATATATACAGTGCATAGGTACTTTTTTAATTTATTTTTTATTGTCATTTATTAAACATGAATATCTCCACAATTTCACGTTTTATGATGCAGAAACAAAATTTGTTGAAATAAGATCTAGGTGAATCAGACGCCACATATGTAAATGTAGGTATATGTAGGCCTAATTATTTAACGAGCAATGGAATGATGCTCTTATAAAAGTGCATTCATTTCTCCTAAATGTAACTTTTAAAAATATTCTGTAAGTTGTGTGTTCTTGTTCATTTTAGTCCTCAATGAACTTGATTCAGGAATTAAAATTCCTGTCTACAATCCGTCTCAGATTTATTAAAGAGTGTTTCTACTCAGAGCACAAGATGTTGCCATAAATAAATTAAAGATAACCGCAACATCAAGAGCGAATGTAGCACCCAGAGCACGATTCAATTTCAACACTGACAAATTAAAGAAGAAAGACAAAGGGTCACGTGATACTCTGGGATATACCGTCTCCATAAAATGTCATCAGCATGAAATTAAAGGTGAACAGTACACCATGCTAACGACACCTGTGTCTGTGAGAGATCTTCACGGCCAATCTTCTCAGCGATCCTCACGCTACATGATACCCGGCTGTAATTCTGGCCAGAGGATGAAACAATTAAAAGTTTGACACCTACGTGTATGTCAGAGAGCTCAGGTTAGCTTCCACAGTAAGGGCTCACAAGTCCACATTTAATGGACGATCGGTTAGGACCTTCATTCTAAGAACACTCACAATTTCTTTTGTTTTTGGTTTTCTTGCAAGCTTTTAAGAATTTTTTTAAAAAAATGAGTTAGTGGCAGGTGTTAAGAAAGGAGACTTTTTGTACATCAAAATACTGTGTGTTCCAATCAAGAGCTGAACTTCAAAGTTAAAAAGATTCTACAGTTTCTTAGAAACATTACACTCCTGACTGCTCCTAAAGGTTTTGTTGTTGCAAAGTATTTCTGTTTCAACGAATCTTCAACAATACCTATCTTGCACGCTATAATGCCAGCAAAATCTGAATATTTTACAGTCAGGTGTTACCCATTTTTTTCCCATGCCAAAACGGATACCTTCCTGACATCGCAGAATAGAGGAAGCGGCTGCAGTATTCATAGATTTCTGCAGAAAAGGCCTTTGTTAATATGTAGACAGGAACTGAACCAGCTTACAAAAGTTTAACGTCTATGAAAATGACAATAGAAAGAGAAAGATTAAGATACACTTCAATTCAGACTGGCCGGACAGAAATGGCCATCTTCTATGGAATACCTCCACAATGGCAGGGCAGGTGAAACCAGGGTAACCTCTCCACATAAGTTCACAGGTCAGGGGTCAGCCAATGGTGCCCATTATACTTCCTGTGAACCCCCAAAACTCAGTGATGCATAGGTAAAGATCAAAGGGTCACTGATGAAATATCAATGTAAGGACACAAGTATAAAAGATAGCAAAAAACAAGCAAATCAATATCTTGAGATGTAAAAATCAAATGTAAATCAAATGTATACATCACAGAAGAAATGAGCAGGCATACCTATATCACACATTTGTCTTCATCAATTCATCAGTGTATATATATATATATATATATATATATATATATATATATATATATATATATACACACATATGAAGTTTCTTCACAGTTTTAATAACATTCACATACAGGTATAAATAACTGGGTGGACACTTCTAGAAATTCCTGGGAAATATTGTTTATTTTGACCTTAGAAGACTTAAATGGAACTACAGGTTAATATAACAGGTGTATGAAGAGAAGACAGGATACAGCACATTCCCTGTCCTGTCACTGAAACATCTATGTACTCTGAACTGGGTCAAGAGTCCGTCCTTCCTCGCCATGTCTAACATCCAAGAATGTTATGCTCGGCCATTTAAAAGAAATCTGTTGCGGCAAATTGAGAGGGCGTGAGAAAGTCTCCTTGCCTGACACTGCTTGTCTGGGGAACTATCTGTTCACTGTCTAGTCTAGTCATTAATAGAACATTGCACAGCAGTATTCAACCCCAGTATCTCGACCTTCAACCTCTGACCCTGAAAAAGTTAACATAGTAATCTTTGCCATCGAGTCCAACACTTTCCCCAGAGAGGCCACAAATTCCACAAGAGTTCTTCTAAAAAGCATCATTCCTTTTTTTTTCATTTAAATCTTACTCCTTCCAACACGTATGTATTTTCTTCATATCCATCTCACTACCAATATTTCTTAAATATAAACCTTGAAATATGCATGTACTTTCTACTTTACATGGTCTAACAATACTGAGCACCAAATTAAACTTTCACCAGCTTGAATTAATAGTTGGTAAAGCATGTTACACATTTCTAATTCTAATCACTCTACTTGATCACTGAATTAAAGTTTTTGACATAAAGAAACAGACCAGAAGAAAAGACACATGCCACGGAAGAACTGTTCCAACTTCTAAACATAAAGACATTTCTCAGCTAGACATTGTTGCAATGTTTTAATGTGTCCATTCTCACTCTCAATCAAGCACCCCATGAGCTCCCATATGGGCTTTTAGAATTCTTCCTTCAAAACCATCTCAGCATGACCAAACAAGGGAGATCAACCGCAACTCTGCTAGCTGCCAGAGACTGTCTAATTGACAAGACATTCCTAAACTTTAGCATCCATTTGTGTCGGGATATAAACCCATCCCTTGATTTGAAACACTTGTTGACAGGATCCCATGGATGTGGCTGGTTTGAATTTCATTGTTTTTATTGACTCAGATGGGTCAGACTGGATACAGCACCCTATGGATCTGAGCATCAGCAGCTAATTTACATCCCCGCCCTAACCATGACCAGATATCTCAGGTCTCCGCATTGACAACATCTCAACCTAGGCATCCCACAATGCCTCGGTATTTCCTTTGTTTCCACTGTTCCATTGTTCTCCCAAAAACATCTCCTGTTGCTTTTCCATTTTTTATAATGCGAGCCCAGTTTGGTGAAGACAAAAAACGGAAATGGTTGGCCGACCCATGTGGGTCATCACTATAGCTGGTCTCCCCAGGGGCAAGGTGGAAATATCGGCCACATTTTAACCTACCCTACTCATCCTAAACTTTTCCACAAAGTTTTCAACACAAGCAAATGTTATCGCTTAATTCATGCACTTCTGATAGATCCTCAGCACAATTTTTCAGCACAGAACACAGATACATAATGAAACTTTCACCGTGACAGTACAACGTACTGCAACAACTCTAGCCATACTGTAAACAGACTTAGAAAATAAAATTACAATAATCCAACATGTATCATAATGCACCAGTAACAGCATGAACAAAATGACAGCTGGGTGTGTACACCTTCTTACAAAGCCATAGGGATGTATCACATACAGACAAAAAAAAACCCCACAAAATGTTTGATATACATGAAATATTTCCACACCACGTCACTAGTTTAATGTCTGACTATCTGATTAACTGACTTCATCTGGATACATACAACCTGTTTTTAACGGATAAATAGCGCATATCTTGTCTTTGATCAGTGCATATCTTATTGTCTTTGATCAGAGAATATCTTATTGTCTTTGATCAGAGCATAGCATATCTTATTGTCTTTGATCAGTGCATAGCTCTTCTCCGATACACCTCTGAACAACAAATTATAATTCATAGATGTTGTCCACATTTTATTTACTTTCACTTATATATTTTAAAAACATAATATCTGAATTGATAAAATCTTTCTTCTCTAGATCACTATTTTGCTCCAGGTGTGGAAGTTTTAGATAGAAAATAAATTATCGGGATGGGAACTGATTCCTGTGTTTTCAGTTGTGATGAAGTGCTGAAGAAACAAAGAATTTTATCTATTTATTTATTTGATTGGTGCATTATGCCATACTCAAAAATATTTCACTTATACGACTGCGACCAGCATTATGGTGGGTGGAAACCGGGCACAGCCCGGGTGAACCCCACGGCCATCCACAGGTTGCTGTCAGACCTTCCCACGTATGGCCGGAGAGGAAGCCAGCATGAGCTGGACTTGAGACCCCTGAAACAAACAATTAACTCGAACAATTAATGCATGTACATATGCACTATATTAGCAAATTTTCACATTGCTAAATGCTAAAGGCCTGTTCCACACCAGCCCCAACATCTTCCACTACGTACATCAAAGAAAAAGATTTCTCCAGCACCTTTGATGAACTGTGGAGATATGAATGCATATGTTAATATACAAGGTCAAAGAAGTATATTATGGATAAACCAGGGATGAAAGTTTCCTCCAAAACTATCCACAGGTTACAACAGGTTGGGGTTGGGTTGAGCATATCAATTTCAACCTGTTGACTTTCTCACAGCACTGAGCTAGCATAGCCTTCCTTAACTTAATTCTCCTCCAGCCTTGGCTTAATTGCCTGAACTTAGTGATCCCCACAAATAAAGCCTTATGCAAGGATACCTTATCTGCCCCCTCCTCTTTTATCAAATCTCACTTAAATTACCAGACAATTATCTCCTGCAAAGAAACTCTCCTCTTCTCTGTTTCACACCACCCTCCTGCAGTAGTTAACCTAAAAATGCTATACTGCGTTTTTGTCCCTAACTATACCCTCATGGAGTTAAACAAAAATCAAAAACATAATAATGCACTGCTGTTAAACATGTAACAACAATCAAATACATAATGATAAACTGCTGTTAAATGTGTAACAACAATCAAATACATAATGATACAATGCTGTTAAAGGTATAACAATTTCTTTAAACTTTGTTGATAACATATTGTAAAGTGTACACTCTGTTTATCCCTAACAACACACCTTAACTACTCTAAAGTAATCAGCAAAAGAATAATGGTAAAATGCATAATTATCATAATCTACATTACCCTAATTCCTAAAACTTTTCGCATATGAAAGAGCAACTTTCAGTGCAATTTATACACCTTTATGATTTGATTTTGAAGACAAAACTGTATTTGTGTAGTTTGCCAATTTCAGGGTTTCAACAAAATTATTACTTTATCATGCAGTCTACACAAAACAATGCCCTTAAAATATCCTTGAATATAAACCTGGAAAAAGTTGAAGAATTACAGTACGCCTTGCTATATAAATCTATCTGAAAATATTTTACATGGCTTAATTGAGTCCCACTATAGGATGCAAAATACAGATTTCAATCTAGCTTAATAAGCCCATCACAAAAATTGAACACAATGTCACCTAATAAACTGACCAATATGTTCACCTGAAAATTATCCTCACATGTCCAACAATTTATTTTTTGTTGATCTGCAATGTGTATCCATTATTTTTCACTGCTTAGCCTTCATATTTTTTCTATCTGAATGGAAATTATAATAATGTACCTTCTTTAAAATTATACAAAAATTGACATTATGCCAAAAAAAAAAAAAAAACTAAGTGAAAGACAAAATTTACAAATTTCTCCAGGGAACAGGAAGGCATTTCATTTCTGACACAAATGTTTCCCACTTGTTGCCATTTTGGTTGTCATGACACCCACAGTTATCTTTTCCGAGTTAGTGTGTGGTCTGTATGACATTTCCTTCCCGCCTTGTCACATAATCCGATCATTCAGCCAATGGTAGATAATTTTGCATCTCAATCAATCTACAGCAAAGCTGAATTAAAAAAACTCAGCAAGGAAAAAATTAATACTTCCAAATTAGCAGAGAAAATCTCATAAATTATCCGGTTTCAGCTTTGCAATAAAGATTAATAACAGCAGATGGGAATAACTGTTTAATTTACTGTGGTATTTTATACAGCTAGATTTTGGCCATTTTTTCTCCCCTTATTTAAATCTTTTTTTTTTCTTAGCTAATATCACTTTCCAATGATTCTTGTTTTCTTATGTTACCATGGAGATGTCAAGAGCTTCCTGCTGGTTTATCCAACTCATCATACATGTGATGATAAGGCAAGAAGTACAGAAAAAAATAGTCTAAATATGATGCCTTAAATTTAATTAAATGTTTTTAAAACATGTTGCTTGGCCAGTTTTAGGGTTAATGCCAAAGACGTCATGGCCAATAAAAGTGACCTTCCCTTTATCATTTAAGTTAGAGAAGGCATAATTGAATTTTCATGGGGCGACAGGCGACGGACTGATCTAAGCACCCCGCTGCCCTATGGGTAACTGGGTGTCACTACCCAGACATCTGACAACTCCTGGAGCTAGCCTCAATGCCACTTTGCTAAGTGATTCCTGAATGTTAATGAAAACCTTACCTAAATGCCTAACAAAACACACCACTATCAGCTAGTCCACAAATAAAGCCATCAAATCATAAATACACCTTCTAGTTTGTTTTTTTACCTCTGGATGAAGAAAAGCAATATTATGTTCTACAAACAGATAAAACAGACTGAAGCTAACTCTTAGAATCAAGTTCTGAAAGCAGACATTGAGTGGCCAATGATAAACTACATCCTGTATGCTCTTTGTTCATGAACAGAAATTGAGAAATATCCAGACAACAAGCGTCAACATTATACATATCTTCAGTGAATAAACTCTGTCAACTCTTCAAAGTAAATGTCCAAATATCTTACAGTGTCTAAGAGAGAGTTCAAATTGTGGTCAAGATTTGAGCATTTCCTAGAATGGTTCGGACATAAACACATAGGGGTCTCTACACAACATGGATTGCTACAGTCACTGAAAAACTGTTAACAAGACAACCTTCAAAATGGCCAAAGCTTTGAGGGTCATTTCAGCCAAATGTACCTCTATATTCCGATAATGAAAGTTAAAGATGATTCTTGGAGATATACAGACAGATGAAATAATGTATACACGCCTGTACATGTATATACCAAAAAATGAAAACAACCTGCAAAGCTATGCCAAATCCTCTCACCCATACATGCAATAGGTATCCAGAAAAAAATTCAGTCTGTACTGCAAACTTAAATTTACAGTCCAGCTATGAACATATTTACCTGAGCTTTTATCATGTACAGTTATTTAAAAGTAAATGGTAACCTGGTAGCTTTGGCAGCCTCCTTCTGACAATGCCGGACAAAATATTTAAATTGGTTCATGGAAATGAGTGTTAACCAGATTCTAAATTCAATTTACACATTAAATTCCAAAACTGAATTGCAAGATGATTACCTCATATGAAACATTCTGAAAACTGGTATTTAATATCACAAAAGGGCACTTTGTATTTCTATACAGGCATTTCTTAGCAGCATATCCATCTACTACCACCCTTTGTGAAGTAATACGCATTGTCTTGAAAAAGTCAACTTCTCTTACCAAATGTCAGTCTGTACAGGACACGTTCATACTCTAAAATGTGGAACAAGGTTCACCCAATATCAACAGTTTTATTTTGCACATCCATAGATGAAAACAGTGACAACAGAGGTAAGGCTCAGCAAATGTTGTGAAAAACAACAAGATCTGTAAGAGGATTTCAACTTAACAATGGTTTGTCAGACGTGTCATCAATATCTAAGTACTGGCAGTTTTGTCCGAGTTGTTTTTCATAATGCTTATATAGGATGTTTCTGCTGAAGGTTCACCTGTGATTAATCAGACAAAGGCTGCCAGGTGAGATAAACCCAGCTCAGGTAAATTCCCAGTCAAAGAACAGATAAAAGTTTAAGGCCGTCATATACATCAGGCCGTGAAAAAAAGAGGGACAAACAAAAGATGGAGAAAACAGTTGATAGCACAATTATCAGAGAATTTGATGGAACAATGATAATCCGAGTCTAGGGGAAATGACGACTGCAGACCAAGTGGTCATATTTTCTCAATTTCATTTGCACAGGACATGGGCTGATTGAGGTTAGTTAACCCACGGTATTGACACTGACATGGGGTAGGGACTTCGCACATGCCCAGTGTCACCACCGGTAATTGTCCCTTGGGCAAAACAAAACTGGCCATGTGATTGAGAGACCAGGACAACAAAACCCACACTAACTGGATGTTGTTCACAGCTGGAGGACCATGGTCTTCCTGGATAGCTCCGGCTAATTGCTGTTTGCCAGACAGCCCAGCAGTTAATGTGATTTCAACTCCTTTGTTAATTAGATAATCATGTTATCCTAAAGCTCCACTACAGGTCCTCTTCTAGCTTGACAGTCATTTGTTTACCATTCAGATCAAGTGTTATCTACAATCAATGTTCCACTCCTTTGCCAGGTATATATCTGTGCAGGGCAACATTATCATAGTCACTCAACTTTAAAGAAGCCATGTCAAATGCTGAGAAAGGTATTTAAAAAGCAAACTGTATCATTTCTGCATTGATTGAAAACCAGACATACATGTACATCAATAAAATCTTCGACACCTGAAACCAACGATTAAAAAAAAATGAAAAGAATATTTTTTCTCCTTTGAGACTTTGGTTTAAATTTACCATACTCAACATGTCACACAAAAACAAAAATGAAAATATCAAATACACTTTCAGGGAATTGTATGTATATACCACAAAAATATACAAACCCTGACTAATGTAAAGTGTGATTTCTTTAGGCTAACACCAGCATCCATTTTGAAATAAGAGTAGCAGCTAGTAAATCTGTTAAAATATTTTTTGTACATTAAAAAAATGCATACATCACAATGCTGAAAAGAATCTGGTCTAAAATTCAAATTGAAAAAAGTGGCAAAACATAAACAGATTAGTGACGAAATACTGTCAAAAGTGCAAGGTGTTTTAGTAACTTTCTTGTTGCCGTTTTTCATGATATGTGAATGGTAGTTCTGTGTGCACTCTAAGCCATTCCAACAGCTAACATGTCTGTTTAAGTGGCACGATTAAAGGATGAGCAAATTGTGCACTGCTCCATCTAGTCTAATTGAGCGATTCAAATCACTGTCCCATGTAACACTGTGGCAATTACAAGGTTAGTTGCCCACATCCCCACCCCCTGTGGGGATATGGGACCTAAGCATTGATCAGAAGACCGCCCCTCTGCTGATATTGGCTATGCCCTCAGGGAAGAGGTGATAAGTCATCCTCACAATTAAACACGGGCCTGTAACACATCAACAGGCAGAAAAGCTTTACAGATCATGCTGTATCATCGCCACCAGAGGTTAAATTGTAACAAAAAATAACTTAGGAGATTATAAATGATAATCAGAATTAATTAGAATTTTATTAATTTAGAATATTATCAGGATGTAACGTCTACATAAATTCAAACTGACATTCAAATTCACCAGATCAACTGAACTGAATAGCACATGCAATGGAGCAGGAAATTATTGCATCCAATGTTAATGTATTAACTAAATCTGCACAAAAATCATCATGAATGCATGTGATGATTAAATAAAGTTGGGTTTTTGGTGTATAATCAATTTTACAGAGGCTCACCAATGTAATTAAGATCAGTTCTATCACATTTTTCAAATAGTACATTTTTGACCTTGTTTTGAATCATAGATGTTTCAATTCCTACAATTATTTATTCAGCAGATTTTAAAAACCAGTGTATGTTACTTTCCACCAAATAATGACATAAAAACTTCTTTTCAAGTTTCTGAGTTACATAACAAATTAATATCTGTTGTCATGACAATCTCTGATTTTCCTCATCATGAGGGTTAACTGGCAAACTCATACCTAAATCCCCTTCTAAATAGTGTGCCACTAACTTGTTCCTGTTGTTCTTTTTGGGAACTGTGATGTTGATAACCACAATCCAATAAGAATGCTTTAGCTCAAAGGACAGGACTAAACCAAGGTGTTTTCAATGGGCCTTTCCCAAATTTTCTTCTACAAGAATGCAACATCAGAACTTCAATCTTCATTGTTGAAATATGCAAGTAGAATCTCAACCTTTCTCATTTCTCATCTATTAATACAACTGCACTAGAAAAAAGCACTATTTTCAAAACACTGTAAAAAAATAACTTGGGTGTTAACTTGAACAAATTACACAACACTAATTTTTTTTCTTTGCACACAGCGTACAATTAATTAAACAAAGCCGACATAAGCTAGCAGATATAAAGTCTGCATGGTTCAGCAGCATTTCCAAGGAAATATTTAAAACAATTCCCATAACAATATGTCATGTGACAATCTTTAAATCATATATGATTATCTAATCATGGGTATATCCAATTACACGCTTATTAACATGACTGACATCAAAATCAGGTCGCTTTCTGTTGGCACTCATTCAACTTGCTTTTGTACCATACAAATTGCAAATCATCAAAAAGCTGTCTTCATAGCCATTAGCTGGCAGACCACCATTACAGCTTAAATAATCATGCCAGTTTATCAAAGAGGATATATGTAGATGTACTACTGTTAAGCTGGGTAGTTTTCAGCAAGAGCGCACTTCTGTGCCCGTGGTTATGCAATCTGGTTTTGACCAACAGAAAGTTAACGCTAATCCCTAAATATAAACCCATCCAGTCCACTACAAGAAATGTTTCATCATCCCTTACATCCACACGTGAAATGTTCTTCAGTCATTCTTTGATTTTTCTGTCTTCACCCTTAAGAATATTTCACAAACACCAGTATGATAGGTATATGATGTACAGGTATTTATTAATTCAACATACATAGGCCTATTTAGTTTTTGAAAAACTTCATTTTAAAAACAAAATGTGTTCTTGTATTTATAAAAATGGTTTCTGAAGTACACATGCAATTTACTGAGTTTTACTTTATGCATATAGAGTTTTGATTTTTCTTTTTGTTATTTAACTCGTCCAGCTTTAAATCTTACCTGTTCACTTGACAGATGCATAAGCTTTTGATTAAAGTTCATGGACAAAATTCAACTAAAAAATATCATGAATAATTCTACTTCAGAAATACAAATAATTAACTGGGAGTAACGATCAAAAACAACACTTCCATTTATGTCTGTACTCAAACTGTAATCTGAGGCTTGCGTCAATGTTTTTCGTTATAGATAAAATGTAACATAAATCTGACCTGAACTCATCAATCCTGGTAATGACAGACTAATTAGATGCAATTAACCTGTCCTGTTGCCTTCAGATAACGAAAATAGATCCAGTTTCACAGGTAATACTGACAATCTCCTTGTGAACTTTTCTCTATACTATGTTACACAAGTAACAGCTGTCTTAGTTCATGTTAACCTAGACACATCACTTTATACAGGTTTCAATGCTATTTCCATTTAGTCTTAAGAAGAAAAGCTGATTAAAATCCTATGATATTAAACTGTAACAATTTATGAATGAATTAAATGTAGACTTATATAAAGTGAAGAATGAAGAAGAAAAAAATAGACGGTGATGAAAGGGACAGCAAAAAAGAAACAGTTACTGTTTTGTCTTGAAAACTTACATACAAGTATCTTTGTCACAATGTAACTAGAGAAAGCATATCTTCTCTTTAGAATATGGAGCTGTTGTGAAAAGTACAATTTGTTTCAGAAAGTGACCTTGGGAACATTTCTAGTCTCCCCGAACTTGAAAAATGTAAATCATTGAGAATATCAGTATAAGTTCATTAAAACATTATGCAGAACTTTATCTAGTAATCACCCATGCTGTGATTATTTATGCATACTGGCATTGTGGTAATCTTCCCTGTGACAGGGTACATAATGGAGATACTGATAAACTTCTGATAAACTCTTGAATCAAACCTCATTGATATTTAACAATTATTTGAGTGCCACTAATAAAATATACAAATACAAATAACCAAAACTTCTGACTTGCCATTATCTATTTCAAATTCACAAGACAATGAAAATTTCCTGTAGATGTATCTGAATATCAATAATAAGGTTAAAAGTTCACAGCTTTAGTCTGAACAAACAACTGATATTCCAAGGTATATGGCTTTTTTTCTCCCATTTTGCAGGGTATCTCTTATTTAAACCATATGCTGTGAAATGGAGGGATACAGTCTCTAAAACTAAAAGCCTGGCTGACACTACACACCAAAAACCACCTTGTGCCTTCTTGGATCGACAAATTATAAATAAAGTCTGCACATAGATGGTGGTTTAGTAATGGTTAGCAGATGTCTACTGGCCAAATACCCACTGACAGTGGGACTTGTTCTAACCTGGAATTTAGATGCAAGGAGAGGGTTGACTTTTCTTTGAGGGACTGGCTGGTTGAATTGGGGGTGGGGGAGGGAGGGATTCTCTCTGTGAGAAACAGTGAAATGCGGGGAGGCCTACTACAATGTAAAATTAAGTGACACTATATTTATAACATTTATGACTGGGGGGTGCATGGCGTGAGGTAGGTGGGGTTGCATGAGGTGGGGTGGGTAGGGTACAAGGGTATTGAGGCCATAACAGAAGTGAAACTGAAAAGATTTATTTACCTAAATTTATTTGATTGGTGTTTTACAGTACCTACATATATGACTTGTAACCAGATAAAGGGCCGATACTACGGAGACACTGTTTTAATTTAAAATATCAGCCTTGTTTTTCACAATTACACAGTATTAATCCTGCCACATCGATCGATATGGTGTCATAATTTAATAGTTTGCATAAGATAACGAACGGTTATTATTATGGACAGATGACGTCGTTATGTGTAGTGATAAACACGTCAGATCTACTATATGCACCTGACAACCTCCACGGGCTGATTAAAAAAACAAAACATTACAAATCCATATATTGAATCATACTCGGTTCATGTACATGCACAATTCACTCACAATAAAATCGTTTAGGAGATTTCATAACGGTTCTTGACGCACTTCACATGGTAATTTTGACTTGCAATCGAAACAGAAATCGGCATCGGATGACTGCAAGAAACAAACAACACAACCGACCCGTCTCCAGGATTTTTCGGCTGTGGAGGCATTTCCAAAAATAAAACTGTGTCAACTTCTGAACGAAGTATATATCAACAAGACAGTTCGCCACTATAGAACTGGCACTTAAGATTTCGTGGGGAGAAGACTGGTGACTTACCATGAGCTAGTTTTCTCGCTTTCGACTTGGACCGCATGTTGTCTTCTAACAACCGTCACTGATCGCTTCTTGATCCCAATCACACAGTTTGTCAAATCTGCTGTCCCTACCTGCGCGCATGCGCAATGCGGCCTCCTCGCTTCATGGCGTCAAATTAATATCGCCTTTAAAACTTTCTCACCATTCTTTCGCGAGAACAATGGAAACAAACGCAAGCTTTGGCGGCAGCGTGCTTGCTTACACTCACAAACAATATGCGCGATGAATAACCTAGCAACACAGTCTTTGACATGTAGACGCCAAATGTGCAGATATCATCAAGGGGTGGCCAAGTCATTAAAGGATGTGGACTCAACACAAGTCTCGTTTTGCCTAAAATTGGCTAGCATGCAGAGGTGACGAAATTTTAATATAATGAATTAAAACGGAGGCTACATCTTTCACACAATTTCACACAGTGACGATTAAAGCGACACAAACATTAAGAGTACCGTAGAGATTAGTATCGATAACGACTAAGAAAAGTGCAACTTAGTAGGCCTATATTATGCCTATAGGCCTATTTTGGAGCAGATGTTAACCCAACGTTTAAAGAAATTTTAGATTATATGGAACGATATGAAAAGGGGAAAGTAAAAGGGGGTAAAATCTGTTTTTATTTTCCACCTGTAGTCCCCATCTCTTAATTCCCCTATAATGCTGCTAAATTGGCAAGACATCCAAAAAACGTCAATTTGTTGTCAGTGCATACGTGGCGATCAATGTGCGTACATAGCTTCACGGGGGAAGGCAAACACAGGACCCGAGGAGTATTTGATCTCTGCTAGCGAGAGGATGACGCCAGTCGGTGGACACTGTAACTCAGCCCTACAGAGCTAAGGGGAGGCGTCGAAGGGGGAACAATATCTCACGTCAGGTAGAGCGCCTCAGCCCACGGGCAACTCTTTAATCCCGGGAACACCGTGTTAAAATAGGGACCTTTTAACATGGCTGGACAGGTGCTTATAGGGTATACCTGTCTACGAGAGGTGCATTCAGCGGAGTAGAACGCCGGTGCTGTTGTCCGATATAAGCTTACAAGAACTGGAGATGACAATATCGTACACATATGTAAATATATATACATATATATATATATATATATATATATATATATATATATATATATATATATATATATATATATATATTTTTTTTTTTTTACATACACACACACTTATAGACTTATAATAGGTCTAGTCTATTCACATATAAACACGATATTGTGTACATGAATAGGCCTATTTTATATTATGAGGCTCACGATCCAAAATCGACATTAGCACAGCATATTTCTGATCGAATAGGCCTATATATTGGCCTTAGTATGATATGAGTTGTCCGACAAAGTATCAACCAAAACATCACCTAATGAATGGCTGAGTTTGGTGAAAGACCGCGGTCAGATATAGGCCTTTATAGACCTAGCCTAAACACAGCCAAATAAAAAAAAAGAAAATTACATACATGCGAATGCTTGAACAAAATATAGTTTGAATATGGAGTAAGAATATATATATATATATATATATATATATATATATATATATATATACCGCAAATATGACAAGGCAGATCTACTTAATTATGCGACGAGTGGTAAAGTTGGCCAGTAACTTACCAAAGGTCATCTATTTTACTGTACGCATGCTTCGGTGTCTTCCGCCCATAAGACTGACAGTCACTTTGTTGAGGAAAAATTGTTGAATATATAGATAAATTTAATGAATATATATATAAACAACAGTCGAATAAACATATACTAAACAAATAATTGTGCGTTGTTTTACACAAAATGAATTCCATTCTTAGATCTTACGCATGGAGGGCTGCATGTTACATTACATTTATAGCTATAAACTTCGTGTCTCTTAACATGAAGGGCATATAAAAATATAACTTGTTTTCACAACATACCGTTCTTAAAAAAGGCTTGAAATTGGTGCTTTTGCAGACAGTTTGCACACCTGCTCAGTGCATGCACTGTATATGATGTCCCTATAATAACTTTGTCAAATAAATATTGCCAAGTAAAAGCTTTTGATCTCTCCAAAACGAGCAAGATAACATATATATCACAAATAGAAAAAGAAACAAAATGAGGGAGAGAAGTTTGTTTAAAGAAAAGTACAATTTTATTACAATGTATGTATTAAATATAATGCTGCATAATTGCAAGTCGCAAAGAAAGCCTCATGGTTTCAAGGTAAATTATAAATGAGTTAAATTATAAAACACGAACCAGATCATATACTGTGAAGTGAAAATTTTGTCATTGTCTAAGGATCACACATGTTGAATGTTTCAAATTGTGGTACTTTTGAAAATTAATAGTTTAATTCACATTCCAGATTTTGATTTGAGTGCAAACTGCATGGTTTAATGTGGAATCGGCCGCAGTGTATATATACCTGCACGCCTGCATCATCCAGGCTTAGATGTGGTTGTGGTTTGGCACAGTTATAACAGACACAACTGACAATGGCCGGACATTGATGTATCTGTGGGCGAACATCATAAAATAAACAGCTAATATTTGGCCTTTGTCTTGTCTGTTGACGTTTGACATGAGCCATGTCAACAAGACAGTTATGGTGCGTTATAGGGTGAGAATTCGGAAGTGTCCGTAAACAACGTCTCATCAGCCCATCTCTACCTTCGTGCCGAAATGAACATTCTCAAAGCGACGGACTGTAAAGATGTTACCTGTTGGCCCGTTCTATTGTTTGACGTGTTAGCTCCGATGTGTACCTTTTTAGACAGTTGTCGATGTGCCCTATCAGTTGTTATATTTACCCAAATCTGACACTTCTGAATCCCACATAGGCAGTTTCCATAAATTAAGATGTCACCTGCGCTAAATAATAAGAGACAATGTCTTTATTATACTGTTGAAGTTTTTTTCTGCGCGAATGTTATAACTCATCTGTTACAGTTAATTTAAATTACAGTTGTAAATTCAAGGTAAAAATTCCTTTAGATAAACCTGGGATAAAACTTAACACATTATAAATCCCTGACTAAATGAAGATTTTTTTTCAGCGTCAAATTGAAGAAACGCAATTCCTTTCCCTTAAATTCTTAATTGCGGATTGTCATTTGTCAGTTCCGGTGTATGCTATAGAACTGTTTTACACACAACTGTCAATGAAAAAGCACACAGTTCCATGTTCCATTAGTCAATGTTCCGTGAATCAACTTTTTAGGATTTTTACTGTCTGTCACATTTCCGTAATTATGCTATTTTAATGTAAACAATGTCATTTTCGAAGAAGTATACCATTTTACCTACAGTTTATTGGTTAAACTGGCGTTGAGGGTCGGGTGTGATGGAGATCATTCTGCGATTCATGCGAAAACAATGTTGGCCTGTATATATATTAATGTAATATTTATTTATTTATTTATTTGATTGGTGTTTTACTCCGTACTCAAGAATATTTCATATTATACGACCGCGGCCAGCATTATGGTGGCAGGAAACTATTAATGTAATAAAATATATTATATACTTCAATGTTTTGTCACATTTAATTTGGACCCTCGACCAACTTGCATGATCGAAAGTTTGAACCCAGCTCTTTCTCTCTCTAGTTCGGTAACATGCGATTTTAAGTCAGAATTAGTTTGTAAACTGACCGGGAAGTGGCGGTGCCTACCTCAACCGTCAAAAAAAAACACAGAAAATATAAAGAAATAAAAACAAACCTGCCGCATTTATATATGATTACCGGCAAAAGAATTTCTTTATACTGGAATATATATGTATTATTATATACGTGAAAAATTCGGTTTATTTGACGTTTGTTTTACGAAACATATACATATAGAATATACACACACACACATATATATACTTGCGGATACGTTGTCCATGACCAGTGACAAATGTTTCCTAAGAAATCCAATTTGTGTATTCACCAATGTGTAAATCATTGTTATTGAAATCATTCAATAGATCTGTACCGGTATATACAGGTAAAAGTTTGCAAATATTACACGTGTATCTTAGATGTGATCTATATATATATATATATATATATATATATATATATATATATATATATATATATATTTGCTATGTATGCACTTCTGGTTACTTGTGCGTGGAAGGTTTATACATACCACCTTTATAGTGAATGACCATTTGACATTGAACCGCTATGTAATGCGCAAGGAACAGTCACAATGGACATATAGCATATCTTCATAGTTCACGCCAGCATTGACACCATGTACGGTATGTATAGTCACATGCCCCCGTTGTGACAGTGGCTCGCCCAGCTTCGTCTCATGGGGGCGTGACATGATACTAACCAAACCGTTTGACAGCGATGGTGCTGCATGCATAAGAGGCGTTGGGTACAATACCTTTGGTAAATCGATTTGGTCACAGCATTGTAACAGCCAAAAGCACCCCAACCCACCCGTTCCAACTATACCTCACCCCCAAGGTTTGTCCAGTCTTGCACGATGTACATTATCTGAAGGTGACAATTAATGGCCACTTCCATCCGAAAGAATGCCCACCCATGCAGGCATTGATCTAATGCACTCCAGCCTAGTCTATTAACCACACTGAGTTATGTAATCATTTGCGCCCACACATCATTTCACAGAAGCACGTTAGAGTACCCGAGTAAAATAGAATGTGTATTTAAATGAATAAATGAAGGGTTTTGATGAAGCTTTTCACCTTTGCATAAACAAATCACTAATTCTAACAGACATTGGTATATGCTTAATAAGCGTCAAACACAATGGACATTCCAGGTCAGTTATCGCAACGCCATGCTGTTTCACAAGGACTTGTTACTTAACTAGATCTACGTCTCTTGAAGAGGTAAGTATACTTGCCCGTTAGTGCCATTTTACAACATTTTCTAATGATTTTCAATGATCCAGAGGCCTTACTGATGAAACTAATCATTATGAATAAAGAATCTGAAGCATATGCAAAATCAAATTAACGCAGAAACAAAAGCATTTTATACAAAATTGATCAATTCAACTTAAAACTTCGAAAAACAGCGCAGCCTTTCCACCGCGGAGAAAACCTATCCACCCTGGAGAAAACTTTTTCACTGATTTTCGAAGTTTTATAGTTGAATTTATCAATTTTGTCCAAAAAATTTTGTATTCGCTTTTGCATATAGCTTAAATTCTTTGACCCTAATAATAAGCTTTTATTTGAAAAACCTTGAACCACGGTTCTAAATCATTACAAAATGTTAAAAATTTCGAATGGCACATATAGGCCAGTATAGGCTTTTAACGGACGACATTTTATGTGATTTATTCATGTATCTGTGTGAACACTTGCAAGGGACATACATTTTATAGCGCGGCTCTCTGGAGCTTAACTATTTCGTTATCTTGTTGCGTTTCACTGCTTTGGATGAAGAATCAGAGATCTGTCTGCAGAGAACAGGGCGATGTTATCATAATCAGGATTCGAAGCCGAGTTTTAATCTGTAAAGTTTTGGTTAATTGTTGTATGTGTAAGTTATGAATATTACAAGTGTCGTACATTAAATTAATAAGTAGTCCAAGCATGTCATGCTGTGTTCAGAACACATATTTGCATATAGATCTTCAGTCTGAGAAAATAACAGAAAATGACTGACCTGGGATCACAGTTATTTGTGATTTCAGGATTTAATCATCAAATTTTGCGATTTCAAAATGAAAGATTTTTACTGCATGTCGATATTATGTGTTCATTTGTCAGCTGTCATGAAACTTCGTAAAAGTGCTCTTCTGTTTTGCAGTGTAATGAAAAGATGGCGTCAAACTAAATTAACACCGAAGTCGAAACATCCAAAGCAGGATTCGAACACAAGACTTCACTGATCAACGGCCTGATGTAATGCTATAATATATGCAAAAAAAAGATTCCCCCTCCCGCCCCCACTTCTATTTGAGTATCTCTTTCAAATAACGTGCACACATACTTATTTATTTATTTGATTGGTGTTTTACGTTGAACACGCGAATATTTCACATATACCACGGCGGTCAGAATTATGGTAGGGAACACATATACACGTATATCATTACTGAATGTGAAAGGTACATACTGGAAATTTATAGAAAGTATATTTTTCATAACTGAATATAGAGCAACTTGTTTCCTAGCATATACCTTTCACGTCAATACACATAGTCTTTGCACAAAAAACATATGACAAGACCAAACGTGTCGTAATAGCTAAGCTACTCTACACGGCACAAGATAATCCTTAATACGCAATCCGCAATAATCCAGACACAAAGCGTCATCAAACCTGATCCTTCAACATTACACGAAATAAGGCTCAAGCTTGTGTAATCTCTATTCAAAGGCATTTAGTATGCAGATTTTCTCTTCTGCACAAAATCTTCAGCAACAAACAATTATAAGCAATTATAACAAACCATTGTCAAATAGATCAATGAATGAATGCATGCGGAGAAAATACAATACTGACATGTTGTTTCAAAATGAAGCTTTCGGTTTTCTTAAGGTACCTCATAAGCCTCAGCCGAAACATATATAATAATAGTACATTATTTGAGTCCCAGAGTGATCTCATTAGTAAGAAGGCAACATTAGGCTGTATAGCGAGAAGAACACTTTATGTGAATGAGCCAGCGCGGTGTCTCGATCACAGAAGAACTGATAACAGTATTATATTCGTCGAAGATGAAATTGGTAATTTAAATTTTGAGAAATCACTTTGTGATGAATGAAGAATGCATATTGATTGACTTACGTTGCTAATGAATTCGTTTGCTGTATATATGCTTGATACAGTATGGTTTCTTTTGTTCATTTCTTTATTTATTTTATTGATGCTTATAAAGTCACGCTCAAGACTTTTTTCCACATATACAATATGTCGGTCAGTTTAATGGGAGGGGGCTGTTTCCTCCATTGTTTCAGGCGTTTGTTTTATTGTCTAACAGACATATCGAATACAGCAGGTAGGGCTTCGTCTTATAAAGATTAAGTCTTCAAAAAATTAAAAGCAGGAGGATTAACTTCCTTTTTCTGATCAAGTTACTGTATTGTATAGAATTTTTGTCACATCTTACAGGTACAAACAAGTTTAAACTTCCTTTGTCTGATCAAGTTACTGTATTGTATAGAATTTTTGTCACATCTTACAGGCACAAACAAGTTTAAATGATAACATTTTTACCTGAATGCTTGAGTTGTTTTATTACTAGACGTTTCTGTGTTCAAGTTTGATCAGTTGTCCAAAAATTCTATTAAGATCGGCGAAAGTTGATCCCCGTGAATATGTCTTCTTACCAAATCCGCGAAAGTTTCTGCCCGCGAATAAAAATGAATACCTCAATGAATCACTCAATAAAGACCATTTCGCAAGGGGCATGTTTGAAGAAACGATATTGAAGCGAGATGATTTTACAAATGAAGACATGCAGGCCATATGATAAAATAAAAAAACAAAGCAGATAAATGAAAAAAAGCAGCTAAAACAAATACCAGTATGCAGTTGATATACATTCCACTGTAACCACGAATCCCTGTAGCACCATTTTGGCGAAAGCTCTTCCATTCATATTATAACGCACATTACAGAAATTTCCAACATTCAATAAACGTTAAAGATTGGGGATCATTAGACTTCTGTCTTTAAGAAACTGGTCAAAATGAACTGTCTGACAGCGATTCGTGGTCAGACCAGAATATAGCACTGGTTAAACTCCGATCACGGCTGGTCAGTTGTTTGCCCAGCTTGACTGTGGGGATCATCAATTAAGTGTGACCAGTTGAATAAAAGCTGAACAAATTACAGCATTGGCGAGCTAACAAGCCGTGAAGTGTCCTGCGCGATTTGGCCGGAGGGCGTTAAACATACGGTCAGCTGGTCAACCGAGTCTGCTTTCTCACAGGTCCGCGTAATAAGGTAAATAGACTGATCGTGCGAGATGGCATTTTGTTGGGTATACGTGAATAATGACATAACGTTTTTCGCCCGCCTTTATTCACGCACACTTGTGAAAAAGTCAGCCGCTATAGCCGTGGATACATGAAAGCATGCTTCTGTCTGCTCCATATCAAAGGATATGGGTAGTTCTCTAGTGGCTAAAGATACACGGTGTGTGGGTTCAAATCTAGCCTTGGGCATTAAGGAATGGTATACATTCCCTGGTGTTCGCTGCTTGTGGGGCCTTGTGTCGATAAGGGGTCGAACACGCTCATGTGACCGTTTGCACATTTCGGCGTTTGTCTTTCGCTAATTCGACTTCCACTCCATAGTAAACAGCATGGCGGGTGGCTTATGGAGCTGTTAAAAAACGAACAGGAGAAATATAACATGTATGCCTATCGACAAGAACATGATATGCCTGTAGATAGCCTAGTAGGCCTATAGTTTCTCTTTATCATGCATGTATATATGGCGTTTCTGAAACCACAAATCCTAAGATCCAAAAATTAAATAAATAAAATATAATTTCTATATTTCTTCTTTTACATTGGGCTGTCTTTTCCATCCACTACGCGTTCTTTGTACATCATTGGTTGAGACCATGCCCTTCCCACGACTCGCCGTAACAAGAAAATAGCTACAGGCCTCCGGGTTCGGCAGGTGAGCCATTCTACCTGGGAATCCTTTGTATACCAATAAGCACGCCTCTCTGTGGCCCTTCTGACTGACGATATCGTCTTTTCCTGCCACAAAAAAAGCATTATTCGCAGATCATGTTATCCATGCATGACATGTTAATAAGTTTTGTAAACGGCATATCTCTGAAAATGGACTCTATTTATTTATTTATTTATTTATCAAGACTATTTCATTTATACGGCCAGCATTATTGTGGGAAAAAATCGGGCACAGCCCAGGGAAAACCCTCGATCATCCAACATTATTTAGGATATTTGTACTGTTCTATTGCGACACGGAAGAGCCCAGTAACCAAGAGGTCATATCTAAGGTCATGTTAATTGTAAAATATGTATAAATATACGGAAAAATGTTTTTGAGTTGTTTGATGAAAGTGATAGAGCATCGTCACTCGTCGAGCATATATAAATGCCTATATATATATATATATATATATATATATATATATATATATATATATATATATATATATATATATATATGCGCTATGTACATAATAGGTAAAAGATTGAAATTTGTAATGTGGAGAACATTTCTGTGAACAGTTGTTGAAGCTATGAACAGTACAGTTATGTCCAAGATAAAAGCTGTTTTCAATTACATAGCAAGAGTTGGTGTCCATTACAGCGTGACAGACCTCTGTCTTGTACATGGCCATCGACGCGTGCATGTTTGTGTAATAAGGAGCATATATTGTGCCAACAATTAGGCACGTGCGCGTACATACGTAATAAATGTCACGCCACGTAATAAATCACGTGCTCGTGTCATGAATGCTAAAGCTGTCCCATTTAGCACACGTTAATTTTGAAGACAACCGCGTGTTGTCGGGTGTACAACTGCTATATAGTTAGACGGTGAGAAAATAGGCACTAATTGAATATCAGAACTTAAAAAAAACTCACTCTTCTATTCCCTAATTAGTTTCCGGTATGAATCACACCTGAGAGAGCTTGTAAATCAAATTGGTACTTTGGATCGTCAATGAACTATCGCGAATTTATTATTTCAGTACACATATTGGTATAAAACTGAATATTACGCGAACAAATCTGAAACAGTCGCTCCGTTATTCGCGTATACACCCAGTCTTATCCTAATGTAAATTTGATAAACACGACTGTTCTTTACCAATTACTGCGTACAGTGTAGGCCTATCCACATAAGCCTATCTATATATATATCAGTCTGTTCTGCGAGTCATATACAGCTGTGATCTAACGTCTTATAAAAGACAGAAAGCCAAATACTCAATGCACAAAAGAAGCAAGTGGATGCGCAAGCACTTTGTCGGTTATATAGCACGGTTCAGGCTGTGCAAAAACTCCGCTTATCGCGATACTGGAAATTGTAAATTTGATAAGTTAAGTGTCCAAACCTGTGCAACAGAGTTAATTATACAGACAATTATAGGGCCATATTTTATTTCCCACTCAGATAATGTTCCCAGTCAAAATCGCGGGTGTATTATGAATGAGAGTCACCTGACAAGATCAAGGCAATCAGTGCATAACGTTAACAGCACGTGCGTATGCAGAAATCAGTCCGCTCGTCTGCAGTTGGAAGCTTTGTATATATGCGGGAAGGGATTTGGTTTTCGTGAACAGAATATAAATTTAAGCGAACAGTTGTTGGATTGTCAGGCAGTGTTTTGAACGGCGACGGAAGAAAGTTGATAAATTTAAGGTGGAGTATAAACGATACAGTTCTGACAACAAAGGTGAGCGGTTACCTTGACAATCAGTCTCGTGCCTTATCGACTTCTGCCTGACTTCGACCTTTGACCCTGGAATATTATTATCGTACGCGCGCTCTCCGTCGTGTGCAGGTGACAGTTTACACGTGACTGACTCAGCTAGATAGCTAAAAGATAAAATCCTATCGCCTCCAACCCCCACCTATTGTTGTCATGCTGCTGTGCTTCTTTGATTCTTTTTAACATCACCCTTTTTCACTTTATAACCCGAGTATCTTTTCTCAGTGAAAAACAATGAGATTCTCACAGAGGCTTTAGTTTAAGTTGTTTAAATGATTGACAGCAGACGGCACCCGGACAGATGCGCGAGACTGATGCTAATTGTCAACCTGGTCCGACAAGGCCACTCTGTAGCAAGGTGTTCCTTAAATTATAGCGCCTGGCTTGTCACAGACAACACCCCCTCCTCTTGACCCGTGGCCGAAGAAGCGGAATGACCCACGCTGACCTGAGATTGAAGATGTTTTTTAATCACTATTATATTCATCAGTCATTGTTCCCGGCTTCCTCAGACTCATCTTTTCAGTGCTGGCTTCCCTCACCTGTCTGAAGTGACACGGCTATAAAATGACCAAGATTCCCACGGTCAAAAAGTCAAGGTAAATTGGCTGTAATTCTCAGATCATCAGGTCAACTCGACCCTTAAATCCAATTCAATGACGCCCTCTTCTTCATGCAACTACTATATCAGGTCACACAACATGAAAAATCACATTCACGTGAGCATCTTATGCCAAAGCCCACGCCTTTCCCTTCTGTGGGAAGTCATCTTGGTCAATCTTGGTCATCTATAAATTCCCGTTCACACTTAGCGGAACCGTTACGGCACAAGATTCTTATTGCATCGTCATGTTTACGACAATCTTTGGATTTTTGAAGAACTTCAAAAAAATGATAACGATCTCTGCACTCCGTATATGACAAAATTACGAATAATTAAGAATGCGTTACTTCACTATCTATCGTAAATTCGTATTCATTCGCAAGTATTTTGTATCTATTCTGCCTAAATCGACTGATTTTGAGAACACGAATTCATTACTAACGCTCACGAAACAATACGAAAGATCATGAATGAATACACGGTTACATTACGACGTCAATTCTTAACGGTTAGGCAAAAAATTTGTCTAACTAGCCCTATGTACGAGGCTTTATACTCTTCTATGTGCTTAATACCCAAACAGCATATACATTCATATGTTTAAATGTGTTTCAGTTAAATTACACGTTGAAGTCTGTTTTCATAAATTTCCGACATTTTCAGGTAAATGCAAGGAATTATGGCAAATATACCTCAAACGTTTAATTTAATGGAGATATCAAATCGGCGCAATTTGCCAGCCGCAGAAATTTGGATCAGGGCATTGTATAAGAGTTTGTCCTGATATCGCTTTCCATCTTATATCCCAAGTTGTTCACTTTGGGTATATTTCACTGTATGTATATTTATTTATTTATTTATTTATTTGATTGTTTTTTTTCCGCCGTACTCAAGCGTATTTCAATTATATGACGGCGGCTAGCATTATAGTGGCAGGAAACAGGACAGAATTCGAGAGAAACTCATGCATGACGACCATCCACAGGTTGCAACTGTGTGTATAAGGCCTTTCCTTATGTATAGAAACCAGTGAGAATGTAGGAATTGTATATGATACCGATTCAGATTAAATCGCTCATATTCATGCACGATTACATGTACTGTATTTTATGTTGATTGCATGTCGTTATTTTTTTAGATCTTGGTACATGCGAGTATGATCTTATTATACTGTATATAAGCTGATAATGCCACCACGGTGTATGACTTGGTTTGGAAAACATTCATATTATGGACGATTGTGTTACGTTGGTGAACGAAGGCGATGGTGCTGCTTTACGACGGCAGCGGTTGTAGACTGCTCTGATCTGAATCTGTGCGTCGAAACAGACATTCGTATTCCAGCCGTCAAAAAATAAGGACGTTACGGGTCAATGATCGCCAGGCCAATTCCCCCCAAAAGGTACGGAAATAGGAAGGAATCATACAAAGAGAAGCGGTCAACAATTTTCAATGATGTAGGAAAGACACAAGGTTCTAGGCGACTGAGTGGACAAAACATTGTTTTCGTCACAGCCGATAGTGGCTCCTCATGCACCAATGTTTTTACGGGTTCGAATCCAGCTCTCGCTAGATTTTTTTGGGACTTCAGCTTGCAAAAAGCAGTGCATTGTTTATTCTAATATATATTACATATCTCAATATATATTATGATCAAAATGGTAATACAGAGCGATGATATTAAGATGATATTGGCAATGCCTTGGTGAAACTGAAGATTGAATGGAGACGATTTTATGAATGTCTAATGACGGCAGAAAGGCTATGATATATACACTCGCTGGCCGCGTGGGTATAAAAAGGTTTCCAGGCAGAAAATTAGCATTTAAATATATCAATAAGCAATAATGTCGGGTATTCGAATACAGCTCAGGCGAAATTCTTGTCCCCATCAACTCCCGTGTAAAATGTTGTTCCCTCTAGCGATCTCTGGCTTATTCCATTAGGGTTTATGACCTATAACACATGAAACATGGAGTATCCGAAACTGTAATGTGTTTATGTATGTGACTATGTGTCAGTGCAAACGATTTTAGAAAGACCTCAAAGGTGAGCAACAGGTTGCACTGAAACTAACCTGCGGTCTTGCGGCCTGTCTCTCGGCCATACGCCACATGAGCATACTCGTAACACGCCCATTTAACATACTTCTCCGCCTACAGCACAAGAGTACATACACTCGAGCCTAATTCGCGGATATATAGGAGGGGTTATCTGCCATTCACTTCTTTGATAGATAGGCTGACCGATTTATTAAATCATTTTCATTTCGTCGAAAAAATTTTTTTTATTATTTTCCTGATAGCATGTGGCCATTAAAAGTCTATCCAGAAATCTTACATCCCTCACCACATGCATCTAGATCCTGGCATTGGACTACGTGCACACCATGCCTCTATGACATCAGAACTGGTCTATAAGAGGATTTGTCATCGTGTCATCCTGGTGTGCTCTGGGTGCTTATCTGCAGGTGACATGTTAACTATAAGCCAAACCCCAGAAATCATTACTCTTTGGGGAAAATCCCGCCCTCGATCTGGTGGCGTCAGTAGCTAAAGAACATATGTCAAATCCGAATTCTCTTCAATGCAGGTCGCAGGACTACAATTAATATTTAACTTTGCTTATACCCTGACACTACTGCCTTTTAGCAGTGAAATTGTGGGTTCGAATCCAGTGTTGCTGTGACCTATAATCGTATGATACATGTTTTCACGAATAATTTTATACATATATTATCCTATTTGTATACAAGTGCTTTTTCTTACCTAAAATTCTACTCAACATATAAGCACCGCCTTGTGAATAAGTATAATATTCCAAGGAAAAGTTATTAATAGATTCAAAGGTATTTTTCTGCCTGCATGTTAAACCAGGATGTTTGTCATTTGTGAGGCGTGGCCCGGTAGAGTCGGCTATGAGCGCAATCACACACTGTATCAATGAAACTATATATACTTGCATGTGTTGTAAAATACCAGTCAAATTTCCAATATGATTATTGTTTACCGCCTCAAGAATTTTTTACTTATACTTGTATACCATGATGGTCAGTTGCACATATTGGCGGAATTAAGCAAACGGATTGTCCGGGATAAACCACTCTCCTACAGAAAGTTGACGAAGTTCGCATTATTATTATTGTTATAATTATTTTTGACATGTTTTAAAAACTGTCTAATTCCCTCTATGCAGAAAAACTGGAAAGCCAAGTTAGTAAAAAATAGCTTTTTTCAAGAATTCCGGCTATTCCCTCGCAAGAATGTGATTCCAACGTTTGTGCACTTAACTGATTTTATTTTTTTTTATTTGTTTTTATGCCCTGCTCAAGAATATATAGGGTGGGAGGAAACAGGGTATAGCCCGGAGAAAACCTACGACCTTCTCAGGAACAACCGGAGAGGAAGCCAGCATGAAGTGGACTTGAACCCACGGCGACCACATTGGTTAGAGTCTTCTAAGTCATTGTGTTGGGCTAGCACACTAACCACTTGACCACGGAGCCCCCTCCCCAGCCCCTCCTTTCTTTTACTTTAGAATATCTCTAATTTCACCAATGGTTTACTTCTTGTTTGCTGTCGCACTGATCTATAAAGCCCATCAAAAATTAATGCTCATTTCATGTATGAACTCGGTACTATTTGACGATGGGGACAAACACACCTGTGTGCAGACTGACACAACAACGAAACGATCTGAACTTGATTGTGTTCACAGAAACATGTGACTCTTTGATGTGACTTGAATAACTGGCCAGTGCTATGAACAAATAGTGATGTTGTCCCTGTATTAACATACTACTGTTTCCACGCCCCAGCGGCTGTACTTAAGGTTCACAGAAAATTTACAACCTCGCAATCTGTGTCATTTGCCAGGCAGAAGAGCAAAATTATCCACTATTATTATTATTATTTACGCATGTTACATGTTATTAAGATCAACAACATTTCAAGTGAAGTCAAATTTCGAATACCGCAGGGGCCTAGGGGCGCGCTAACCCAGGAGCCTCTCATCAATGTGGTCGCTGTGAGTTCAAATCCTCTCCGGCCGTACGTGGGAATGTCTGTCAGCAACCTGTGGATGATAGGGGGTTTTCCCTGGGATCTGCTCGGTTTCCCCCCACCATAAATGCTGGCCACTGTCGTCTAAGTGAAATATTTTTGAGTAAAGAAACAAATAAATAAAAAAAAAATAGTGGAAGAAATAGCTAATCATGTTTTTTAGTTGTTGGTCATATGTGTACGGCGTAAAACACTAATCAAATCAATATCAAATCAAATCGAATACCGCCTTAACCCAAGTTGTTTTCACAGCTATCACTGTTGATGTCACCAAAGGAGGCTATTTAATTTCCGGTTGAGGCCTTATCGGGAAACTGCAGCTCAACGTTAAAAGTCCCAAGCAGAAAGCAGAGAGGATTTTTTTGTTTGTTTGGTACTTTTATAGGTTATAGGGAAAAGGTTAAGAAATAAAAATACGCTCTTTCATGTGCCCTTTAACTCGTAAATGCTTGAGCAAGAGAGACTGAAAATCTTTCTGATCAAGTCGATGTGGTTAAATATGGTCTGCATAGACCGCATAGGAAACTGAAAGTTGGAGACAGGATTAAACAAAGTACACCTAGAGTAGCGACGTGATATCTGAATGTCTACTTGTACGTTATGGTCTGTATTATTGGAGGGATAAATCGTATTGACAACATTACGCTTTTATAAGGGATCAACTTTCCAACTCTTTTGTTTCAGTTTCATTTCTCTATCTCAAACACAGATCCTAATTCGTTCTGTTTTGGGGATCTTTCGGAATTTCTGTGGAATATTAGGTGATAGTCATAGTATAGTCATAGTCATAAAACTTGTATTCAGTGACGTCCATTGAAGTGTTTATTGCAGGAATGTCTGGTATACCAACGTTGGACATTTATGAGTGTTTGTGTGGTATACCAGTATTGGGCATATACAAAATGCTTGACTGGCACACCAATGTTGGACATTTATGAGTGCTTGTGTGGTATACCAGTATTGGGCATATACAAGAGCTTGTGTGGTATACCAATATTGGACATGTGCGAGTGCTATTATGGTATACCACTGTTTGACATATACCAGTGCTTGTGTGGCATACCAATGTTTGACATACATGAGTGCTTGAGTGGTATACCAGTATTGGCCATATTCGAGTGTTTGTCTGCATGATATAGTAATGTTGGACATATACAAATGCTTGTGTGATATACGACTGTTTGACATATACGAGTGCTTGTGTGATATACCAATGTTTGACATACATGAGTGCTTGTGATGTACCAATGTTTGACATATGCGAGTGCTTGTGTGCATGGTATAGTAATGTTGGACATATACAAATGCTTATGTGCATGATATAGTAATGTTGGACATATATGAGTGCTCGTGGTATACCAATATTGGACATATACGAGTGCTTGTGTGGTATGCCACTATTGGACATATACGAGTATTTGTGTGTATGGTATAGTAATGTTGGACGATTACGAGTGCTTGTGTGCATGGTATAGTAATGTTGGACATATATGATATACCAATGTCTGATATACGACAGATATGCCAATGCCTGACCAAAGTCTGATACACAAATGTGTAATAAACCAATGTCCAATATACCAAAATCTGACACGCAAATGTCTATTAAACCAATATACAATATTCACCCATGTCCAATGTGCCAAAGCCTGCTATACCAAAGTTTGATACACCAATATCTAATATACCAGTGTCTGGTACATAAATGTCTGATTTACCAATATCTGATATACCAATGTCTGATATACCAATGTCCACTATACCAATATCTGATCCACCACTGTCTACTATATTGGTCTAATTTCCGATATCTGATATACCAGTGTCTGCTATATCTAAGTCTGATATAATACTAATGTCTAATACTGGTGTCTGGCATTTCATAACTTGACATACCAATGTGGTCTGACATACCAATGTTGTCTGATATACCAATATGTGATTTATCCAAAGTCTGGTTTACCCAAGCCCAGCAGGCTTGTACAAATGTCTACCATATACCAGTGCCTTGTATACTGATGCCTAACATGACACACCATGCATGCACCACTTCTGCAATATAAATGCCTGGTATATTAACAGGTGCGGCTATATGACGATATTAGCTGGGGCGTATATACGTAGATGAGTTAAGGTTACTACTACCAACTGCGCCTTATTTGACACGACTTCTTTATACATTAACCAGGTATATCTGCTTTAGGGCATCGTAAACATGTATAAGGTATACATATATGTCTTTATGCGGCGGTCCGTTTGAAGTTACCTGACACGTGTGGCTGATTAACTCGCTTAGAAACCGCTTTGGTCAAACAGCCGGTTTTAATCCGCAGTTTTGGGGTGGATTAGAGGAGAAATCCTCTGACGCCGTGGAAGATTCGTCTTGAGAGGATCTGCGAGAGGATAGAGATATCCTGAAAGTGTCGCGGTAAGCTGCCCCGGTCTGTGTTCACGCCGTGGGGATGGGGCCTCGGGATGGTACCACGTGTGTCATCGCCGTCAACAACACCTGCGGCGTCACAGCCTCCTTCTCCAATTCCCGAAAAGAATCCGACATTGGCAATTGTCACATTTTAGTAGCATTACTATGACAGTTACAGCAACATGCGGCTGATCGTGGGTTTGCCCCGGGTTCTGCCCGATTTCCTCCCACCATAATGCTGGTCGCCGTCGTGTAAGTGAAATATTCTTGAGTACGGCGTAAAACACCAATCAAATAAATAAATAAATTTCGTGAAAGTATATAGGCCTATATTTTGCTCTCTCGGTTTCCTCCAATCATATACTTCTTGCCGCCGTCGTATTTAAGAGGAATATTCTTGAGTACGGCAATGAAATAAATAAATACACACTGCATACTTTAGAAAGAATTGTGTCTGCACCCATGGGCATAAAAGTCAAACTTGACGAATGTGTCAGTGGTCTTGTTGGCCCCATGATTAACCCTAAGCTCACCGAATGTCTATCATTGTAATACTATATAGATGTTTATCGGAGAAAGCCGGCGCTGATAATTTTTTGCAGGAAAATAACAAACATGTAATCTAAAATGTATTACATGAAATCTAATTCAGAAAACATTTAATCCTTCCATATCTACAACTGATATCTAAATCACATCAATTACCTTTCTTCATTCATTTCAATAATGTGTTACTTACAAATACATCCCATCGCATGAGCGATATAAGGTGCTAATGAAATCATCCATAATATCTCTGTTCGATTCAGCGAAATAAAAGACAGAAGTTATCCTCATGTACTCTTCAGTTATTTGAGTGAATCATATACTATTAAAGGTGGAGACCTGAATACCACGACATGCTTCGATCCAGTTTGTCCTATATAGGTGGCCTACGTATTGTGCGAAAAGACTGAGGAAGTCATCGTCACCATCACAGGCGGGATAGGGTATTGGGCTAGGGTCTCTTTCCACAAAACACAATCTCTCCTGTGAAGAGAATGCCTTGTCAGTTTGTCTGCAATCATCTTATAGACTGCAGCACGTGAGAAGCACACAGTTTTCTTTGCCTTGTCACTGAAATAAAAAAGTTACGGTCTGCAGCCAACATATCCTTTCCATTTTATTGGTGCGCAGCACATAAATATATGCTCAGCCTTCTTTTCGTTGTTTTAATCTTGTGAATCATCTTGCTTTCTTCAAATAGATAACTGTTGAACACAATTTACCAAACATTAGCAGACAGAACAAACTGTGTGTTTCGACATGACCAGCGAACAAAAGAAAATACGATGCTCATCCGAGCACGAGATTGACATTTGGAAAGTGTCGTCTGCTCAGCGACAGAAATCTTTACAATCGCAGCTTATTTGGAATACTGTTTGCCGGGCTTATTAAGGGAGCATTCCTGAGACAAAGGTAAACGGCCTGAATTGACATAAGGTCGCTTCTCCAAATCTTCCAACAAGTGCGAGAAGGAATTCTCGTGAAACGCCACATATCTGAGATGACAGACTCAAAACAAACGTGCCCGAGAGCGGAGAGGCAGCTGCCGAGAACTGCCAATGACCGTCTACGCGCCAAGGCGACACTGAAACTGTGTATGGACAACACCACTGTCACATGACGGGGTCAATGTCATGACGGTAATTTATGTCAAAACACTTACTGTTACCCAAACATCATATATATATCCATATCGAAGGGTTGAAAACAAATATATATGATACACGTTTTGTAATTCTGCAAGGGCCACTTTCACGAAAGTTTTTCGCGAAACTTTTTTCGTAAAAGACGTTGTCAAGAGATTACACATGTAGCTTCATAAAGCGGTGTGCTTTACGACAAAAGTTTAGATAGATTGGTGGACGACGAATAAATAAGTAAATATAAGTATATTATGTACACGAATTTACGTCGAGTTTACCCTAAAGAGGGAATTTTGACATTTAATCACTAAATATACTGAAATCGATAACCCGTGGATGGCCGTGGGTTTCCTCCGGACTCTGTCGGGTTTCCTCTCATAATAATGCTCGCCGACGTCATATAAGTGAAATATTCTTGAGTACGGCGTAAAACACAGATCAAATCAATAAATTAATAATTATTGAACAGTTGGACGTTTATTTACCAATGGCCTCGGTCTGTAAACATTCTGATGTGATTTATGGCGAAGGCCACAACAATTCGTCAGAAATCGGTGGTAGATTTGGCAGAAGGGAAAATACAGTAACCTCCCTGAATGAAAAGATATTATTATGGTATATATGTGTAAGTCATCGGACCAGGACACGTTAAGAGCACAGCGTTTATTCACAGGCAATTTCAAGCAATCAAACGGGTTTTCAATTGTTTAAATAATTTTCATTTATACATACACTATTCGTCGGCTTGTTAGACAGCTAAACTGAAACATGACAATTTGTGTACCAGTCGATAAGTAACACAGCGATGTTGGTATATATAGATATTAAGAAACACAGTTCGCTTTGAAAAAAGATATAAAACAGTTGTATCTACGCAGTTCAAGAGCATTCAGTTGTCCAGTTACTCTTTAAATCTAGGTTTAATGACTGGGCTTAAATTTCTTTTTCTATAATAAGGTGATATGATTTAAACACGTGTCATTGTAACTATTGATCGTGGCTCACATGTGTTCAGTGTCTCGGAAAGTGCATACACTTCTGAGCTATGAATTTCTAGCTATCTTATAGGCTTTGATTTATCAAAGCTGTGAAATTACGTAACTTCAAACTTAAAATGAGTGCTTTGACTACATCTCTGAAGAAACAAGCACAGACAAAAAACACATTCGGATTCATTGTCCCGACATGGACTGGAATACATCAAAATTATATAAGCTTTTATATATGACGTCGTAAATTCCACCAGTGGCGAACTTCTACAGTTCTTAACAGGTTTTCGTGTCTTTCAAAGTTTGTACTACAGTAATGCTCTATACACGTAAATCAACTTTCAAAAGGATCTGTATTCTTGAAAAGAACATGTTTAAAGGTTTTACTCGAAATCCAATATGGCCGCCAAGTTAAATGACATAGAAGAACACCTAAACTTCAAAATCCTTAAAGACAATATCAGCGAAAATATTGCTGCCAAATTTCAACCTTGGCAAATAGCTGTGATTAATTTGCTGTTTTCTCGAAAAACGACAAAAAGCAGTCCAAAATCTTCCAGCTTTCAAGGAGCTTAATGTAGAGACAGTATAGATTATATATGAGAGTGATGACTGACTATATGTAAGCTATACATCTGTTAAAATGTTTCATGTTAATAGACAGAGCCGCTTTGGATGTCCAACAATTCGGAATGAAAAAAAAGCAAACAAAAGACAAGACAATTTATAGGGACCACTGATTTGGGCAAATGTCAGGAAAAGTAGAATATTACAGTGCACAATACCAATATCTATAAGTTATGTATTACAACAGGTTTCAACTTCCTATGGTAAACTCTACCGTATAGCGATGGACATAAAATTGCGTTTCTGTGACAATTAATGCATGTATTGGGGTGGGTGGTGGGTGGGGGGAGGGGGGGGGTGGCTTAGGAATGGGAAGGGGCGGTAATATAACATTTATGTTGACGTTCAGTGTGTTAAACTGATATGCACGCAAATCGCAAGTGTCTGTGTAATACACGCACATGCAGACTCGATTAGCGAGTGATTCATAGCAGCGCATACCGCTGTGTTAAACGAGTGTTTTGTCAGTGTACCCAATATATACGTCACAATACGCTAGAGCTTGTTATGATGCTAACGGTTAGGCTTAAACGTTTGTCAAAGATATATTCCACTATGATTTGGAATCCATTCGATTAAATGCCATAATACATGGAAGTATGTACACTCACAAAAATAATCTGTTAATTTCAACAGAAAGTCTGTTGTTTGGGTGACGTATTGTGGTATTATAAAACATAATATTTTAACATATTTTTTTTAAGTGTATTACTTTGATGGGGCTGCATATGTTATATTCCAGACAGGCATGTCTATATATATAAGGACAGGCCTGTACATGTTTTAAATGTATTTATTAAAGGCCATCTAAATCTTAATTAATTATAACGTTTATTTAATAAACAAACACTATATGAAGTCGGATTTGAGTTTCTTCCGTAAAACATCGATCGATCCTTCCGTTTTGAAATCCTAACCGGTTGTTGAGAATCAACATTTTGAGAGTTCAACACTGTGCACAGTTAAATGCACACCCAGAGATATGCACACAAGAATGTTTTAACATGTCCAATTCTGCGACAAGTAAAATAAAGTGAGAAGCCAACTGAAATAACTTCAGTTTAGTCTTCAAAGGCTGACAAGAAAAAGGTCCTCATCTAGGCCTACTTAGCGTTTCGGACAGCGACATAAAACAAAAATTCTGATATTCCAAGAATAACCGTGAAAAAAGTTTCGACCAAATGCAACAATCCGAAAAAGGTTGCAACTGGTGAAGTGCTACACATATATCCGCCTTTCAATCTTTACTGCATGGTACAACATGTACGTCTATAAAGCTGTGTTCACATGCATGCTTGTCGGTGTGATTGTCGAGTCGCATCCTCCATTTTCAACTAGTCAGATGAAAATACGACCTTCTCTATAGTATTGTACAAAACATCTATTCGATATATCACGTGGTCTGATGAACGCGACTTAAGTTCTATTTTCATTAAATTTGTCCAATTCGACGGGTCGAAACGACAAATCACATCGTCTGATGGAACGCGGCTTGTGAAAAAGACTTGTCCCATCTTCATTCCACTTGTCAAATTAGCCGATTCAAATCATATCACCTGGACGCGGCTTATATGATCTAGACTTGTAGACTTGTAGGTAGTTGGTATACCCATACCTGTCCAATGGCGGTGGTTATCTGCGGTCTTTGTGTAAGGTTTCCTTTAAATTCCCCTTTAATTAAACCTGAATCGTATAAGTATAGGTGAAATATTTAGCAGCACAGCGTTAAACCCCAATCAAGATGTAGAGAAATAATTTCAACTTTTCAATCAGACACAAGCTTTAAATCAGAGACAAGCCTTAAATCAGTCTGCGGGATCCCAGATTTTATACAGTCTACACCATACTGTAACATTCACAGCCTCCACAATGTCTTGCATTGCATGGTGAAAAGGAGAACTACTGGACAAGTTACGAGACATGAAAATTTGAATAAAATGTATATAAAACTAAAAGCTTGTACATTTTTACCTGTTGCCATCAATCAAACCGGCGTACTAAACGAGAGCATCAATGTATTATTTATTTGATTTGATTAGTGTTGTACGTTGTACTCAAGAATTCACTTATACGACGGCGGCCAGCATGATGGTGAGAGGAAACCCACGACCATCCGCAGGTTGCTGTCAGACCTTCCCACTTACGGCCGAAGAGGAAGCCAGCAGGAGCTGGACTTGAACTCAAAGCGACCACATTGGTGACAGGCTCCTGGGCCATTAAGCTGCGCTGGCGCGCTAACAAACTGAGCGCGCCAGTGTATTATCATAATTGGAAAAAAAGGTATAGGGTATATGCGTTCCATGTACAATACACCTGAGAAGATATAGGAAATAGGGTGCCTATATGTATAACCGCACCAAATTACAGAATAGGCCTACCGGTATAAAGCCTATAGATCTCAGCCATGAAATAGTACCTGCATGGGATTTAGAACTGTCTGGAATTCTTGCATGTGTAGTTTCTATCCCGCGAGTAGTGTCCTTTGCAACAACACCTTTTAAATATTCCCGCCAGACCAAGACATTTTTCCTTCAAAAATGCTATAGTATTCTCTTAAAAATATCATTCGGACAGACAATCTGCAGACTGCTTTGCTCACACTATATAAGCCTATGAACTGTTAGCGTGAAACGTAATTAAGCTTGCGTCAAGCTGGCGCAATGGGAATGCCGAATTCTTTTAATCTTTAACAATGTATACGAGAACGGGAGGAAATCCAGTCCTGGCGGCAATTTCAGAGGTGTCGGTTAAATATTTATTTCTGTTCAGAAACCAACGAGCAGCTAGACTCACAACGCAAGGTCAAAGGGAGACAACTCTGTGAGTCTCGAACCTGTGACTTTTATCTCAATAAGCCCACTGAATATAAAGCCTTCTTGTCTGTTCTTGTATTCTCCAAGGCTAAGTTTTTAATATTGTTTCAAGGTGATTTAGAAGCAAATAACCGATGTATAATAAGAGTTAACAGTTACATAGGCCTACTGTCAACATATAAGTCCATAAATAGTAGTTTAGCTATCCTGTTTAGATTGTGGGACTAGCCTATTTAAATGAACAGGTTTAATAAAAGAATTCAAAAAAAAAAAAAAATGTCAACAGGGGGACCAAAACTGTGTGTCAACCCAAATGCTGAAGGAAATTTAGTGAATATGGTCGAAAAGTTGCTGGAGTACAGAACAAAACACAACCAGTATACACTCTGACAGTCTGAGCAGCCAGTGTGGGTTCTTTTCCAAGTGTAATAACCAGTGTACCCCTTTAACATCCTGCAGCTAAAAGCGGTGAAATACATCTGCTTAGTCTCATGCTCTGTTTTACCTGGTATTGCCAGAGTCAGAATCAAACACTGTGAGCACCTTTCAATATAACATGTACTGCAACAGCTTAACCCGTTTCTTACAGACATGTATTACCGGACTGGAAAACTTGGTTGGTTTGAGGATTCTCTATAACTGTCTAAGTCACCTTGAATTTCAACTTGGAAATAAACCATCATTTAGTCAGTTACGGTATTTATTAAGCAACTTAGGACTTGTGTTATAAATTGCAAGTCCTTACAAAAGCCAAACTCAGAACAGGAATGAACTCAGATTGTGGGGTACCTTGTTCTGTAGTAAAGAATCAGTGTACAAATTTTAAACTTTCTAGAACAACACATTTTATCTGTAGCTGTGGTTGAATAACCACATTGAACTGCTCTGTAGGTGAAATCAGTGTGTCGTGTGAGGTAGATCATTGCTGGAGGTCACTTACCTGCCAGCAGTATGGTATACACTTCGAACTTGCTCTGTAGGTGAAATCAGTGTGTCGTGTGAGGTAGTTCATTGCTGGAGGTCACTTACCTGCCAGTAGTATGGTATACACTTTTTACTTGCTCTGTAGGTGAAATCAGTGTGTCGTGTGAGGTGGATCATTGCTGGAGGTCACTTACCTGCCAGTAGTATGGTATACACTTTTTACTTGCTCTGTAGGTGAAATCAGTGTGTCATGTGAGGTAGTTCATTGCTGGAGGTCACTTACCTGCCAGTAGTATGGTATACACTTTTTACTTGCCCTGTAGTTGAAATCAGTGTGTCATGTGAGGTAGTTCATTGCTGGAGGTCACTTACCTGCCAGCAGTATGGTATACACTTCGAACTTGCTCTGTAGGTGAAATCAGTGTGTCGTGTGAGGTAGATCATTGCCGGAGGTCACTTACCTGCCAGCAGTATGGTATACACTTTTTACTTGCTCTGTAGGTGAAATCAGTGTGTTGTGTGAGGTAGTTCATTGCTGGAGGTCACTTACCTGCCAGCAGTATGGTATACACTTCGAGCTTGCTCTGTAGGTGAAATCAGTGTGTCGTGTGAGGTAGTTCATTGCTGGAGGTCACTTACCTGCCAGCAGTATGGTATACACTTCGAACTTGCTCTGTAGGTGAAATCAGTGTGTCGTGTGAGGTAGATCATTGCTGGAGGTCACTTACCTGCCAGCAGTATGGTATACACTTTTTACTTGCTCTGTAGGTGAAATCAGTGTGTTGTGTGAGGTAGTTCATTGCTGGAGGTCACTTACCTGCCAGCAGTATGGTATACACTTCGAACTTGCTCTGTAGGTGAAATCAGTGTGTCGTGTGAGGTAGTTCATTGCTGGAGGTCACTTACCTTCCAGCAGTATGGTATACACTTCGAACTTGTTCTGTAGGTGAAATCAGTGTGTCGTGTGAGGTAGATCATTGCTGGAGGTCACTTACCTGCCAGCAGTATGGTATACACTTTTTACTTGCTCTGTAGTTGAAATCAGGGTGTCATGTGAGGTAGTTCATTGCTGGAGGTCACTTACCTGCCAGTAGTATGGTATACACTTTTTACTTGCTCTGTAGTTGAAATCAGGGTGTCATGTGAGGTAGTTCATTGCTGGAGGTCACTTACCTGCCAGCAGTATGGTATACACTTCGAACTTGCTCTGTAGATGAAATCAGTGTGTCGTGTGAGGTTGTTCATTGCTGGAGGTCACTTACCTGCCAGCAGTATGGTATACACTTCGAACTTGCTCTGTAGGTGAAATCAGTGTGTCGTGTGAGGTAGATCATTGCTGGAGGTCACTTACCTGCCAGCAGTATGGTATACACTTTTTACTTGCTCTGTCGGTGAAATCAGTGTGTCGTGTGAGGTAGATCATTGCTGGAGGTCACTTACCTGCCAGCAGTATGGTATACACTTTTTACTTGCTCTGTAGTTGAAATCAGGGTGTCATGTGAGATAGTTCATTGCTGGAGGTCACTTACCTGCCAGCAGTATGGTATACACTTTTTACTTGCTCTGTAGTTGAAATCAGGGTGTCATGTGAGGTAGTTCATTGCTGGAGGTCACTTACCTGCCAGTAATATGGTATACACTTCGAACTTGCTCTGTAGGTGAAATCAGGGTGTCGTGTGAGGTAGATCATTGCTGGAGGTCACTTACCTGCCAGCAGTATGGTATACACTTCGAACTTGCTCTGTAGGTGAAATCAGTGTGTCGTGTGAGGTAGATCATTGCTGGAGGTCACTTACCTGCCAGTAGTATGGTATACACTTTTTACTTGCTCTGTAGTTGAAATCAGGGTGTCATGTGAGGTAGTTCATTGCTGGAGGTCACTTACCTGTCAGTAATATGGTATACACTTCGAACTTGCTCTGTAGGTGAAATCAGGGTGTCGTGTGAGGTAGATCATTGCTGGAGGTCACTTACCTGCCAGTAATATGGTATACACTTCGAACTTGCTCTGTAGGTGAAATCAGTGTGTCGTGTGAGGTGGATCATTGCTGGAGGTCACTTACCTGCCAGTAGTATGGTATACACTTTTTACTTGCTCTGTAGGTGAAATCAGTCTGTCATGTGAGGTAGTTCATTGCTGGAGGTCACTTACCTGCCAGTAGTATGGTATACACTTTTTACTTGCCCTGTAGTTGAAATCAGTGTGTCATGTGAGGTAGTTCATTGCTGGAGGTCACTTACCTGCCAACAGTATGGTATATACTTCGAACTTGCTCTGTAGGTGAAATCAGTGTGTCGTGTGAGGTAGATCATTGCCGGAGGTCACTTACCTGCCAGCAGTATGGTATACACTTTTTACTTGCTCTGTAGGTGAAATCAGTGTGTCGTGTGAGGTAGTTCATTGCTGGAGGTCACTTACCTGCCAGCAGTATGGTATACACTTCGAGCTTGCTCTGTAGGTGAAATCAGTGTGTCGTGTGAGGTAGTTCATTGCTGGAGGTCACTTACCTGCCAGCAGTATGGTATACACTTCGAACTTGCTCTGTAGGTGAAATCAGTGTGTCGTGTGAGGTAGATCATTGCTGGAGGTCACTTACCTGCCAGCAGTATGGTATACACTTTTTACTTGCTCTGTAGGTGAAATCAGTGTGTTGTGTGAGGTAGTTCATTGCTGGAGGTCACTTACCTGCCAGCAGTATGGTATACACTTCGAACTTGCTCTGTAGGTGAAATCAGTGTGTCGTGTGAGGTAGTTCATTGCTGGAGGTCACTTACCTGCCAGCAGTATGGTATACACTTCGAACTTGTTCTGTAGGTGAAATCAGTGTGTCGTGTGAGGTAGATCATTGCTGGAGGTCACTTACCTGCCAGCAGTATGGTATACACTTTTTACTTGCTCTGTAGTTGAAATCAGGGTGTCATGTGAGGTAGTTCATTGCTGGAGGTCACTTACCTGCCAGTAGTATGGTATACACTTTTTACTTGCTCTGTAGTTGAAATCAGGGTGTCATGTGAGGTAGTTCATTGCTGGAGGTCACTTACCTGCCAGCAGTATGGTATACACTTCGAACTTGCTCTGTAGATGAAATCAGTGTGTCGTGTGAGGTTGTTCATTGCTGGAGGTCACTTACCTGCCAGCAGTATGGTATACACTTCGAACTTGCTCTGTAGGTGAAATCAGTGTGTCGTGTGAGGTAGATCATTGCTGGAGGTCACTTACCTGCCAGCAGTATGGTATACACTTTTTACTTGCTCTGTAGGTGAAATCAGTGTGTCGTGTGAGGTAGATCATTGCTGGAGGTCACTTACCTGTCAGTAATATGGTATACACTTCGAACTTGCTCTGTAGGTGAAATCAGGGTGTCGTGTGAGGTAGATCATTGCTGGAGGTCACTTACCTGCCAGTAATATGGTATACACTTCGAACTTGCTCTGTAGGTGAAATCAGTGTGTCGTGTGAGGTGGATCATTGCTGGAGGTCACTTACCTGCCAGTAGTATGGTATACACTTTTTACTTGCTCTGTAGGTGAAATCAGTCTGTCATGTGAGGTAGTTCATTGCTGGAGGTCACTTACCTGCCAGTAGTATGGTATACACTTTTTACTTGCCCTGTAGTTGAAATCAGTGTGTCATGTGAGGTAGTTCATTGCTGGAGGTCACTTACCTGCCAGCAGTATGGTATATACTTCGAACTTGCTCTGTAGGTGAAATCAGTGTGTCGTGTGAGGTAGATCATTGCCGGAGGTCACTTACCTGCCAGCAGTATGGTATACACTTTTTACTTGCTCTGTAGGTGAAATCAGTGTGTTGTGTGAGGTAGTTCATTGCTGGAGGTCACTTACCTGCCAGCAGTATGGTATACACTTCGAACTTGCTCTGTAGGTGAAATCAGTGTGTCGTGTGAGGTAGTTCATTGCTGGAGGTCACTTACCTGCCAGCAGTATGGTATACACTTCGAACTTGTTCTGTAGGTGAAATCAGTGTGTCGTGTGAGGTAGATCATTGCTGGAGGTCACTTACCTGCCAGCAGTATGGTATACACTTTTTACTTGCTCTGTAGTTGAAATCAGGGTGTCATGTGAGGTAGTTCATTGCTGGAGGTCACTTACCTGCCAGTAGTATGGTATACACTTTTTACTTGCTCTGTAGTTGAAATCAGGGTGTCATGTGAGGTAGTTCATTGCTGGAGGTCACTTACCTGCCAGCAGTATGGTATACACTTCGAACTTGCTCTGTAGATGAAATCAGTGTGTCGTGTGAGGTTGTTCATTGCTGGAGGTCACTTACCTGCCAGCAGTATGGTATACACTTCGAACTTGCTCTGTAGGTGAAATCAGTGTGTCGTGTGAGGTAGATCATTGCTGGAGGTCACTTACCTGCCAGCAGTATGGTATACACTTTTTACTTGCTCTGTAGGTGAAATCAGTGTGTCGTGTGAGGTAGATCATTGCTGGAGGTCACTTACCTGCCAGCAGTATGGTATACACTTTTTACTTGCTCTGTAGTTGAAATCAGGGTGTCATGTGAGGTAGTTCATTGCTGGAGGTCACTTACCTGCCAGCAGTATGGTATACACTTTTTACTTGCTCTGTAGTTGAAATCAGGGTGTCATGTGAGGTAGTTCATTGCTGGAGGTCACTTGCCTGCCAGTAATATGGTATACACTTCGAACTTGCTCTGTAGGTGAAATCAGGGTGTCGTGTGAGGTAGTTCATTGCTGGAGGTCACTTACCTGCCAGCAGTATGGTATACACTTCGAACTTGCTCTGTAGGTGAAATCAGTGTGTCGTGTGAGGTAGATCATTGCTGGAGGTCACTTACCTGCCAGCAGTATGGTATACACTTCAAACTTGCTCTGTAGGTGAAATCAGTGTGTTGTGTGAGGTAGATCATTGCTGGAGGTCACTTACCTGCCAGTAATATGGTATACACTTCGAACTTGCTCTGTAGGTGAAATCAGGGTGTCGTGTGAGGTAGATCATTGCTGGAGGTCACTTACCTGCCAGCAGTATGGTATACACTTCAAACTTGCTCTGTAGGTGAAATCAGTGTGTTGTGTGAGGTAGATCATTGCTGGAGGTCACTTACCTGCCAGCAGTATGGTATACACTTCGAACTTGCTCTGTAGGTGAAATCAGTGTGTCGTGTGAGGTAGATCATTGCTGGAGGTCACTTACCTGCCAGCAGTATGGTATACACTTTTTACTTGCTCTGTAGGTGAAATCAGTGTGTTGTGTGAGGTAGTTCATTGCTGGAGGTCACTTACCTGCCAGCAGTATGGCATACACTTCGAACTTGCTCTGTAGGTGAAATCAGTGTGTCGTGTGAGGTAGATCATTGCTGGAGGTCACTTACCTGCCAGCAGTATGGTATACACTTTTTACTTGCTCTGTAGTTGAAATCAGGGTGTCGTGTGAGGCAGTTCATTGCTGGAGGTCACTTACCTGCCAGCAGTATGGTATACACTTCGAACTTGCTCTGTAGGTGAAATCAGTGTGTCGTGTGAGGTAGATCATTGCTGGAGGTCACTTACCTGCCAGTAGTATGGTATACACTTCGAACTTGCTCTGTAGGTGAAATCAGTGTGTCGTGTGAGGTGGTTCATTGGTGTAGGTCACTTATGTGGGTTAGTTGATCAGTTACTTGACAAAGCCTGTTGGTGGAGTCAGGTGGACTTTAGACATTGCAGTTTACCTATAAAAACTTACTTCCACAAAAAAAAGAACCGCTGTCAGTTATAAATCAGGTCGCAGTATAACTATTTCACACTTTAGAATCCTTTTAACACTATAAATAGTACATGTAATAGTTTGATATTTACTGAAAGGTGATAATTAAGGCAGTTTTTTGGTGAAGGCAGAAAAGTTTATTTCTTTTGCGAAAAAATCTGCAGTATAGCCTCTTGAAGTCAAAAAACTTATTCACTGGCATACCAAAGGTTCATACAGGGGCATACGTGTAAAAACCATACAACTTTTATAAGTCATATGAGCATAATGCTGGTCGCCATCGCATACGTGAAATATTCTTGAGTGTGACCTAAAACAAGAATCAACAAATAAATATCAGTCATATACACGTAAACTGCCCTGCCTAATCAGAATAAAAAGCTCCAGTGAGTGACACGTCCTGCCTTGTAATTCAGCCATGAACCAGTCATATAGCCTGCCTCTGTCTACAACCAGTATCCATCATGTACACAACCAGTATCCATCATGTACACAACCTGTATTTATATTCAGTGACTTAACTTAACAACCAGCCTGAGCATGGCCATGCTGAATTACATAGTATTACTCGCTTTGAAAGGTTTTGGTGAAATATACAACATCAAGGTATAATTGTTGTTATGGAATAACCAAAGTGCAAAGGTAATTAAAGGGAGATAGCTGAGTTCAGATACTTGGTATGAACACGCTGGAAACACGTGAAGCTTATACACAGTATATTTACAAGTTTGAAAGGCTAAAGCGACATGGTTTCATTATTATTGACATAATGAAAAAACAAGCTGACAAATGATTGTGTAATATAAAAAACAATTTCGGAGACACATTTGCACAAAAATCAATATAGTTTAAAATAATAGCATGTTCTCACATATACATTCAAGGTCACACTTCTCACCAATTAGTTTCAACTTTAAAAATGGCAAAATTAAATTTTCACATCACTTTGTTCTGCAGAGATGTGACATGTTTCTGCACAACTGTTCAGGTATTAATGTCATCTAGCCTCAATATTTCAGTTAACATATGTCTTAGATGACAGTTTTGTTTTCTTCCTGCCAGATGAATCCACAGAGGCACACCTTCATCGTCTATCCACGCAGAGGCTTCCCAAATGTTTAAATATCCTAAAATGACTGGAATAAGTATTGCGTAAAAATTACATGGGTTATATAATCAAATGCAGCTGTGTCTCTTCACAGTGTCTGCAGATCCCTGGTGATAGTTTTTCTGAATACCTTTGATATTTTCCTGTTTCTGCGTGGACATAGCTGCATGTCCAGGCCCTCATTTTCACCACTCGTTCTATTTGGATGCATAAAGGTAACACTGAAATCCAACCCATGAATTTGTCAAGGTCAGCCGACCTAAACATTTTAAAAAATGGTGTAACACAATGCCCTACACACAGGACATACAACAGTTGAGCCCGTCCTCCCCAATTATTCTGACAATGTCCTAAGAAAAGTCCTGAAATGTTCCTATCTTTGTCACCCGCTAAATTTATACAGGCGCCAAAGTCTCTTCTCCGCGGGTAAGAATGATAACTGTGCCTTCTGTGTGCCCTATGGTCTGCCATTCATCCAGACTTGCTGCACCAAATGTCCACCACAAGCCACAGAGTATCACCATGTGGATTAGTTAGAACAGCTCAAATGGATTTTTCACATCACATCACAGCTTCTTCCCTTCCTCTCTAAGCTGCTGAGGCTGTCATCTTCTCAAGTGCTTAGCTTTTCAATTTCATCCATGTCGTCAGCATTTAGCGGTTCAATTGTTCTGCCTGCAAACAGAGGAGTTTGTAACAATAATTAAACAATAAGGTGTCTTTAGCACATCCTTGTGACACAGAATACAGGTACAGGATATTCCACTTACACATGAAATCCCCGTCAAATGACATTTACTAGAATATTATTTTCATTTATTTTTTTTGGAAAACTGCTTTGTCATGTTTTTAGCTTTAATGTACTTAACAGGTTTTTTTTTTTTTTTTTTTTTTTTTTTGCATGAAATTCTTTTTGGTGGTTTGCTCCTTTGTATGACCTGAACCATCTCCTACATGTTTCTAGATGGCCTGTTTTTTGATGGAAATCCTTTTGATGTTTTGCTACTCTGCATGACCTGTAGCCTGTGCATGTTTTTATATTGTATGTATGTACGTCTATCAACTGTTTTTTTTTTGTAGCATTGTCACCCTTGTAGCTGTCTAGTTTTGGCGTGAATCATCCTAATTAATGGAACATCAATAAAATATCTGTCTGTCAGTCTGTCTTGAAAGCATGGCACAATTCACATAATTTATGCCAAAGTAAGCCAAAGCAATAAATTAGCCGCTGATCAATTAATCTGTTTTTTATGTAATAAATTACAAATAATATTCACACTGAAACACCGAACAGCTGGATTACCGAACAGAAAACGAGCAAGGTTAGGGTAAACACACTGGGTATTACAAACCAAAAACATTTATTCAATTCAAACTCTGTGCAAAAAAGTGACTCAATCTGCCACAGTACTTGTAACAGTAAACGTATGAAGGCATTGGGCTTCACCACATAGCAACGTAAGTAGAGATGAACAGGGACCTAGTTACCAAAATGTTTTTCTATCTCCTTCATCACTTGCATGGAGCGATGTCCATCAACCATGTTTATGGCAAGTCCGTTTTTGCCAAACCTTCCAGTTCGTCCAATACGATGCAGGTAGGTCTCACAATCTGGTCTGTGGTCATATGTCACAGGCAGGTCAAAGTTCACCACCACCGTTACCTGCTCCACATCAATCCCTGAAATACAGCACATGCTAATTAACCACACTATTCACCTAATTATATACTCTAATTATAGCTGTACTATGTTGGGTATAAACCCTAATAGTGCTCAGCATACACCCTGGTAGTGCTAGGCATACACCTTGGCATTAGCTGGCATACATCCGCCAATGCTGGGCATACCGACTGAAAGTAGAATCTGTCACCATTAACAAAAACAATTCACAAAGCAGTGCTGGGCATAAACCCTGGCAGTGCTCAGTACATGTGGGATGGGCATGCGTCTTGGTAGTGCTAGGCATACATCCTGACAATGTTGTGCATACACCCTTTTAGTTATGGCCAAATACCTTAGCATTAACAGGCATACACCCGCCAATGCTGTGCATACACCCTTGTAGTTCTGGGCAAATACCTTCACAGTAACAGGTACACACCCGCCAATGCTAGGTATGTGTCTTGGTAGTGCTAGGCATACATCCTGACAATGCTGTGCATACACCCTGGTAGTTCTGGGCAAATACCTTAGCCTTAACAGGCATACACTCACCAATGCTGGGCATGTGTCTTGGTAGTGCTAGGCATACATCCTGACAATGCTCTGCATACATCCTTGTAGTTATGGCCAAATACCTTAGCATTAACAGGCATACGCCAATGCTGGGCATACAGAATGAAAGTAGAATTTGTCACCATTAACCACAACAATTCACAAAGCTAATCGTGTGAGCTGAGTTGAGTTGAGCAGAGCTGTTACCTCTAGCTGAGACGTTGGTTGTGATGAGAACCTTCTCCTTGCCATCTCTAAAGCGATTTATAATGGCTGCTCTCATCTCTATCGTCAACTCGCCGGTTAACAAACCAACAGCGTGGCCTTCTCTGGTCATCTGTTCAGCCAACCATGAAGCTGTTTTTCTCGTCTGTAACATGAGATATATCGGTATACATAAACACTGTACCTGAGCTAACATTCTGCACCTGTGGATGGTTGTGGCTCTGCCACTATAATGCTAGCTGTCGCCATATAAGTGAAATATAATTTAGGACTGCAAAAACTACAGTCAAATAAATAAATTAATAACACGTGACTTAGTTAAAACAATGTGTCGTATCACAGTTGTGTCATCATTAGATCAGGAAAATGTAACAATTTAGGGTAGCAATAGGGAAAGGGAAAACTTTGAAAACAACAAAAAAGAACTGAAATCTTTGAAAGTTAAAGAACTTACATGACAGAAAATCATGCTCTGACCAATGGAAATTGTGCCATAAATATTTGAGAGGGCTTTAAATTTTTCCTCAGGGCTAGTGCACTCAATGTAAAACTGTTTGATGTTGTCAAGACTTTCTTCTTCTCGGCGTAGTCGGATCTTGACAGGGTTTGGCACCACGGCCTGAGCAAATTTCATCACCTCCGCATCATACGTGGCAGAAAACAAAAGCATCTGACAGTCCTTCCGTAAATTTCTGAAACAAAGAAACATTTACATTTGAAAAGCACAATGCCAAAACACTGTTCTACATTTGCTCTGATTTCTTCAACTTACAACATAGCTTGAAACTACACAAAACTAGGGAAACAATAAACCTATATCTTTTACACAATACACCAAATATTAAAAAATGTTTTGTCTGTATATAGAAGGAAATCCATTTATTTTTTGGACAATCAATATGTGTCCTCAGCAGCTAACTTGCAAATGGAAGTCAGCAGTGACTTGCTTTAGCTTGAAAACATTGTGGCGCATTAGTGAGGGTGGGACATGCATAGTAATACCCAAGCAAAGCCTAGTACTTTACCAGAGTGTTATAAAGCCCCAGATTCGCAAGCTGGCGGTATCTAAACACAATCCCATTGGATAATATGCAAAGCTTCAGCTTTGGTATGCTCCGTATCTTCAGTGATTATGACTCAAAACTGGAAGTTTGATACCCTAAGTCTTCTAATTTTTAGGACAGATATTATTAGTATTGAAAGCAGAATATTACATTTCTTTACCTGCTTTCTGGAAAAGTAAAGATATGAGTATGTTGTTCATTAGATGGTCTAACTATGGGAGAAAAAAGAAACTTAATATTCCTGCTACAATTACATAAGTATTAGTTAAAATGAGCAGGCCAGGTGTCCAAAAATTAGAAGAAATAAGGTAGTTCTCGTTGGAAAGCAAAACACATGTCCCAGCTCATGGCAAGCACTGTATTTTGCCTAAACTTTGGTCTCTTTCTGAAGCACAAAAAAGTCCTTTCCATGATACTTTAAATGCCAACAGTTAAGTTTTTCTGCTAAGAAATCAAACTTCACAAAAAAGTGTTAATAATCAGAATCAAGAAACATGCCCAACTTTGGGTGAAATAAATCAACTAACAAACTGTTCTATATGTGAGGCACAGATGTTTACCAAAAAACAAATGCTGCCTTGGTAGAAGACTAGAAGTCTGCAACAAACTTCATGTTAGGCCGAACAAAATGGTGGCAAAATTCATGACAATCGCCTTTCTGAGGCTCCTCATGTGTTTCAAAAACATGCCCCTGTTGGAGTGTTCTATTGTTTTGCATGGGTAATAATAAATTCATAGTTAATATGTGGGGGTCTCCGTGGCTCAGTTGGTTAGCATGCTAGCGCAGCGTAATGACCCACAAGCCTCTCACCAATGCGGTTGCTGTGAGTTCAAGTCCAGCTCATGCTGGCTTCCTCTACGGCCGTAAGTGGGAAGGTCTGCCAGCAACCTGCGGATGGTCGTGGGTTTCCCCCGGGCTGTGCCCGGTTTCCTCCCACCATAATGCTGGCCGCCGTCGTATAAGTGAAATATTCTTGAGTACGGCGTAAAACACCAATCAAATAAATAAAAAGTTAATATGCGCCTAGAGGATGAAGGTCACAAAACATCAGGAGTTGTTTCTCAGTGGTTTTTGAGCGTCACAGTGTTATTTATCCTGTAGTTACATTCCATGTTCCTCTGTGTGAGATTAGCTTGCCTTTACAGAGCAACGCTGCCCTCCACTTTCCCCAGTGTAGTAAACTGACAAAAACCTAAGAGTATTCGTGTGAGGAGGGATCTTACTTCTGTATACGGATAGACTGATCCTGATGCCCCTGTGTGGCAATCATCACGTCTGCCTCATCCAAGACAAAGACATTGACCTTCTTCAGGTCAAGGACCTTGAACCTGATGCTCCAGTCCATCACTGTGCCCGGAGTGCCGATGATGATTTGCTCCTCTAACCTCTGGCCTTTGGACACTGGACAAAAAATAAACATAATCCATTGCTAATTAGTGTATTAAGAGTGACTATCAGTCCAGACATGCCGTAAATTTATGACCTTTAAAAATATTTGTTTATTTCCTTGGTGTTTTATGCTGTACTCAAGAATATCTCAATTAGTGTATTCTTCAACATGTTCCAATGTTTGCAAAGTGTTTATTCAAGTATATACCTGTTGTGAAGCCCTGAAATTGGCCAATCGAAAATCAAATTAAAAACAAGCTTAAATTGCACTGAAAGTTGCTCTTTCAAACACGAAAAGGTTGAGGAATTGGGGTAATATACAACGGCGGCCGGCGTTATGGTGGGGGAAACCCACGACCATCCCCAGGCTGCTGACTTTTTAAAACAATGTGCTCAGCTGGAAAACACCAATAAAAAGAAGAAATGACAATAATACCACTCCCGCTATGTATTCTGTTCGTTCATTTGCCTGTAGTTTAACACTCCTTTCCAAATGGTCGTAGTCAAATCACATCCTTGCAGTTTCGAATATTGACATATTTACACTGCTGCCTCACTGGAACACTGTCCTGAAGACACCAGACATAACACCCTACCCAGTCACAATATGCTGACACCAAACCAACACCAGTAGAAAATCAATCACAGAAGTGCAAAACTTAAGGAATAACCACGTTCAGATTTGAACTCATGTCCCCTGTTTACAAGGGTGAAAATCTAATGTCTCTATCATTGCTGTAAAAAGAAAATAGTATGGTGATTCCATACATATTTCATAATTAAAATAGTTTTATAAAAGTAAAACTAAAACTTAACACTTAAAATACATTCAATTCAACAACCATCAATAAAATGTGAAATAATTTTGAGTTAATATAACAGCTGAAGACATGCTTCAAAAACAATCGCAAAAAGTACAAAGGACCTTTACATAGATTTAAAAATACATTAAAGTCATTATAAACTTTAGACATTATTATTATTATTTAGACCAATCAGTATAAAGCAGTTGCCTGTGATGGATCATCAAACCACATGAAGACTTACCTCTCTGTCCCCGTACAGCATAAGCTATTTTAACATCTGTCATGTGTTTTGCCATCTGCTCTGTCACCTGACCAATCTGCAGGGCAAGCTCGTATGTGGGGGCCAGGCACAAACACTGGTACAGAGAAGACAATTCATTAAATAAATATCTACAGAGTAAGTTAATCTCAATGTGAGAAGGGGCCTCTGTGGCTCAGTCCGTTAGCGCGCTAGCGCAGCGTAGTGACCCAGAAGCATCTCACCAATGCGGTCGCTGTGAGTTCAAGACCAGCTTATGCTGGCTTCCTCTCCGGTCGTAGTGGGAAGGTCTGCCAGCAACCTGCCGATGGTCGTGGGTTTCCCCCGGGCTCTGCTCGGTTTCCACCCACCATAATGCTGGCCACCGTCATATAAGTGAAATATTCTTGAGTACGGCGTAAAACAACAATCAAAAAAAAAAAAAAAAAAAAAAATCAATGTGAGAATTATACCCAGTTAACAAGGACAATGTTAAGTTCGTATAAATGTGGCTTTGATCCAGTTTGACGCTGCTCATGGGAATGCAAAGTGGGGGCATTTATTCCAGTTCAGTTGCCCCTGCTAGCGACGTGGTTTTAAATCGATTTCAGGTCTTGAACTGGTTCACCTGTGATGTATAACTGGATTAAAATGACCCGGATACATATTTTCAGTATAAAGTTGCTACAACGAACGTGTACATGTTGTATAACTAATGATAAAACAGTCTAAATATTACAATTCTGAATATGTACATGCTCATCCAACTTGGCCATTACAGTTTGATACAACATTTAAAAAAAACAAAAAAGACAAATTACATGATTATTCTATAAATTAACCTGAGGGTGTTTCTGTGAGGCATCCACCCTGCTCAGCATGGTCAGAACAAAGGCTGCTGTTTTCCCAGTTCCACTCTGCGACTGAGCAATCATGTTAGCTGGACTGAAAACATTATTGAAAAATTATAACAAACAAATTCCTTATATATCATGCCGGTCATGCTAAGAGGTTGAGAAATAGACACTATCTCTTCAGCACAGTGAAGACTGAATACAGTAAATGTTTTTAGAGTCAGAGGTGGAAATGATAACCCACAAAATGCAGACCCCTTGCCTGCACAAATCATGTGCGGCATGCCTAATTTTCTGTCTTCTGGCCACCATAAATTTATTATCAAATCTATTCATGCTTGTTGATTAGGTGTCAAAATTATCCACCGTATATGTTTGACAGATATAACTGGAATGGCGACAATTGCCTCAAACAGACCAATGGGCAAACCAATGCACTCATCATAGCCTCGTTTTCATTAGTTTCATTTTTTCCACGCAGTCTGCTGAGTCCGTCAGTTTGGTCCTAAGGGAGATAATAAACACTTGTGTGCTCAATGTATGTATAAAATTAAAACTAGGACAGACAGCAGATTACTTCAAATGATTAACATTAGGCAAGCTGGAGTATTTTCGATTTGTTGAATTGTTTAAGCTCACCTGCTTTACAGCAAATTCTCAACTTTGTAGGGGGTATACATACACACTAACTTATAAAAAGCATGCATAATATTTTACTGACAATGGCAAGCCGAAGTTATTTTACTTAGTCACATACTACAACCAGCATCTGTAACTAATGTCTTTGGTTAAAGTTGCTTTTGTTTATAGTGATGTTTTCAATGCTCCATATAAGGCCCGTGTAATGATCAGTAGTTTTATAAATTATTTGTTCGTCCATTCAGGATTATCACCTAAAGCAGGAACATTTTTTTGGACATTTTGTCCGCCCTTTTTCACCAATATACACTGTAATTGTAACAGATAAATAGTTTTTCCCACATGGTTAGTACACCCAATGGACAATATGTATGTCTATACTTTTCTGAAAAACTGACTTTCGCAATTTTCTGCTTTAAGCACTTCCAATTAATATGCCTTGAAAAATAGAGGGATTACAGCAACCAAATGCACAGCTGACTGTTGAGTAGGCTATTTTTACTGCTAAATATCCTTAAAATATTTATTAATCACATTCATTATTAAAGACACAAGCACTAAATAGTGCCCTTTAAAGCTATTATTCACACCAAAAAGTGCCACTTTTGGAAAAATGCCAAATGCGCCGTTTTGTCTGAAGCTAGGAGTCTGAGACACAAAAGGTGGAGTGGGTCATCAATTCCACCTTTCACATGAAAATATTTATGATATTCAACCTTCACTGTGCAATATTCTATTTATTACTTACATTTTGACAATATCAAGATTTATTTTATCTGAACAAGTTTAAGTCATGTTTTTAGGCAAAAGCCTCCACAACTTTGTGTATGCAGCATGTTAATGTTGACTGAACTTGTATTATGACCTCATCCTATTAAGCTTGTACTGGAATGTCGTCAAACAAAATGTTTCTTTTTTAAATATCAAAGTGATGTCTAACGGAGTGAAAAATCATCTTTATCAGCAAAGGAAATCCTGACATTTCACCTTCATATAAATAATAAAATACCATATACCTTGTTCATTTGTTTTTGACTATTGTGCCTAAAATTTAGTTTCACTCATGAATTATTCGCATTTACTCTTTAATCCAATATTCGTTGCAACTTACGGATCTGCCAATAGTGTCGGTAAAGCGGTTTCCTGGATCTTGGATGGAGCATTAAATCCCATGTCATAGACCCCCTTCAACAACTCAGGTTTACTGGAAATATAATGAAACTTGTACATTAAACCCACTTCATATATACCCGCTTCACCAACCCCAGTTTACAGAAAGTATAATAGGAGTTGTAAAGTGGATGAAATCCTGTTAATGCCTTCAACTGAGTGCCTTTGTCAACACTTTTGGCATAACACTAAAATAATATTTTAAAATAGTTATGCCTGACAGTATTTAGTAGGCAGAAAGTTTTAATCTTGAAAGAGTATACATGACAAATGTCTAGCCTGATCAGTTATATACTATAAATACAATAACCAAAAATACTCACAGATTCAGGGCCTCAAAACTTTTGACAGAGTACAGCGGTGAGCTGGGGTCTTTTCTCATAACCTCTATGTCATTTTTGTTAGTGACCAGTTTTGACCGCAGCAGTTTTCTCAAAAGAGATGCTTCTTCCTCAGTTGGGGCTTGAATAAACAACAACAAGAACAACGTCATTATCGCCTCCACCACTGAATAGCAAGCATGTTAAATATCAAAGACAGGGCTTGATCAATCTCTCACAGGTTTATTCTTAAGAGAATATTTAGGTTGTGATGAGAAGCAGTGATAAAAAACCTTGGGACTATATAATGAAGTAGAAAACCAGTCACCCTGACCACGCCACAAAGTTTCTCATCAAAATGCTCATAACAGGTTTGGTGAAGCTGAAGCTGGCAACATCTTCTGTGCAATTTATTCACCTCAAAAATTTGACTTTCAGACAAAACTGCATTTGTTCAATTGGCCAATTTCAAGGCTTCACAAAAATTAAAGTTTTATCATTCCACGCAAAATAATGCCCCAAAGAATGTGCTTAAATAAACACCTTGAAAACATGCAAAAAGGATGAACAATTACAGAATGTTTTAGAACAGATAATGATGTGATTACATAATCTGTAGGACAGCCCATGGGCATTACTGGCATTGCCCAATATTGTACAACAACATTCTCTGTGTGGAAGAGTGTACCCATTGTAGTATATCAGTATACTGTTTCTATTAGGCTACCATATATACTTGTATCTGTAAAATATGGCTAATTTTCTGGTCTTGGAAAAAGTTCCCAAAAGACATGATGATAAATGTGAACCCCAAGAACTCTGTCATCGTTTACAATAGTTGGCACAGTAATACTATTAACAATAATATTAGTTGGCATAATAATATCCTTCAAAGAGTGACGTTTACCCTTTTCACCATCCTGTGCTTTTCCATCTGTTGAAGCGACATCTCCAACGCCGTTCACTGTTGCAGCAGCACCTCCTGCTTCTGCTCGCTTTATCTGCAAATCTTTCACCTGAAAATGAAAATAATATTCATGAACATACGTTCATTTATTTACCAGATTATGTTTTACACAGAACTCTAGAAATTTCACACATATGACTGCTGTCGGGTGTATGCTTCCAGCAATTCATCCACCAGTCCATGATAAACGTTATAAATTGATACAAAGGTTACAATACAGTAAACCACCATAAAAACTTTTAAAACCTTGCATGTATGCTTTTCTTTTAGACTGTGACGTTTGCTGGACTTACCTGTTTGGCAATGGCCTCTGTGTTTCTTTGAATAGTCTGCTCCTGTTTATCCACTTGATCGGCCCAGTCTGCCATATCTGGATTTTGGCAAATCTGAGAAAATAAAAACACATCATCAAACTACTTCATATCTGTCCATTTCTTTTTTGCATTTGCCTCTTCCTCAAGTACAGTAATGCAACAATAAGCCAAATACTGTGTTTAAACTAAAAAAAGAAAAATATGTTTACATGTATTTTGGTTATACGGTGCAATTTTAGCCCTTTGAACTTCCAGAGCAGAGTCTGGGGCTGAAGCGAGTGTTCCACAAAGCACTTCACAACACAAAAGTTATCATTAAATAGACCAGTGGCTGTTTGCAAAAGCAACTGTAGGCTAAGTTGATTGTAACTACCATGGTAACACATGTTAAAAACATATGTTGGTATGGTAGCTGCAGCCAACTTAACCTACAAAGGCTTTGTACAAGAGGCTCCAGAAGAGAAAAAAAGCAAGAAATAAACACAAGATTATAAGACAAATCAGCATTTCAGGAGTTTCGCCAAATCAAGCAGGTTTGGACAAGATAAGGTGGGATTCTCACAAACTAACACAGCCAAAAGGTCGGATTTTATGGTTGGTATTCTGTCGTAATTTTTTGGACGTCAAAGAATGCATAACTAATGATATTCAGCTGACAACCTTGATATGAACAGTCATGGTTACAAACAAGTAACTCTGATTTGAGTTGCAGCCACCAAAATTATAATCATAAAGGAGATGTAACCCCAAAAAGAGATATTTTGTGTAATTTCCTCAAATAAAAGTAATGCCTAACACTACATTCACAATTGTGAGTGAGTGAGTGCTTGGGCTTTAACATTGTACTTTACAATTTTTCAGTCATATAACGACAAAGGAGTCTTTTACCTATTGCTGCTTCACTGAGACGACTTACCAAAGGCAAGTAAGCCGTCCTGCGTGAGCAATTATACTGATGCGGTTCAGCCAGTCATTGCACTATTCCCTTCATGCTTACAACTTCCTCTTTTCAGGTCTTAGGTGTGCCTTGATCCAGGATTGACCCTGGATCTATCGCCTCCCAAAGCAGACGCTCTACCAATTGTGCTATCAGGGCTGGGCACACAATTTTGAAATCAGGTATTTGGCTCTTCATAGGTCTTGCCATTTCACACATGATTTAATGAGACAAAGGGTGGGAGCTCTTGCAAAATAATGCAGCTAAAAGACATGATTTTACAGAAGTTGTTTGAATACACATCTTGTGCAGTCGGGTCTGTTGGCTCATCAGTGCCGCTAGCAGCTACAACTGCCTCATGTCTATTAGCCAAACTGACCCTCTATACGGAGAGCTACGACATATCTGACAAAGGCATGTAACTGCAACAGGTTTTTAAATGGTGCGAGCTCTGACATTGGTTTGGGGGCCATCCTCAGGGGAATATTCTTTAACCATATTAAACGTCAGAGCAATCTCGGAGTAACACTCTACCTGAATTATTAAGCCATTGTTTCACCACAACAAAAATGTTTGAAGTCCTGATAATCATATTTGATAATCCTATTTATTCTCCAGCATAGTCTGCTGAAGGAGTGAAACAAGCCAGTTTCTTAGTCTGTGTCCCAGTGCATTTAAACCTAAAATCTAGGCGGCTGAGACTCTGAGCTGCCTTACATCGAAGTTATAACGACATATCGCCACATGCTGGATGGTGTTGTTGTTGCCTCTACTTATTTCCCAGATGTGGAGGACTGACTCATTTCTTTTCGGTTTGGGCCATTTCTCGTTGTGACTTCATCAAATTTCTGAGCATATATTTCAGTCAAAGAATAAAAAAAGAGAAATACATTTCCTAGGAACATACCTTTGGATAAATTCTCCAATTCTCCCCAAAACTTTTATAGAACTTACAAACTGCGTCTTCGAATTCTGTATACACGATACCGGTTTTCCCCTTCCAGTTTCGCGATTAAATAGTTTCGTAGCTCGAAAGTACTTGTTCTTCTTTTAAACTACTTATAAATCAGTTTGTATTGCCATCACTTGGTTTATGAACAAAACAATTATTTTTTCCTGCAACAGTAAAAATTTTTTCCCAAAAATTCTCATTTTTATTTAAAATATAACAATCATGTTTGTGCGTATTGACGGCTGTGTCACCTTTTAAGGGCAGATAACTGTGGGAGAGCGATTCGATGATGAAGATGCCGGTTGTCACCTTCGCTCTTCGCCGGGGCTAATTTGTTAGACAGCATCGTTTGAAACCTTCATTATTCCATCAGGTCTTTGGTGAAATCTGTTTCGGAGCATTTGATAGGGTATTGCCGGTTTTGTATTGACAAACGTCATACACAAAGAATTATTTGGGTTCAGTAGGATTGTTAGTTTAGACCCCATTTTCCGTCATGATTACGGTAAAATTTGTACCGGACGTACCTCTTCTCAGTTTTTGTGCCGTGATTTTTCTGATTGCAAACAGCGTAGTGGCAGAAGACCTCTACGAGGTTCTTGGAGTTTCAAGATCAGCCACACAACAGGAGATCAAGAAAGCATACAAAAATTTAGCCAAGGAATGGTGAGCCTATGCTATTAATAATATTATTGCTTGTAACCACCATTTAATCTTGAAACTGTGAAATGTGTCCACACCCCACACTCCCAGGGGTTTCCTAACCTCCAACCTGGACAATAGTCCTTCCTGGAGATATTTGGCGATTTGATAGACGATGGCCGGCGTCCAACAGATTTGTCAAATATATACATGCATCTCCACAACAGACAATTTAGGTAATGGACTACTGGTACCGATTCTTACTGTTTTGTCAGCGGTTTTATGTCATAAGTTTTGTTAAGTACCTGGTGAAGGTCAATGGTTTAGTCTGGGCATTCTGGTTTCTTCCATCCATAAACCTTATCACCATCATGTAAGTGTAAAATTTTTAAACGCCAATAAATTAATCATTCTACTGTCTTCTTTAGAATGAAGAGGCGGCATATTATCAGTCCCAGAGATGGCTTTAGTATGAAACAGGATTGTACTTCAAAATATGCAATGCAGCAGTTTCTGCTGTGATGTTGTTATGTCTATAATGTGACGTCATCATCAGGAGCTGAAAAAGGGATGTTTTACTTCAAATGAAAGATGACCTTCTGTCAGGCATTTTGCCACGTGCATTTAACAATGTGTCAGTTGTGAACACATTGCAATATCTTTTCTATCCAGTTGCAATTCTGGATGCCAAGAGGTCAAAAAATATTAATCTTCAACAGACAATTTAATGTGAACAGTTTTGTTACAAACTAGATACTCTGATTTGAGTCATGCAGCCACTAGAGTTACAATGCAGAAGGAGATGCTTTTGCATTTCACTGGTTGTAGGACATTGTTTTCTGGTACTTACCACTAAAAAAAATCTTAGACAAGCTCACATTTTTGCTATATCACTTTCTCTCAATACATGTAAGACTTAGTAGATCACAAGCATTGCTTGTACCAGTGGGAGAGTTTGTCAACACTAGTTTTAAAAGAATTTGAGAACTGATGAAAATCATGGAGGTAAGTAAGATCTGAATAAGAGTACAGAAGCAGTTTTCAGTTGTATTACGAGGGTTACCTGTATGCTAAAAAAAAATCTGAAAAGACTGCACACAGCTTTTGTGAACAGTTCCAGTAAGTGCTCTTCTAGTTTAATTACCGTTGTGTATGTAAATATCCAGGAGGGAAAATCATCCTGGAGAGAAAATTATCCAGGAGGGAAATAGACAAGTGGAGAAAATGTTCGGCGGAGGGAGTGGGGAAATATCATTACTTTTTTTTTCAGCACTATATCTGATTGTTAAAGTTTACTTAAATTTTTTATAACTATTTTATTCAAAACCATACTCATCAAGACTACTCTTTATTCTCCAAAATAAACTGACATTGTTTTCAAAACATTTACGAAAGTAATATCTTGATGACCTGAATTTTATTTTTACTAAAAAATCTTTTCTTGATGTTTACTGTTGTTTAACTGTTGTAATATTCCTAGTGATAAGAAAGACCATAGAAGTATTGTGAAATTTCATGCATGTGAATGAAGCTGATTTTTTATTTTTATCTAGGCATCCTGACAAAAACAAAGATCCAGATGCTACAGCTATATTCACCAAAATTAATGAAGCTTATGAGGTGAGAGTTAAGTGGAGGATTCCTTGGACTGCTGCACCCTTTGTTCATTTAACTCATTTAACATGATATACTGCTTTCAAATTAAGACACTTGACCCAAACATGAACCCCAAGTGTATAAATGAGGACGATTTGCCTTGAAGGCAATTCGTAGCACTATTCACGTGTGTGCAAGTTTTGAGTGACTTTTTTTCAATGTTAACTAAAATAAGATATTCACAAGTGTGTTACATTTCAAGAATCATTGACAAACGTCAGCTGTCAATCCAAATAATTTGACCAGTATCAAATAAATTAAAGGAAAAACAAATATTGCTGACGTTGGTCTCTTATCTTTCAAGTTGGTTGGCAAGCTTATAGTTACACCTTGTGGTGCTTTTTATTATTTGTCTTAAAATCTGAAACCTTCAAGTTTCAGTTGTCTCCAAGCATTATACAGTTTACAACCCTTATCTTTTTAACCACGTAGACTTTGGGTGAGCCTGAGAGGCGGCACCAATATGATCACTATGGCTACACCACGGCGCAGGAGCCCAACCGACAGCACCAACATCACGGGGACTTTGGCTTTTTCAATCAAGGGCCATTTGGAGGGTTTAAGTTTCACTTCCGTGGGGCGGAAGCTATTTTTGATAAATACCTTCTGACTTTAAGGTTCGCACCATTTTTGTCCTTTTTTCACCATTAATATCTGTTTTTTCCCCTGTCTATGCTTCGCCATAAAGCTTTACGTTGGCAAGGTTATGTGTAGTAATTTTGACTGTTGTTTACAACATGTATAACAATATCATCCATAAAGCCCACTTTTCACTGAGAAACATTTATCAACATTTATGCCTATGTGGCCCAGTTGGTTAGTGTGCTAGCACAGCGTAATGACCCAGGAGCCTCTCACCAATGTGGTCGTTGTGAGTTCAAGTCCAGCTCATGCTGGCTTCCTCTCTGGCTGTACATGGGAAGGTCTTGCAGCAACCTGCGGATGGTTGTGGGTTTCCCCCATGCTCTGCCCCATTTCTTCCCACCACAAATCTGGCCACCGCCGTATAAGTGAAATATTCTTCAGTATGGCATAAAACACCAATCAAATAAATAAATAAATAAATATGTCAGTAACCCCCCCCCCCCCCCCCCCAAAAAAAGGTATTTTTTAAATACAACTTTAAAAGGTCTTTCTGATGATGCTTACAAATATTTTCCCTTCAGTTTTGTATTCTGAAGGGCTTTGTCTCTAACTGCCAAATGAGGCCTTACACTGTATATACATATTGACATTTCTGTATTTTCCAGAGCATACGAAACTAGAGTTTTTCCGGACAGTCACAAGCGGCCTTACATTATCTACGCCTACTCGGATTTTTGTTTCCAGTGTATGAGGATGGAGCATATCTTGGAGAAATTCTTCAAGGATTTGGATGGCATAGGTACTTTGATTATTTATTTATTTATTTGATTCATGTTTTATGTCTTACTCAAGAATATTTACTTTACAAGACAGTGGCCAGTATTATGGTGGGAGGAAATTGGACCTAGCCATAGGGAAAACCCATGACAATCAGCATGTTGCTATGGCACACCATGCTGGGATTGGCATTTTAGGAGGCTTGTCTTAGTGACTGTAAATGTAAAGATTAATGAAGCCCAGAAAGAGGAACTTGTCTGTTCAGTGTTCATGGCGATCTTCAAATATTATGTTGGCAGTAATGATGTGTTATTTCACACAGCATTCCCTTTCCTTCAGCATTGTAATAAATATCTTTTCTGATAGAAAGCATGACAATGGACAGTGAAGTTTCTCTCTTAAAGTCAGATTTGCGGCATGCTGTAATATCAACTTATTGAATTCAAAGAGCCATTGAAAATAGGGCATACTCTGTTTAAGTGCATTTCAGGATAAGTTGCAATTTATTATGATTTTGTTGAATTCTGAAAGTAGGCATGACAGTATGAACTGTGTGGATAGGGTTTATGATTGAAGAAAAAATGACAGGAATAATTTGCATCTTGGTTTTGGTTTTCACTGCTATGTAGGATTTGGTTTGGGAGCAATTCATGCGGGTGTTAACCAAGCCTTAACAACTCACCTGCGACTTCATGAGGTTCCAGCCATCATGGGGCTAAGTCAGGGGCGTTTGACTTTCCTCAAGGGTGTGGTCAACTTGCAGACCCTGAAGGACTTTGCTAGAGGCCTCTTCCCATCTCAGCTTGTCAATATGGTATGTAAAGACAGTATATCAGTGAAGTAGTACTGTGATGATATATCATTGAGGCAGAACTATAAGGATATATGAGTGAGGCAGAACTGTGACAATATATCAGCGAGGCAGAACCATGATGATGTATCAGTGACGCAACATTATGATGATATATCAGTGTGGCAGCACTGTGACGATATATCATTGAGACAGCACTATATGTATGTCAACATTAGGGAGAGTCTGCTGCAAGAGACATGGCTGTGATAAGAACGAAGTATTGTTTGGTAACAGACTAGTAGATAAATCAGGAGGAGAAATCCAGTAGTAGATTCTGAATATGGTTTAGAGAACGAGATTTGGTCATGTTCTGTGTAGCTGCGTTGTTGAGGGCTAGCTATTGACAAACCTGAGGGAATATCGTCTAAAGTGGTCACATTTCATCTGGTTGATTTTTTTTTTTTTTTTTTTTGATTGGTGTTTTACGCCGTACTCAAGAATATTTCACTTATACGACGGCGGCCAGCATTATGGTGGGTGGAAACCGGGCAGAGCCCGGGGGAAACCCACGACCATCCGCAGGTTGCTGACAGACCTTCTCACGTACGGCCGCCAGCATGAGCTGGACTTGAACTCACAGCGACCGCATTGGTGAGAGACTCCTGGGTCATTACGCTGCGCTAGCGCTTTAACCGACTGAGCCACGGATGCCCCCATCTGGTTGACATCTCAGTGTTCAGCTGGCTTGTGCGCTTCTACCAATTTTGTATGTACAGATATTGTATTTCTCCTAATGTTTGGTATGTAAAATGCACTTCTAGAGGAGGGCCTTAAAATAGCACTAGTGATACCAAGTGTTAAGTTTTGCTGATGAGAAACTAATTAAACTTCACAAAAAAACAAACCCTTGTCTAGGTGAAACAAGTGAATGAATCAGTCAGAATCAAGAAAAATATGTCACTTGAAAAATGCTAAAATTAAGCTGACTGGAAATAAAACAAAACCACTTCTTTAAACTCTATAATCTCTGAGAGTAATCTCTTGTTGTTCTCTGTTGAAATATGTCCTACCCATCTAGTGTTTCTTATTCCCAGGTGACTGATGAAGGACTGGACTCATTCTTAAGTGGCTGGCAACAGGATAATCAGGTCCGGGGAATCTTTTTTTCTCGCAAAGACACCCCGCCTGCTCGATTCTTGCTGAGTGCATTTAAAAACAGAGACCGTATTAAATCGGCCTTGGTTCACATTTACTCGCCGGATGCCAAGGAAATTCTCTTGAAGTACGGAGTTGACCAATCTAAAGAAACATTGCTCATGTTTAAGGAAGATCCAAAAGTAGCAGTAGCAACTGTGTCGGTAAGCATACTTTGGCTACTTCTGGTATCTACATGTGAACAGAACTTGAAATTCCCAGTGATTCTTTTTTAATTTTAACATTATTAAAACATTCTAACATTAATTAGAAATAATTGTTTTAAATCAAAACTGTATACGTATGTATGTGCATTGTATATTAACAGGAATGTTAATATGTTAACCACATGACCCTGTTATCCTGGATAATCCTAGATAATCCTGCCATCCTCATTACTAAATGACTGGGTGAGAAGAATTGACGTGGGATACTTTATTCAAGGAAACACAGTTTTTTTGCTAATTTTTATCGATCAGTCGAGGAGTAGTATTAAGCATTATAGCATGTCTTATACAGTAATGGTTGGTACACTTCAATTTTACTTTTTGACTGTCTGAAATGTATATTGAATGTCAGGTTGGTGTCATGCAGATTTCTGAATTGAATATGTGGTTCTTAGTGTAGATAACAGGTCCTTGACCAATGGTGTCACAGTTACCTTTCTGTCTGACGCTGGATTGAGTGAGATTTACTTCAGAAGATTTTCAACTATTGCCTGGTGTCTAGCGAGCTGATTGTCATCTCATTTTAAAGTGAAAATCTTGATTAAAAGCCTAATGTCCCAATACAGCAAACTGTATGAATAATATTGTGTTCTGTCAATTCTGTCAAACAGATGCATCAGATCCCCAGATCTACGTTAGATGAAGTCATGGAATCCAACAAGTTCCTGACATTACCCAGACTCTCCAGTCAAGGTTATTTTGATGACCTCTGCCCAGAGACCGAGAGTGTCCGCCGGAGAAAGTAAGATTTAACAGTAGCTCATGTAATACAGAAAGGTCTGCTACAGGTAGCACTTTCTTGTGCTGTATATGGTATAAGAGAAACACAAAAAAGTAATTATTGGTCGATGAGGACTTTGAATCTATCATCGTTTCCTCTCGCTTAGAGTTTTTGTTTCTAGGACATCCTATTTTACCATTCACATTATCGTGAAAAAACTAACAAAAATGCATAATCTTACAGTTTTGGCTGTAATATGTTAATATGTGAAATCTTCTGTAATTGGTTTTAACCTTGCATAATTTGGGAAAATGCAATTCATTTCATGCATGCATAAAATTTATGTCTTCTTCTAGATTGGTCATATTTAAGATCATTTTCTTTTTATTTTATGTTTTTTCAGGTTGTGTGTTGTGTTGGTAACGCAAAAGTCCACCGACCATGACTATTACCGCTCAACGTTCAGAAAGTTTGCCCGAAAATTCACCACTTTTCGAGACAAAGTGACACTGACGTACGTGTTTGAGGACACTCAGAAGTCCTGGATACAGATGTTGTCTGAAGGTCGTGATAGCAAAGTCAACCAATCCGCTCTGAAGGTCAGCTGCTTCCATGAGAGCTTTCATAACTTGAATTACAAGTGATAATTTCTGATGTCTTGCAAAATTAAATGTTTTATTTTTGCCAGATTATATTAGTCTTGCATAGATATACTGATTGTTAAAAAGGCTTAGGTTATTCTTCAGTGCTTTTATTGCAGTCTCACCAGTGATGTTGATGAGATCCTGAGATTACATAGTAGCTTTGCTTATTTTAGTAACCTTTTTTTTACACATTCTCATGTCATATTTGCCATTAATGACAATATGACAGTGTTGTGGTCTTTGTAGACAGTTGTTCAAAAGAAGGGAAGTCAGGAATCAAACCCAGGTCGGGTTATACCAAAGACTGTAAAAATGGTACTTACCTCGCTTGGTGTTCAGCCGTGAAAGGTTAAGAGCAAGGAAACAGGACTGGTTGGCCCAGTGTCAGCATAATATGACTGGGTGGGGTATCATATCTGGTGTCTTCGGCATGATACCTCAGTGGCGGCAGCACTTTGGAGGCATGTACACTCATCAAATTACTCTTCGTCGTCAGATGACTGAAAAATTGTTAAGTATGACCAAGAACCCCAAGCATTCATTCATTCAAACGCAGAAAAATCATGACCTACATGTAGGTATTGTGTATCATATATTCGTATGTAAATAACAATGACTGATTAGAGTGTTGTATTGTTTTGACAGGTGGCAATAATCTGGAGACTTGCTAAGAGGAATCTGAACTTTGAATGGCTGGAGCCTGGCTGGCCCAAAGAGAAAACCGACCAGGAGAGGAGCATCGCAGTGTTGAACTCCCGACTGGAACATCTTCTCAGTACTCAGTCCAATCTATTACATCGTGCCTTGCTACCAGAGCTCTACAACGAACATGCCCTGGTAACTTTACTTCTCACTGCTAATTATGTGTGTTGAAGCTGTTCCGGGATAAACGGTTGAAGTCCTGTCCATGTGTTAGTGTGTTAATAGATTAATTTGAAAATTTGTGAGTGAGAATATTTGTGAATCTTTCATAGAATAAAGAAGGAACAGAACAAGTGTAAATGCATGTAGCTTTTTAAAATTTGCTAAATGTACACATGGAAAAGAATGTGTCATTCTCGGTGCTTAAAGCCAATGTTTGTTGAACATGCTGTTCCAATGTTTAAACATTAAAATGTAGAACTTCTCCATTGCAGAGTATATTAACAAGGATATTGTACAGGCTATTGGACTGGTGGGACCGCATTGTGTACTTTGTCATGGGGTGAGTGGCATACATGTGATGTTTGTACAAAGTCTGGTTGGACTGCATTGTGTACTTTGTCATGGGGTGAGTGGCATACATGTGATGTTTGTACAAAGTCTGATGGGACCGCATTGTGTCCTTTGTCATGGGGTGAGTGGCATACATGTGATGTTTGTACAAAGTCTGATGGGACCGCATTGTTTACTTTGTCATGAGGTGAGTGGCATACAATGTGATGTTTGTACAAAGTCTGGTTGGACCACATTGTGTATTTTGTCATGGGGCGAATGGCATACATGTGATGTTTGTACAAAGTCTGGTGGGACCGCATTGTGTACTTAGTCATGGGTTGAGTGGCATACATGTGATGTTTGTACAAAGTCTGATGGGACCGCATTGTTTACTTTGTCATGAGGTGAGTGGCATACATGTGATGTTTGTACAAAGTCTGGTTGGACTGCATTGTGTACTTTGTCATGAGGTGAGTGGCATGTGATGTTTGTACAAAGTCTGATGGGACCGCATTGTGTCCTTTGTCATGGGGTGAGTGGCATACATGTGATGTTTGTACAAAGTCTGGTTGGACAGCATTGTGTACTTTGTCATGGGGTGAGTGGCATACATGTGATGTTTGTACAAAGTCTGGTTGGACAGCATTGTGTATTTTGTCATGGGGTGAGTGGCATACATGTGATGTTTGTACAAAGTCTGGTGGGACTGCATTGTGTATTTTGTCATGGGTTGAGTGGCATACATGTGATGTTTGTACAAAGTCTGGTGGGACCGCATTGTGTATTTTGTCATGGGTTGAGTGGCATACATGTGATGTTTGTACAAAGTCTGATGGGACCGCATTGTGTACTTAGTCATGGGGTGAGTGGCATACATGTGATGTTTGCACAAAGTCTGGTTGGACCGCATTGTGTACTTTGTCATGAGGTGAGTGGCATACATGTGATGTTTGTACAAAGTCTGGTTGGACAGCATTGTGTATTTTGTCATGGGGTGAGTGGCATACATGTGATGTTTGTACAAAGTCTGGTGGGACTGCATTGTGTATTTTGTCATGGGTTGAGTGGCATACATGTGATGTTTGTACAAAGTCTGGAGGGACCTGAAGGTAGGTCCTCAGATATGAAGCTTTAAGAATGAAACTGTACGTTACTGGCATTATGTTACTTAGCTGTTTTCAAAATTCCCAACCTAGCCTTGATTGCACAGTTGGTAGAGCATCCACTTGGGGAGCGCTAGATCCAGGATCAGTCCTGGGTCGAGTCACACCTAAGACCTTAAAAGAGGAAGTTGTAACTTCCTCGCTTAACATTCAGCCTGATGGGGATGGTGCAACGACTGGTTGACCCTTGTCAGTATAATGGCTTCGGCGGGGCGCCTTACTTGCCTTCGGTAAGCCGTCTCAGTGAAGCAGCACTAAAAAAAAGAGCGGTGGAAAGCCGTCCTGCGACAAGGAGGCACATTCCATGCACACTAAGGATTCCCTCGTCGTCATATGACTAAAAAATTGTTAAGTACGACGTTAAACCCCAAGCACTCACTCACTAATTAAGAATTCTTGCCTATGTGCAGCATGCTGGCTTGCTGACTTGCTCTCTAGTCATACGTGGGAAGGCCTACCAGCAACCTGCAGGGAATCTTGAGTTTTCCTTGGGCTCTGCCTGGTTTTCTCCCACCATTATGGTGACCACCACAAGTCCGGCATAAAGCACCACCAATCAAAAAAATAAATAAATAAACATTTGTAGCATACTCTAAAAAACACTCCTTTTACACAGCAGGATGATATTAAGGGAGGTAATTCAGATTGGCTTTAAGCTCTACGCTTCTAATTATGTTAAAGAGTGCATTGTAGTGAAGTGACATTTTGGTTAAATGTTTTCACAAGCCTGATAAAAAGTTTTAGATGTGCCTAAAGTACAGTTTTGCCTCACTTCTGAAAATCTACTGCTCATTTTATGAATTAATGTCACAACTTCCATTGTGCGTTTTTTGTTTTCTTTACCCGTAGTTACGACTCTGCCACCTGGAGTTTGTTGACATTCTCAGCAGCCATTGTGTTTCTGCTTGGGTATGTCATGCAGAAAATGATGATGGTAGAGGAGGCCAATGTTGAGCGCATGCGCCCGAAACGAGCCAAACCACGCCCACCTAACAGGTCAGTGTATTAGCATATAATGCACTAGGCAGCTGATAAATAATGAATAATGTGTCTTACCACTAAACCCTTGACTAACCTGAACTATTTGCTGCTGACAGTCTTGTGGATGTAACAGGTCCTATCAGTAACCCCTGACTAGTCTCAACCAGTTGCTGCTGACAGTCTTGTGGGTATAACAGGTCCTACCACTAACTCTTGACAAATCTCAACCAGATGCTGCTGACAGTCTTGTTGGTTTAAGAGGTCCTACCACTAACTCTTGACTAATCTCAACCAGTTGCTGCTGACAGTCTTGTTGGTATAACAGGTCCTACCACTGACTCTTGACAAATCTCAACCAGATGCTGCTGACAGTCTTGTTGGTTTAAGAGGTCCTACCACTAACTCTTGACTAATCTCAACCAGTTGCTGCTGACAGTCTTGTTGGTATAACAGGTCCTACCACTAACTCTTGACTAATCTCAACCGGTTGCTGCTGACAGTCTTGTTGGTATAACAGGTCCTACCACTAACTCTTGACTAATCTCAACCAGTTACTGGTGACAACCTTATGGATATAACAGGTCCTACCACTAACTCTTGACTTTAATACTAAACCAGCAGTGGCATACGGTCTTGTGGATGTGTCACAACTGTTTAATAGTGATTGCAAATGTTTAAAGTGTCAAAAAAGTAATAAAGCAGAAGCAACAACAGAATCACACTGTTTTATCTATCCCACATGATACTGATTTGTCCTGTGTTGATTGGTGATTACAGGACTGAAGACAACACGGTGTACGTTCATCCTCTGCGGGCCGAATCCTATGACATGCTGGTGCGTCAGTCAGACACTGGGCTCACTGTCACCATTCTGGTGGACTTGCCTTCCAGAGAAAAACTGCTGCAGAGATTTGTGGAGATTATGTTCCCACATTCAAGGTATAAAATCTCTATTGTTATAATTAAGGTACATTTTATAAGAAATTTCAGATAGTGTATATGTACATGTTTGTTTGTGCTTAAGGCCTTCTGTAGCGTAATAATACAGTAATAGTGATAATTTAATAATTACATGAAAACTAGATGTGTGCAGTTGTTAGTAACTTGTAATAAAGTACGCTCCTGTGAACAACTTGTTCACAAAGGATACATGGATGTGTGTAAAATGCATCATAAAAGGCAGAGGTGTAGGTCTATTTTGTTTGCCATGTGCTCATTTCCCGATCAGCTCATGTGTATTTTATTGTTGTGGTCTTCCATGTACATTTCTACATGTGATTACCCAGCATTCCACAGTAACTTATCGTAGTTCATAACGAGACTGGTCTGTGATGCTGCTGATTTCTGCTGGTCTTCTATGCCATGTAGAGCTGCTAACATAACTTTGGTGTGTAAGATAAACTTTTCTAGGTAATGCACTGATACACATTCCACATTTGCCCTCTCCTTTAAAACTGTGGCGAACATGCCGCAATTATTTCATATGACACGTCACCATTAGCAATGTTCATACTGTATGTCGGCATTAGCAACAAGACTTTACCATGACTCCATCCAGTGACACTGCATCTTTTCTCTCTGTACATATTCTTGCGTATTAGTATGAGTGTTGATTTCCTAAATTTTTGTGACAGATTTCATTTTCAGCAACTAAATTTTTGCTCCTTAGTTGAATTGATTGAAGTTTGGTGTTTAATAAATAGATTGAATGAATACAGCTGATGTGGTGGAAGCACCCAAAACTACAACAACCTACAATTATTACAATCATGTATTAACTGCGAAAAACATTACCTGAGATAAATAGTTTCTCACTTATGAGTTTTGTCATTCTGTCAGTGACAGCTTTTCTGCAGCTTTTCCCTGCCTGACATCAATGCGTTTCTTGTTGCTGTTACAGGTACAGTGGACTAACGTTTGCTTTCCTACAGTTGGAGCATTACCTGGGTTGGTATAAATCTCTTCTGGAGGACAGCACTGACAATCGCACTCAACTGGATAATATCAAGGTGCGCAACTGTGTCGGCACTGTCCTAGCCATCAACGGCTTCAGGAAATATTATTACCTCTACCATCCCAAGAGAGCGCGTATTTACATGCGACAGAACCAAAAAATTAATGTCGGTCGTGCTATGGGCCTTTATGATACAGACGATTCCAGCACGGATGATGAGAAAATTGCTGAAGAGCTTGAAGATTCCACTCCGATATTTGAGGAGAACCTGTTGGATGGTTTGACAAACTGGATGGACCGAGTATTTGATGGCTCTGTGAGAAGGATTCGTGTCAAGGAATGGCCTGATATTATGCCATAAGCAGTTAGAACCCTCTTGTGATGAGTTTCTCAAATCTTGTGTTTTTGAAAACCCCAAATGTCTCTCATATTGTGTTCATTTTATATTCATAAAGTGTTTTAAATATTGTGTCATGAAACCTAGAGTTTCTCAGATGTTTTGTCATACTATAAGTTGAAAAACCAGAATCTCTCAGATGTTGTGTTCAAAGATTAGAATGTCGCAGATGTTGTGTTGCAAACAACTGAAGATTGAGAATGTCTCACTTTATATTGTGTGGTTAGCTACTGACACCAAGACTGTCTCGAACTGATTGTGTTGATATCTCCTGGCACTCTCTCAGACATGATTGTGTTGGTATCTCCTGATGCTGTCACAGACATGATTGTGTTGGTATCTCCTGACGCTGTCACAGACATGATTGTGTTGATATCTCCTGGCACTCTCTCAGACATGATTGTGTTGGTATCTCCTGACGCTGTCACAGACATGATTGTGTTGGTATCTCCTGACACTCACTATATAAGACATGATTGTGTTGATATCTCCTGACACTGTCTCAGACATGATTGTGTTGACAGCTCCTAACACTCACTGTCTCAGACATGATTGTGTTAATAACTCCTGACACTGTCTGAGACATGATTGTGTTGATAGCTCCTGACACTGTCTCAGACATGATCGTATTGATAGCTCCTGACACTGTCTCAGACATGATTGTGTTGACAGTTCCTGACATTCACTCTCAGACATGATTGTGTTAATAACTCCTGACAAAGTCTCAGACATGATTGTGTTGATAGCTCCTGACACTGTCGCAGATATAATTGAGTTGATAGCTCCCGACTCTCACTGTCTCAGACATGATTGTGTTGATAACTCCTGACACTCCTATGCTCCTGAAACTCACACTGTCTCTAATATGATTGTGTTGATAGCTCCTGACACTGTGGCAGACATAATTGTGTTGATAGCTCCCGACTTTCACTGTCGCAGACATGATTGTGTTGATAACTCCTGACACTCCTATGCTCCTGAAACTCACACTGTCTCTAACATGATTGTGTTGATAGCTCTTAACACTCACCATCTCAGACATGATTGTGTTGATAGCCCCTGACACTCACCGTCTCAGACATGATTGTGCTGATAGCTCTTGTTTTTGATACAGTATGGTAAAACATTGTTCCTCTCCTAATGTGTATGTCTTCCTGGTACAGGATAGTGAAAATCTAATGGGTTACTTTCTAACCAGCCGGCATTCCCATTGTCACTGTAGAGAATAGTAGCTGGTATTGTGAACCATTTTAATTTATTGAATGGAAATAAGCCATATCTTGTAGTCATTTACCTTGTGACTGTGATTAATTATCAAAACAATGTTAATGACCTGTATCAGTGTAGATGTTTTCGTGTCTGTGAATGTTTTGAATGATGTTTAAATAACTTGTAATGTTAGTGTTCAGCACTTGTGTATGGGTACATATATATAGTGTAAGGTCATGATGACTTTAGCTAGACACCGGGCAAATTGAATAAATGGGAATTGGCAGCATTATGAAATAAGCTAAGATGAATTTATAAAGCGCCATGCTATGAAATTAATGTGTATACAGAAATGTAATTGATCCTATAACCATAGCCTGAGATATGCACAATCAGCATTAGTGTTCTTTTCAGGGGAGGTAATCCAGTAATCATTCGTCATCGCAAAATGCATTTGTGACCACTAAACAAAGCCTCTCCAGGCATTGGTAGTCTTGTGCCTTTTGGGTGACCATTTTAATCAGATTTTCAACATGGTTTTTTTTGGGGTATATGTAGGTATTTTTATCCCCTTAAACTGATTCAGAGATATTTATTTTAATTTATTTAGTTAAACTTATGCTGTAGAATGAGAGAAATTCATGATAAAAACTAGAGCATCCATTTGTAGAGGTATATGCCTGGAGGGGAAGCAATCAGATGCTGGATTCAGATTATCTGATAATGACTTCAGATTTAAAATAATGGAGCATGTGACACAGGTGTTACTCTTCAACAGGACTACTTCTTTGTGAACGGTAGAGGGCTATAAAAATAGTTTGTAACTTAGCATTGCTGTCAACATGAAGACAGACGGGTTGATCTTTGTGATGAAATGCACAGCCTTTACCTTCAGTATTGAGCATTGATAAGTGATTGTCCATAAACAGCTGGTTTTATTTTAACTATGGTCATATGACTATCAATAATGGAGTGGTTCTATAATGTAGACTATCAGTACATGATTGTCAATAATAGGTTAGTTGTGTGTTAGCTGTTGCTACATGATTATCGGTAATGGGCTGGTTCTATATTGATAATACATGATTATAAGTGGTCTCATGCTTCTGTGCTGACTATCAGTGCATGATTGTCAATAATGGGCTGGTTCCATGTTGGCTATCAGTACATGATGGTCAATAATTGGCAAGTTTTGTGTTGACTAACAGTACACAATTGTCAGTAATGGGCTGGTGCTGTGTTGACTATCAGTACATGATTGTCAGTAATGGGCAGATTCTGTGTTGATTATCAGGGCATGATTGTCAGTAATGGGCTGGTTCTGTGTTGACTATCAGTACATGATTGTCAATAATTGGCTAGTTCTGTGTTGACTAACAGTACACAATTGTCAGTAATGGGCTGGTTCTGTGTTGACTATCAGTACATGATTGTCAGTAATGGGCTGGTTCTGTGTTGACTAACAGTGTATGATTGTCAGTAATGGGCTGGTCCTGTGTTGACTAACAGTGTATGATTGTCAGTAATGGGCTGGTCCTGTGTTGACTATCAGGGCATGATTGTCAGTAATGGGCTGGTTCTGTGTTGACTAACAGTGTATGATTGTCAGTAATGGGCTGGTCCTGTGTTGACTGTCAGTGCATGATTGTCAGTAATGGGAAGGTTCTGTGTTGACTTGGTACATGTTTGCTGATAATGGACCAGTACTGTGTTGACTACTTATATGTAGTTGACGCATGATTGTCAATAATGGACGGGTTCTGTGTTGACTGTTGCTACATAATTGCTGATAACAGACTAGTCCTGTGTTCCATGTACATAATGTAGTTCACAAATGATAACGGGCTGGTTATGTTGACTGTAGCCACATGATTGTTGATAATTGACCAGTGCCATACGTGTATTCAGTTAGTACATTGTTGCCAGTAATGGGCTGGTTCTGTGTTAACTAATTCTAGAAGAACATAATATTTTAACTCTTAACAAGTGGTTACTACAGTAACAGTATTAATATACACTCAACTCATCTGGTTAGACTGCTTTTTTTAACCCAGCTCTTAAATACTTGCAACAATTGGGGGAAATTGAGATTCATGGCCAGTTTCTTGTCTGAAGACATTTGTTTGTAAATGCAGTATTTACTGATGAGTTTATGTTCAAATATTTTAGAGGACAAAATTGAGGCTGTCAAGGGTAGTTGGCTCAGATATTTGTACTTGGAGACCACTTCTTCATGTTTTTATGAAATTCTGATACTACCCATATGGCAGCCTTCTTGGATTGCCTCTAAAATAGTTAGACTCACATCTTTAATGATCAAAATGGAAAAAAGTCCCTTCATATATCTTTCAATACATATGATCCCAAGCTGTTCATCTCAACTCGTGTAAGGTTTTCATCAGCCTACAGATACATGATATAATATCTGAGTCATGGCGTAGGCTGTCATTTGTTTTATTTGTATACATCCAACTTCCATGTGAAATCAAATGTATGTGTGTATGTATTGTTGGCAATTAGCTGTTAGGTGTGTGTATATATACTATGCCTTCAGTGGCATGGTGAGCCCATGGTGAGTCCATGGTGAGCCCATGCCACCGAAGTCCATCAACCACTGAAGTTTCATGCCGAAGACACCAGACACAACACCTCACCCAGTCAAATTATACTGACATGGGACCAACCAGTCCTGTTTCCTTGCTCTAGCTGTGCTGAGCGCCATTTTTAAAGTATTTTGTTAAGACCTGTCCCAGGTTTGATCTAGGATCCCCCAACTTCGAGGCAGATACTCTAACCAGGAGGCCTCCACAGATGTCGTAAATCCAAATAATATTTATCAGTGTCAGTATTGTATCAGTGGAATTCAAAAAGTAAATATTGTACAGTATTTAGGCAGAGGTTGGTGGAAGTACATGTAGATTTTGTTGTAATTTATTGAATTCCAATTTGTACATTTGTAAGATTGTGTGTATTAGAGAATACAGGTTATATTGTCTCCTTATTTATTATTTTCCTGGAGTCCTAGTACATGCACATGTATATGTGTAATGTGGAAGACTGGTCTCTTGGGAGAGATTATATCTGTGTGCACTGCATGTGCAAGTGTATGTTCAGGGCAGAAAATAGATTTTGTGAGCTTGAACGACTAGTGGGGAAGGAAGTAAATTCTTACACAAGATGACGAACATTGTTGTTTTATTTCTGTCAAACCCAAACAGAATAGTCACAAATTGATGGCTTATTTACGAAAAGCTCTGCATAATCTTCACTTAATTCTTTTTGTAGAATCCCACAAAAAATTAGAAATATAATGTACATACCGATGAAGTTGTTGAAATGTTGACCTTATGCTAAATGCTTGGAGTGAATACATGATTTCCAAAGGAACTTTATGACAGCTAAGCACCGCTTCTTTGTGATATGCTTTCACTGATTTACCACATTATCAGAGCCAGGAATATTATATATCTTTCATTTTGGCAAATTACCAAATCGTGTCAGATATGTTCATCTACCTGTTGACATCCATAGTTGAAACAAATACATGTGATTTGTAATAAAAGTGTTGTTTTTTTGTAAATTCTTGGTCTCGTTAACTGTAAAAATCCACAGTTAAAGTAGTCATAATTATTAAAAAGAGTTAAACTGCTTGCCTTTCAATTGCTTTGTTACTCATGGAATGGGTTCATTCTCTGGCTCAGGCACAAAACGAGTGAACCGCCCAATTCTAGTTGACAAATGCATTAAAGCAACATAATTAATGACTAAAAAAAGGGAGCCCTGATTGATAAGCCATTAGGGTTGAGTAGAGCCATCAAAGTTGTGCCTGGAGAGAGCCATCAAGGTTATAACTGCAGAGAGCCATCAAGATTGTATCTAGAAAGAGCCATCAAGTTTGTACCTGGGGAGAGCCATCAAGGTTGTACCTGGGCAGATCAAGGCTGTAGCTCCAACTCACAGCACGGTTTACGTCACTGTTTTTCAATTTGCATGTCAGACATTTTTACAATGAAAAGTATCGATTGCACAAGAAAATGTTCTGCTTCTCTAAACTCTACAATAAAACCAGAAGAAACACAAAAGGGTAAAATGCATCTTGTAATGCAGTCTATTTGTTTTATTCACGGCACAAGAGTTGGCTTTATTCAATACAGTAAATACTGCAACATTAAGTATCCATGGCTTAAGCACTGGGGTGTTCAATCTGGAAAAAGACAAGGGTGAATTTAGCTGAAACACTGATTACACCTGCCCTATGGTCTGCCTGTATTTGTCATGATTACTGTACTACTACCTGGGCTCAGTTGTTCAAATGTGTATTTGAATTAACGTTTTGCATTAACAGGTGAAAAAATGTATTAAGATGTACGTCTGGCCTATTAACTTTTAATACACTTTTGAACAACTGGGCCCAGATACACTGAAGCTACATATATACATGTATATGCTCAGGAACAAGTACTTACCAGCATTTTCAGAGCTTAAAACCTGAACCACAAACTATACATTCATGTGAAGCTCTAAATGTTTTTAAGGATTTACACTAATCATGAAAAAATGCCCTTAAATGCTCACTTCACTTTTATAAGCAGTCTTAAAAAAATAAATCTAACTTTCAGCAAAATGATGATTGCATTACAACAGGAAAAAAGTGAGTGATAGCTATCCTCATGACTGATGCACAAAATGTGGAATGATACTTGAAAAGGAAAAAAAATGACATTTAACCATTGACATCAGAAATACATACATGTGTGTATTTTAACTATACAGGCTTATTAAAACTAGATTTTCTGGAGAAACATACCATCATTAATGAAAAATGGTGATTTTCTTTAAATTAGAACTGGATCTCTGCATCTAAACAATACTGACCTAACATGACAGATTAGATGAAGTAATGTTTGTGAAACAGTAGAAGATGAGCATGAAGACATTCACATAAAATGACTTACTAAAAATAAGACTTATAAAAAAGTAAGGGAGGCAAAACATCTAATAAAATAGGACATGTACAAACATTCAGTTGATCTTTACTATAACTATCACTTAGTTATACAGACAGCCTATGACCTTCTGAAAAATGTCATTTCACCTAGTAATTTGCAAAAATGATGCATAACACATGCAAAATCATCATGGATATGCTAATATTATTAAAAAAAAAAAAAAAAACATGAACTGCCTGATGTTATGCACCCACAAAGGGGCTCGGAGAAGCCATACAGAATCTGTGTACGTCTCCTTGCCCAAATTGTGGTGACAAGGTGTAATTAACACGTAAAAAAAATACCCCCAAAATGAAAGTTTTTAACAAAAATTCTGGGGTATAATTTTCATCATTTGGCATAGAAACATAATCTTTTGGTTTACTGTCCCTTTTCAAGTATCCTTTAAGATCTGTTTAAATTTTTATCCAGAAAGGGTTTCAGCAGATTTCATGATAATTAGGTTGTGAGCAGCATGGCTGTAAGCTTGTTCTCTTTAAACTGATTCAATCTTACAACATTTTACAAGGTAAAAGTTTTAATAATGGAACAATTTTATACCAAAATCCTTTGATGTCACCACAACTACTTCACAATGTTTTAATGCCACATGACTGAGTAGGCCTATATGCTGTCAGACCGCACAGATCAGACCAAAACAGGGATTTCATGGTCATGAAGAATACAAATAATTACACAGCTGTCTACTAAAGTACCAGATACATGCATTCATTAAGAGATAGATGTATTCATCAAGAGATAGATGTATTCATCAAGAGATGCATGTATTCATCAAGAGATGCATGTATACATTAACAGATACACGTATACATTAACCCCAGATACATGTATACATTAACATTCTCCTTGAACATTCACATGAGGACACTTTCATACCACTGCTTTCTGGGCAAACACGTGGAAAGCCACTAATTATGTGCAGGAAATAGTTTGACATTTACCCGTCACTCACTAGCACATGCTTTTTGAACAAAGACCCATACACATTGTGGGGGCCTCTGTGTCTCAGTTGGTTAGCGCACTAGCGCAGAGTAATGACCCAGGAGCCTCTCACCAATGCAGTCGCTGTGAGTTTAAGCCCAGCTCAGGCTGGTTTTCTCTCCGGCTGTATGTGGGAAGGTCTTCCAGTAACCTTAGGATGGTCATGGGTTTCCCCCAAGACTCTGCCTGGTTTCCTCCCACCATAATGCTGGTCGCCGTCGTATAAGTGAAATATTCTTGAGTACAGCATAAAACACGAATCAAATAAATAAATATATACATTGTACATACTGCTCACTAAAATGTACTATTCACTCAATGCATCACAAAAGCGTATCACATTTCGAGTCAGGACTTTTCCCAAAATATTTATAATATCATCAAAAATTTACAGGTACATGTTTTTATGACTTAAAAAGCATATACATAAAATAACGTTTATTTAAAGTCATGGTTTATCTTCACATTTCTATCATTTGTACACGACACGGTAATTGCACAGAGCTTAAATATCATAAATACAACATAGAACAATAAATGTATGAAATCTAATTAATATTAATTGAATACCTGGTCACACCTGTATTTTCATGTACATATTACAAGTATATTGCATTTCACTGTTTTACTAACAAGGTAAAAGTAAACACCATGTTCTTTGCCTGATAAAAAGATACAAATGTGCTGTTTAAAAAAAACAACAACAACAAAAAAAAAAACCAACAAAAAAAACAGAAGACAGCAAGACACTGACAGAATACAAAAACAGGAATGGCAGGAGAAATGTGCAGATGAACTCCTACTGTGGATGTATGAGATACTGATACAGAAGTATGTATGGGCCAGTATGAAATTGGAATAGTACTGGGGTGTAGGCTTAGTATAGAATGTATGAGCCTACCTCAATCAAGTCTGGAAATGGACTAGGGGTGGGGAACTTACCAGATACATGTAAGGGGGTGACTGGTGGTGGTAGTGATAATGAGGGGGGTGGGAGGTTGGGGGGGGGGGGGGTGGCGGCAGTGCTTAGCATATATCTAAAGAGCAACCATTGGAAGATGACCCAGATTGGGTGGGGTAGTGGGCAGTAGGCTTAGCTCAGCCAGTCACTGATATTCTACTGATTGTAAATCCTGCTACAAATTATGACAGCAACACCTTCTTTTTGGTTTTAACTAAAAACTATTTCCATCACACTATTATTAACTATTTCACATCAGTGAAGGGCATCTACATATACAAGTCACAGAATGCCACAAATCTTTATCATACATCAAGTAATAAAGATAAAACTAAAACTCGCTATCTACAATACCCACAACTTGACAGTGTGACATATAAAATACACTGCATGTCATAAAGGGGAATTACTCTGTACCAGTAATAGGCATACATGAATTGTGGAATATTAATGCAGTAATACCACCAGAGCACATGTAGGGACATGCCAAGAGTAAATCTCGTTTAAATCTTGATAAAGCGAAGCAGTGTCCTTCACGTTTCACATTACCTATTGCAACACAAAAAATATGCATTAGATATGCACTCAATTCACATAACTTTAAGCAAGAGTAAACTTGGAAATGAATTAAATCCTCTGGAAGATAGCACATGCCCATACTCTCATTAAGCAAATTACCGCGAAAACCCTCACTCTTAATTCCGTTTTTCACTGGACTACCTTTGACCAATGTGATCATATGAACTAGGATGTGGTCACACGTCTTAAGGTATCCAAAAATGGCTCAATGAGTGACCTCGACGGCACCACTGTAGTCACCTAGGCCCCCCATGAGCAACGGCAGTGAAGGTTTCTAGAAATTCCCCATTCACAGTTGGGATTGAACCTGCTTCTCTAGCACTGAGATCAGTTGACCACGTTCCCAGCAAAGCTTCCACATGAACTGCTCGGATTCGAAGCAACTGTTGGCAAACCTGGCATTTGGTCCTGTCGCCCATGCAGTCCTTAAAGTATCCAAGCTGTTTGCAATAAAAATATCTTTCCCATGATGTTGAAGAAATTCTGAACTCATGTCACCTCATTATGTGGAAATAATAATGATTGTAACATCGTAATTACGCTATCAGATGTAGAACCGGTGCATCCAATGGACAGAATTAGAACCCAGCTGTTCACTTTTTTTTTTTCAAAATTGTTGCTTACTATTTGATGCGTTCATTAGTGAAACAAAAATTACAAGTTTAAGACTCCCTAACAAGTTGACAATCGCCCTGTTAATGATATACATCTTCATGGCTTCAATCCAAAACATTCTGTTGAGTTTATCTTTTTCCAGATGATGCCACTTGCAGCCGACCGTCATCAAAAATGGTGCTCCTTCTACCAGGTATATTTGTGTTAATTGTGACATTATGCTCATTATTACATATGCTAATGAATAACTAGGTGATATGAAGTCGGAAACGTGTTACTGTAGCATACTACTTCGATATGTTGTGGACAGTACACTAAAAATACAGAGTTCCAGGTAAGAGAATGGAACATTACAGGTCAATACTTCTGAAAGTTAACCTGTAAAGAATTAAACAGATCTCCGATCTACCCCTCCTCCAATGTGCCAGTAGTTAACTGAAGCAACATATTTCTGTCTTTAAGGAAAGCATGTAAAGAATGCCATTTAGGGAAGTTGGTAGAGGGTGCTAATAACACAAGAATATAGGGTGTGCCAAAAGTTGGATTTACGAAAAACCATGTACACAGAGGGTGTGCCTAAATTTGATTAAAGGAAAAAACCATGCACACAGAGGGTGTGACTAAATTTGGTTTAAGGAAAAACCATACACACAGAGGGTATGACTAAATTTGGTTTAAGGAAAAACCATGAATACACAGGGCGTGACTGAATTGTCAGTACTAACGGAAGGATATAGAGGGTGATGCTATAACATAATGTCAAGGAAAATACCACTGAGTGTTTTAATCATGTTTTTTTGCTATTCATAAATTAAACTTTACAAAGCACATTTGCTATTGTCAATGCTTCAAAAACCGTCCAAAATGAGGGAACACAAAGTCCAACAAAAATATCTCAAAATATAACAAGTCGCAAAAACTCAACAACTTAATTAATAATTACCTGGTTATTTTAAAAAATAAAAAAAAGAATTAAATTACGCATGTATGTAAATTAACCTCATGGACATATATAACTTATTTATATATCCACCACCTGCCAAGACAACTACATGTAGTATTCTCACAGAAAAGAGAATTGAGTTTTGATGGAAAACTTATGGTTCTGGTCACTTCGGGTCTTTCCTGATCAGTCTGCTCTGCCTCATACTGCTGATCACTCGTCAAGAAGCACCCATCAATTACAACTAGAGAATAAGGCCACCATCAGGTTTAATAAAAGTTATTTTTCTTTTATTATTTTACGCTTGAGAAGGGCTGAGCATAAGCAATACTAACAGAAGTAGAACACTAAATTAAGCCTTATTTTTTTGCCACAATGAAATTTGAAAACAAAAAAGACATGAACACAGTGAAAGACACATTTTGCACTTGTTACAAACATGCAATTTTGAGATACAATCTTACTGGCAAAAACTGATGTGACTGCTGATAAAGTGAAGGCTGTATACCATATTTCTTCTAAAATTTGGGACACCTGGTCTGCTCATTTTAGCCAATATATATGATATATAATATAATTATAGCAGGAATACTGGATTTTTTTTCTCACATGGTTAGGTTATCTAATGAACAATATACTCATACCTTTACTTTTCCAAAAGGCTGGTAAAGAACTGTAATATTCTACTTCCAACACTACTAATCCAAAATTGTAGAAGAATTACGGTACATCTATTTGTAGGAAGTTCTAGTACGTTCTTTTTGAACACTAGTTACAAAGCTGATAAAACATCCCTCTTTTTTTCCTAAAATGACAAACAATGCTCAGTCCAACTGTTTATTGAGCACTAAGTTTTAATGAGCACTACAGGACATCATCAAACTGCCATACACTACAAAACTTCATCACTGAGCAAATGATTACAGCATGTCTGTTAGTCAACATGTACCACAGATTTAGCAAAAACTCTGTTCAGTTTCAGTCAAATACCAATATTTTGTAAGGGAGGTAAATTTACAAATAATATCTTAGAGCATAAAGAATACCCATGTTAAAAATCTGCAGCACAGGACATATCACTTGAGCTTAAGAGAGTCTCGTAAGTGGTTGGCCATTTCTCGACACTTTGTCTGCAGTGGCACATCTTGTATTTGGTGAATCGGGACTTCAACCTGGACAAAGGCAAGAGAAACACATCTAGAGCTGAACACTTACCACATTAAATGATCAATTGAATGACTGATTACACCTGACCTTGCAAAAGTATGGTGACCCAATGCAGTCACATCAGTAGTGCTGCCTCACTGTAGCACCATTTTACTTAATAACAAGTCTCTGTTGTTCAATCATACTCAAGATACACAGCCAGTTGTATGGGTGGAGAAAACTGGAGTAACCCACCAATGTTTGGTCAATAACCGACTAACTCTTCCAGGTGTGACAGGGGAGAGGAGAAGTACAGTAGTCTCCAGTAGTCTTCATGCAAGACCATACAAGAGTACGATGTCCACCACAGACAGACATCAAAGCTGGTCTGACTATAATAGTGATTCTGTGGAATAATAGTGAATGCAGTTCTCAAGCTTTGTATCAAATGCTGGGGAAGTTCTTATTTTAGAAACTTTTGTGAAGACCTGACTTGAAGTAATTATCCTATACATGAAGTGAATGTTTTAACCCCAATATAACAACTAATAATGAAGTTGAGTCATCACACATGTATGTATCTATATGCTGGAATCACATGGGTTGCAAGCTTGTGACACCTTTTACATTTATGTGGTGATACTCAATCTTCATTACAGAATCCATATATGACTATGAGTCTTAAGCAGTGCACAATATAACTGTAAAGACATTTCTTCTGAAAAGCCCCTGTGGAAAAGCTAAATTGTGAATGTACACCAATACCTTTGCCTTACTGACCCAGTCAGTGAGTACTGACAATCACCCAAGCCCATCCAGTCATTGTGTACTAACACTGAACCAAGCCCACCCAGTCCCTGAGTAATGACACTGAACCAAGCCCACCCAGTCCCTGAGTACTGACACTGAACCAAACCTACCCAGTCCCTGAGTAATGACACTGAACCAAGCCCACCCAGTCCCTGAGTACTGACACTGAACCTAGTCCACCAAGCCCACCCAGTCCCTGAGTACTGACATTTGAACCAAGCCCACCCAGTCATTGTGTACTGACACTTAACCAAGCCCACCCAGTCATTGTGTACTGACACTGAACCAAGCTCACCCAGTCATTGTGTACTGACACTGAACCAAGCCCACCCAGTCCCTGAGGACTGACACTGAACCAAGCCCACCCAGTCCCTGAGTAATGACACTGAATCAAGCCCACCCAGTCCCTGAGGATTGACACTGAACCAAGCCCACCCAGTCATTGTGTACTGACACTGAACCAAGCCCACCCAGTCCCTGAGTAATGACACTGAATCAAGCCCACCCAGTCCCTGAGGACTGACACTGAACCAAGCCCACCCAGTCCCTGAGTACTGACACTGAACCTAGTCCACCAAGCCCACCCAGTCCCTGAGTACTGACATTTGAACCAAGCCCACCCAGTCATTGTGTACTGACACTTAACCAAGCCCACTCAGTCATTGTGTACTGACACTGAACCAAGCCCACCCAGTCCCTGAGTAATGACACTGAATCAAGCCCACCCAGTCCCTGAGGACTGACACTGAACCAAGCCCACCCAGTCCCTGAGTACTGACACTGAACCTAGTCCACCAAGCCCACCCAGTCCCTGAGTACTGACATTTGAACCAAGCCCACCCAGTCATTGTGTACTGACACTTAACCAAGCTCACTCAGTCATTGTGTCCTGACACTGAACCAAGCTCACCCAGTCATTGTGTACTGACACTGAACCAAGCCCACCCAGTCCCTGAGGACTGACACTGAACCAAGCCCACCCAGTCCCTGAGTACTGACACTGAATCAAGCCCACCCAGTCCCTGAGGATTGACACTGAACCAAGCCCACCCAGTCATTGTGTACTGACACTTAACCAAGCCCACCCAGTCCCTGAGTAATGACACTGAATCAAGCCCACCCAGTCCCTGAGGACTGACACTGAACCAAGCCCACCCAGTCCCTGAGGACTGACACTGAACCAAGCCCACCCAGTCACTGTGTACTGATACTGAACCAAGCCCACCCAGTCATTGTATACTGACACTGAACCAAGCCCACCCAGTTATGTGTACTGACACTGAGCCAAGCTACAATCAACACACCTGAAATTCCTTTGCCCACTCTCCAGAAAATGCCTGAATAAAAGCCTTCTTTTCGTTTGCTGCATTGAAGTACAGCACCCATTGGTTACTGCTTATGCCTACATCTTGGGACTCAAATTCCTACAAAAACAAGATGAAAATTTGAATGCTGGAAGACTATACTTGAAATATTTCATTGCTGCTTAGCGCAAATTCAAAAATTTTCAATTAAACAATGCCAGTCTGTTTTATGGGTGCAGGAAAATGGAGTACCCTGGGTAATCCATCACCAGCTGGTAAATTACTGGCAAACTTTCCCACATATGCAGTACAAAATCACATGCCACACTGATGAAGACAACTGATTTTCACCCAAAAACAAATTTGCCAATGGCCCTGTGAAATTTTTTAAGTGCTTGTTATCAACAAGGGTCCAACTTAATAATACCAGTAGAGTAAACTTCCATGATGATCAGGATATAAACAAAGATATAGTTTAGTTGAAGGCACACGTGGCCACATCATTGATGAAATCAGACATGGAAAAACATGGCACTTTGTCTTTCATTTATTTATGTGGGACTCTTAGAGTATTTGACTTATATCATGGCAGCCAGCAAAATGGGCAGAAACTGCAGTTTATTGGCTGACCTTTATACATACAGCAAGAGAGGAAGCAAGCATGAGTTGGACATAAACTCGCAGCGACCTAATTGGCGAGGGGCTCTTGAGGTATTATTTTGCATCAGCATGCTCACCATGTAGGCCCCCACTTTGCCTTTTACATGCGCCCACTCACCAGTACACAGTAAGTTTTCACAAAGGGATCTTCAGTGATGGCTGTGACATCGACCACATTAGCGCTGCCTAAAGTGCGGAAAAAGCTTGTCTGTACATCTTCATGACACATCAGGATCTTCTGGGGGGTCAATATCAAGCAGCAAGCCAGGCAATTCAAGCTGCGGCCTTCTCCCATAATGCACTGTTATAACGGTAAGATTCATAATGTAAGAAAAAAATCCATATTCATTAAGGCTCACATATACTATGTATTCTTGTGGCAGGGGCGAGTCCATGCTGCGAAAGATGAAGAATCATGCCGAAGATATCAGACATGACACATCACTGAGTCACATTATACTGACACCGAGCCCACCAGTCCTGTTTCCTCACTCTAACCTTTCCGCGCTGAGCTTCATGCCAGGCAGCAACAAGTACCATTTTTGAAGTCTTTGGTATGACCCGACCTGGGTTTTGATCACGAGCACATGATTCTGAAGTAGTAACATTCTGACAGCACAAAAATTTGCAGCACAGCTCTGTTTCTTTGTGGAGCATTTGAAAATAGCTTACCACCAGAGGTTCTTTTCGTACTTTCTATTTGGAATATCAAGCTCTATTCAGAACGTCTAGGCCATAATCCTTAGATACTTTCCATCACAGCAATAAGTGTAGTGCATTAAATATTATGACTACACTAATTCTTCAATCTTTTCAAACATGAAAGAGCAACTTTCATTGCAATTTATGCATTTACGTAATTTTGTTTTGGAGACAAAACTACACTAGTCGGATCTACATTGTAAATCTGCCAGCAACTTACAGATCGTTGTGCTTTTCCTCTGAGCTCTGCCCTGTTTCCTACCTCCATAATACTGGAAACTATTGTATAAGTGAAATATTCTTAAGTACCTCATAAGACACGAATCAATTAAATAAATAAACAAGCTTCAGGAACACAAGGCCTCTGACACAGCACCTGTAGCCAGTTCCTAGCTTCTTCACTTTCACACCTGGTATGTGTAGTTTCACCTGCTGTCCCTCTGACACAGCACCTGTAGCCAGCTCTTCCTCACTCTCACACCGGGTATGTGTAGACTCACCTGATGTTCCTCTGACACACCACCTGTAGCCACCTGCTAGCTTCCTCACACCTGCTATGTGCAGACTCTCCTGTTGACCATCTGACACGGCACCAATAGCCAGCTGCTGGTTTCCTTACCCTCACACCTGGTATGTGTAGACTCACCTGTTGGCCCTCTGACACAGCCTGACACAGCACTTGCTAGTATCCTCACTCTCATGCCTGGTATGTGTAGACTCACCTGTTGATCCTCTGACACCACCTGACATAGCTCCTGCAGCCACTTGCTAGCTTCCTCACCTTCACGTCTGGTATGTGTAGGCTCACCTGTTGGCCCTCTGACACAGCCTGACACAGCTCCTATAGCCTACTGCTAGTTTCCTCACCCTCACACCTGGTATGTGTAGACTCACCTGTTGATCCTCTGACACCACTTGACACAGCACCTGCAGCCACCTGCTAGCTTCCTCGCCTTCATGCCTGGTGTGTGTAGGCTCACCTGTTGGCCCTCTGAAACATCCTGACATAGCACCTGCAGCCACCTGCTAGCTTCCTCACCTTCACGTCTGTTATGTGTAGGCTCACCTGTTGGCCCTCTGACACCACCTGACACAGCACCTGTAGCCACTTGCTAGCTTCCTCACCTTTACGCCTGGTATGTGTGGACTCATTTATTGACCCTCTGACACAGCCTGACACAGCACCTGTAGCCATCTACAAGCTTCCTCACCCTCACACCTGCTATGTGTAGACTCACCTGTTGACCTTCTGACACAGCACCTGTAGCCACCTGCTAGCTTCCTCACCTTTATGCCTGGTATGTGTGGACTCACCTGTTGACCTTCTGACACAGCACCTGTAGCCAGCTGCTAACTTCCTCATCCTCACACCTGGTATATGTAGACTCACCTGTTGACCCTCTGACACAGCCTGACACAGCACCTGTAGCCAGCTGCTAGCTTCCTGATCATTCGCTGCGGCCAGCTGTATACCATTCCCCTTGGTGCCCATGATCTCCAAACAGTGGCTCCTGTCTGTAGACGTCAGTCTCCTGCACCCGCTACAGTTCTCGCTGTTCAGTTTGATGAACTGCTGGGGCTTGCTGTCAGACTTTGAGTTGAATAGACAGAAAACTCCATCTCTGCCCGCAGAAAAACAATGTCACAAAATATTAACAACTTAACAGATTTCATGTCTATCCAATATATTCCTGCGCTGCATCACAACAGAAAGCACGTTCTGATTGCAACATCAAACTTTTCCATTATCGGAGGCACAGAACCAATTGCATGCACTACCCACACCACAGAATCAAGCTTGTTTTTTTTTAAAAAAAAAATCAATAGATGAAGAAAATAAACAAAATATCTTGTTCTATTCAGTTGACAGGACGTACCTGAGAGCCACGTAAGCTGTTTTCCAGGTAAAGTTGAGGCCCTTTGATTTGTAGAGTAAATGCCCCTCTTTGTGCGCACTCTGCTGTTTGCGACTAGAGCTGGGATCTTCCCAGTGTACCAGAACATACGACAGAATCTTCACATTCTCTCGCTGGTAACAAAAACACAAGTTACATGTCTTCAGAATCAAAGGAATAGTTCAGCAACATGTTTCAAAAGATAGGATAATAGCAATTTAGGTTTGTAGACGCATTTTAACGTGAGTCTGTTTCCATCTTTATGTTGATGTAAGATTTTTTGTATGTGGTAACAACTCAGTTCCACAGAAATATAATAAGAAGATCTAGACTGTCAGAAATTTGTAAGTTGAGCCTATGTTTTTTTCATGAGTTTGACTTTCACTTTGCCACATGTTGCTCCTATAGGGTCTCTCCACTTGTGCAAGTGCAGTAATGCTGTTTATGTTAAAACATATATTGAATCAATCTGTTCTAGATTACTGTATTTCACCTAAAGTTTGGTATGTCAAAACAGACTATCAGAAGCACACAAAGACCTTAAAGTAATACTTCTGATACCAAGGTTTAGTTTTTCGGTTAACAAATTAATCAAATTTTACAAGAAAAAAAATCTTTATTGGCCCTATAAGGTAGATGACTAAATCAGAATCAAGCAAAATGTGTCACATGTGTGCAAAACAGTGTCAGTTTGTTGATCTCTGCAGATAAGGCCCTACTTTAAGCCCCACTGACCACGCCGTATAGCTCTCACCTCACTGTTTGTTTCGGCAGCAGCATACTTGGTCATGGCAATTCTCTGTGTGGTAGCGTCCGTCAGAACTGATAACTTTGGCAGCTTCAGGGGAGAAAGCTCCATTGCTTCGCAAACAGACTGCAGTACACACCTGACCAACAACAAAATTCACGATTAGCTATTTCTTCCACTGTCCAGGATTAAATTTATTTATGTGTTTCTTTACTCAAGAATATTTCACTTATACGAAAGCAGCCTGCATTATGGTGGATAGAAAGTGAGTAGAGTCCGGTGGAAACCCACCACCATTCATGGGTGGCTGATAGACCTTTCCACATATGACATATCACATGTGTAAATAACAAGTAAGGTGCAGGTCAAAGGTCACTCTATCTGTGACAGTGGCACATAACTGTCATCTAGCATGAAAATCACAACATTCCATATTTACCGTACCTTCTCACTAATTACAGACACTCTCTACAAAGAAAAAAAAAAACCCTCCTTGTCGTTTTTCCGGCTGTGTTCTACAAACTATGTATCCGATATTTATAGTCGATGGTTGTGTGGCATTATTTACAGGGGAACATTCAACACTCTACTGTATTGGGCATTATATCTGCAGGATTGTCTTGCATCTACCGGCCTCATCTTCCTTGCCATTCGTGTGTGGCCCATAAAAGAATGAAAAATGGATGATTGCCATTGTATCAATGAATTAACAATTCTGCCTTACATATGGGAATAAAACACCTTTGGCAGTAAAGCATGAATGTCCGAGTTGTAAGCAGACCTTGTGGCCCCCAACAAAGTCTTATAAGCATACTTTCATTAATTACTGACCACGTCTATTTTGGCGGTAACATGACGTACTTCTGACAGCTAGTCTCAATCAGGTGGAGGACGAACAGGGGCCCACAACCTTTTTAGATTACTTCTTTCCAGTAAAAGATAGTAGTGTAGGCACATTCAGGTGTTAATGTCATTAAATTTGATAAACAGGGGGTTTGTAACACTTTTAAATGCCTTACTTCAAAGATCATTGACAATACCAGATGACCAGCAGATAATATCGAACCCTGAAGAGTACGTATTGCTGTGAAATGCATCACTAATTTTACAGAAAGTACATAAAATTCAGTTGGTTAGATGCAACTGAAAAGATGACAGGCCTGATTTCCCAGTTCCTGGACGAGAATACAAACCATGTAGATTTCATCTGGTGCCTGCAGATCTGGGACATAGGAGGCTCTGGACAGTCATTTCCAGACGCAAGATCTAAGCATATATGTTTTGTGTCCTAATAAATGTGTAAATTAAAGAGAATTGCAAATTTTCTCAATTCGCTCCAAAGTTACGAATGATGCAGAGTATGACACAGTATCAGTAAATACATTAACGGCTCCCTCAAGACCCATTCCTTGGACTGGGAAACCTCACTCAGTTCATTCCGACTGCAATTAAACTGAAGCATCTTGACAAACTCTTCAACTGAACATTGGTGAGACAAAATATGCAAAGAATATATGGGTATATGGATTGTAAAAATCAAGACTGCACGCAGAACAACCTCTAAAGGTACTGGCTTCAGAAATTATTATCAGATACCAAACTTACAACAAAAAACGTTGTTAAAATATTATGGAAATTCACAGCTTGTATGTATCCCACTGATAATATATTTTTAAGCAGCTTTCCCAAATTATAAACAGGTCTACAGGTACATTTATTAGTGAATAAACGATTACCTACTGTGAAAAAACTATTACACCAGGTTTTATTTTCAATGAAGCAAAAAAACCTTTAATTCACGGGAAGCAGGGCTTGATCATCATGGTTCTCCAACACCTGACTAGGATTGGCCAATCACCCCTATGGTGAATGGAACAGTCTCCCACAGCCTGGCCCACAGTATCAGTTGAGCTCACCTAGTAAAATCACTACAACTTAGCAACACCTCGACACTAACTATGTCATTTACAGATTTCTGTCCTAAATATCTCCCTCTGTAAAGTGATGTTAATGAGACTACATCTACTTTTGGCTCTCCTTTCGTCGTCATATGACTGAAAAATTGTTAAGTACGACGTTAAACCCCAAGCACTCACTTCCTCACTTTTGGCTCTCACCCCCACCTTTTAGCTAACACACACCACACGTTGCTGAGAAAAAAATGAACTAAAAAGTGAGAGAACTGGTGGATATTCGCTAGCCATTTCACATACCCATCGAAGAGTTCGAATGTTGATCGTGTCAAAAGCAGGAGTTGTAGGCATGCCGCACTGATGTGGGCTGAAATGCCAGTAATTACAAACATGTGCTAATTCCATCTACAACAACCATGTTTTTTATTTTTTTACGTCTTGACATTCATTGCAACAATGAGTCCATCTCTTACAGCCATTCAATGGCACAAAAAGTGAACCCTTCAAAACTGACAGTCTGTCTCGTCTCTCCCCGTCTTGCCAAGCTGGTGAGGCTCACTGAAGTGTGATGGACAGCTGTCAATGATCAACTACTGGTAATCCCCTACTCCCCACAGAGAGTGTACGACTTAAGACAATAGTCCTCGCAAGGCATCATTCTGAAAATGCGTCTGAAATTGTTGAGAAGGTACGGTAGTTTAACTCGCTCAGACAAAGACACACATTTAGGGTCAGGTGTAACTCACTTGGTAAGAGCTGAATCTCCAGTTGTTACCCAGAACTGCTTACGACGGTTGGTACATACAATCTGTACCACCTGGTCTCCTATACTGAGCTGCAGACATAAACACAACCTTACCACCTCATAATCACATATGAACCTTTTCACAGAAACTTGTCATTCATTCTAATTTATGGTGTGGAGGTTTTCTGAGGAGAAAGCCACAAAGGATTGCTCCATGATTAACTTTGTCTACAGAGTTAAAAGGTAATAATACTGGATAGTGTAAACATCAGCATATTATTTTCTTTAACCAGATGAACTTCATCAGCATATTATTTTCTTTAACCAGATTAATACATCACTGATGTTCTCAAAGGGTTATGATCTTTGAAAATTTGCTTTAATTTAAAAAGTTGCAAATTCATAACAAAATGTTTTCTCACTGAAATGTAGTCTAGTTCTTGGTAAGGAATGGATGCAACTTTCTTCAAGGTGCCACCGTGAGTTCTGCTTAACAGGTACACGGCTTTATCAGTGACCAAGAGAGCTATCAGAGTTGTCTCCCCTTCTGTGTGACCCGAACGTGTGCTGAACAACTGCAAAAGGAAAAGTAAGAAATCAAATACAAGTCATGGATGAGCCAGCTGTGACAAGATTTGGCAGATTTGAGTAAGCATGCTACAATGCAACACGGCAAAGACTTGTTAAGTACAAGCTACCATACTGATTGTTTTCTGAAGAATGAACATAACTTTTCACCTTAGTTTTGTCACACCACCTGTGCAAACATTCCACCACAACAATGTAATGGTTTGATCCCAGTGCAGACAGTTACTAGGCTGCCTCCAAGGAATGCCATGCTGAAGACACCAAACATGACAGCAGACAGTACACTTGGGCCTGTGCTGACTATGACTCAGGACTGACCTGGGTATCTGCAAGCTAAAAAAACAACACAACAACAACGGTCTAAACTGACCAGCCGCAATCCCATAGCTTGTTGTTATAGAAGTTAACTGTATTTCCTCACTTTTCCTCATCTCTCTCAATACTTTGGCTTACTTAGTAAGTGTAAGCAGCAGTTTGCATTTCTAAGGATGACCTCACCTTGATGAACTGCTCTTCTTCCTTTTCAAACACGTCCAGCATGAGGTGTAACATTGTGTTGTTGTCCACTCTGGGAAAATTACAAACAGAAAGACATTACAATAAAAACATTAGTTGTTACTTTTATCTCCCTCTTGTAATTCTAAATATCTGGACCATTTTTTTTTAATTTCTGTGAACAAAGAAGTCACAGCATACTGAAATAAGACTTTTATGCAACTTTTGCACCCTTATAATTTGTTCTGGAGCTTGGATTTACAATGGTAAGACCTGGCTATCTTCACAGCCACATAGGCTATATAACTGGAATGTCAACATTGAGCTCTCAAAACGTGGATAAACACCTGAGGTCTGTAAACATTGGAAGGATGTTAAGGAAGCATCACCACTTACTTGACAGAATAGTCAAACTCTAAGTCTTCCTCTGACGGTTTGTCTTTCTGTTCTTCACCACTCTCTATCACAGAACTTTGATGACTGTTTTCTAATTCCTTTTCTGATTCTGCTTTGGCCAATGTCTCTAGGACCTTTGAAGAAAGTTCATCAGCTGTGTTTGACCTAGGCTTCAGTGTTGACCCTTGACCTTTCGAAACACTGCCCCCATAAATGTCATTGGACGATACAGGGGTTTCTTTGACTGTCTCTGAATTCACAGAACATCCTACATGGTTACCTAGAGCAGTTGTATCAATCAAACCTAGTTTGACATTGTGCGAGCTATTCCCAGCTTGGCTTGGTGATTCCACTGACTTTACCTGTAGCTCTGGACTAGTTAAGGAGATACTATGTGATCCGCTCAGCAAAGGATTGTTTACTTTGTCATTTGCAGTCTGAGAGTCTGTTTTCCTTGTAGGACTCACAGCTGAAGGATGATCATCATGATTGCTGAACTTTGCTGGAAGGTTAGGCTTTGGGATGTCTCCATGTGACTCTGTCATTGTCTTAAACTGCTCAGATGACAAGTTCGGTTTTCCTCCGACAACAGTCACTTTGTTGTGGTGATATATACCAGAGTCTGTGTCATCTCCCACTGACATCGCATCCTCACATAAGCCATACCCGCTGTCGTCTTTAGTGACTTTCCCAAGGGGTGTGGGAGAGTGGAGACTAGTGTTTGTGCCATGGTTGTAGAAATTCTCTGAGTTTCCGTCGTCACTGGGCGTCGCTCGGGATGTGTCCTCTGTAGAATCATCCCTTGACAGTGAGTTGGAATCTGTCACTTCACCTTCGTCTCTTTCACTGATGCTGTTCTTATCTTTTTTTGTCAACTTTTTCAACTTCTTTTTCTTCTTCTTTGAGTGATCTCCCTTTGATCTGATCCTTATGACCTCTAAGTTTTCACTGTCCTCTTGATCGGACACATTGACTATGCTCTCTATTCGACTTATTCGTGTGAACGTGTCTGAGTGTGGACTCGAACTCCGCATGGAAGAGTCACATGGTACACTCAGATGACGTGATGAAAGCAGTGTACTCCCAGCCTCGATCTGAAACCCGGAGTCTGTTGATGCAGAGTAAGTCCTCCTCCTGCCGAAATCCTCATCGCCGTATCCCCTCGGGAACAGGTAATCAGACGAGGACATCAGACTGGACTGAAAATAAAGACATACACAGCCATCAGCCAGCTGTTACTCCTAGAATTCAGGCTTTGCATAGGAAAATACACATTAGAATGACACATAAAACCCATAATAGTTCTTTATCCTATGGTACATGTTAACATGTGGAGATCTTCAAAATAATTAACGACAAAACACCACTGAATCCAGTGATTCAATTATTTTCCAGGCTGTAAAGGTATAACTCACGCTCATGGAAGAACTCAGCAGTGAAGAACTACTTTCCATGCTGCACAATGACACTTTATCATCAATATGCGCGGCAGATGACTGGTCAGTTTTAGGTCGAGCTTGATAACTGCTTAGGTCAAGATATGGCATGTCCTGGAAAAGAAGGAAAACGTCAAAGGTTAATATATGGGTAATTTTTTCAAATATGTGGGTTCTATCACACAAGTACTTCACATACTAATGGTCAGTCGGACAATCAATGCTTCATTACAGCCATGACTTTTGCCATGAATTTTTAACAATTTGCTCGTATTTATTTTTAAACCAGAAATCTCAGTTAAACAGCACAAGACTACATCATCTGGTAAGAACAGTTTTGGAAAATGTTAATGAATAGGAGAATAAACAGTATTAGGAGCTTCCATTGTGCCATTACAGCATGGTGTGGGTAAATCAATGCATATCAACATGAGCGGGTATATACAATAAACAATATTACCCATAATCGATGAATTTTATTACCTTAAATATTCATTTTAAAGGATTTGCAAGTCAGGTAATTAAAGTCATGTTTTTGATTTTCATTACTGTACATACCCGCCCATTTAAAATGAAATAATTAACCCTACCATGATGTAAAGCGACAGGTCACTACTATTTATCAAGCACAGGATATTCATCCATCTTTCACACTAATGTATTTGGATAAAGACAAAATGACTATGTAAACATCATATTACTACATGTATACAACAGTTAGTGTGGGAATTCAGTTGAATGAGATTAAAAAATTCAAAGCAATATCAGAGTTACACGAAGCAGCATTTGATTTATTTGATTGGTGTTTTACGCCGTTCTCAAGAATATTTCACTGATACGACGTCACCAGCAATATGGTGTGAGGAAACCGAGCACAGCATGGGGGAAAAAACAGCATTTAAAATTATGTACAATGAAAAAGACAGCGCACACACTTTGTCACACCAGAAAAAAAAAACGTGTGAAATTTATGTGAAAAAAAAATTGTCACGTAAATGTAAAAGGTTTCACAAGCTTTTGACTCTCTTTCTGGGATCTTTGTCATTTATTTGATTGGTGTTTCTACACCATACTCAAGGATATTTAAATTATACGATGGAGGCCAGCACTGGGGTGGGAGCAAGGTGGGAATTGTAGTGTTTACCTGTAATCATGTTATTACATAATAATACAATTACAACATCATAAACACTTATGGATAAATATACATATATATATATATATATATATATATATATATATATATATATTAGTCCAGAATAACATCACAATACACTGCACTGCTGAATAATGTCACTAAGTTTACAATGCATATGATTTATTTATTTACCTGATTGGTGTTTTACACAATACTCAAGAATATTTCACTCATACAATGGCGGCCAGCACACAATGCATATGAAATATACCATATAAAAAATGTAAACAACATATGTACTAAGGAGTCACTTGACAAAGATCCAGGCAAGAGATCTAAAATTTGAGAAACTTTCTACATCTACGTGGTGATGCCTCGATTTCTTCAATACTAGGATTATAAATCTCCATCTAACTTACATATTCTAACTTGAAGGTTCCAAAGTCCAAGCCTGATGTAAGAGTAACTAAAACATTCAGCCTCTGTCAAATATCAAAAAATAGAAAAAAGAAATGTAATGAATTTATACTCATTTCATCAAAAAGAAAAAAACACCTTAAAATTTCTGAATGCATTTTAATAAAAGGGTTTGACATTAGGAGCGTCTTCCAGTTGAAGTTAAGTACATTCAGAAAATTACTGTACATTTTATCAACATTGAACCAAACAAGAAATGTGAGAAATATGCTCATTATGTAAATAATTATATATCTTCATACACTAATCAGTGGATGATAGCGTCCCCAGTTATCTCCCCTTGAGAACATGTTCTCTCATTAATCATGTTAATAAAATACTTATTCTCTTTTCTTCTGAGAACTAAAAACAAGGTCTCAAACCTGTTGATCCAGTACAAGAGCTTCTTTCACATAATATTTCTTGACATATCGACTGTTTTCCATGAAACACCTCATGTAACTCTCCAGAAGGTTCTCGTTCAGAGCAATATACAGCCAAGCTCGTCCTGTGAAATGTGAGATAGGAATTGACTGTTTTAAATGATGTTTTCCACTGTAAAGCCGAACACTCCAAAAATGATTACTGTCATTCTTCTATCTTTTCGCCAGGTGTTTATTCAAGCATATTCTAAAGGTATTATTCTGTGCTGACGGATAAAATTATACTTTTTGTGAAGTCCTGAAACTGACCCATCCAACCAATGTAACCGAAAAGTTGTTCTTTCATATGCAAAAAGGTTGAGGGCAAAGAATAAAATGAAGGAATGATTAAGCTTTCCTTAACAATTGAAAGAAATTGAAGACCACTGGGGAAAAAAGATTTAATGGATTCCATGGCTGGTTCTGAATTTTGAATTTTCTTACAAATTATCTCAAACTCAGAACACTGCTAAGGATTTAAAGTGAGACACATGTATTACGCTGATCTTTGCATGTTTTCTTACAGATAAGTTAGTTGTTTCAGTTGCCACAACATTTTTGTAAAAGAAACTCCGGGTTTTGGCAAAGTTGTTTCTTGCCCTTGTAATTAATGCACAAAATCCTACCTCTTCCTAAGTCTGTGGTCACATGACTAAGCCGAACGATCTCTTGTACAGCTCCCTTGCGGGTGAAATCTGTCACAACCTTCCAGTAGCCATGAGTCACATGGCGAAGGCTGCAAATTATTTCAAACAATATCAACCGTAAGGTAAGTCCATACTGGAAAAATTCATTGTGAAATATCTGAACTTTAAAAACCCAAAATTCAATTGGGTAATTAAATCCTAGATTTCCATACTGTACTTTTTGTAGTATTTGAGGATTGTGCTATTCTCTAACCTTTTATTGGCTTCAAAATCGTATGCTGTAACTGTAAAATGACTCCTTTTAATCACACTGGGAAACAAACACATACTGCATAATCAGAGTCACTGGAACAAATAGTACTTACCCATGTAAAAATGCATGGTCTAAGTGCTCGCATAGCTTATGACATTGCCAGTCTGAGTTCGTCAACACAAGATTTTCCTCTCCTTTCAAAATGTGAAATTCTTGTATCTGAAAAATGTGAATAATTATGTTGAGGTATTATGAATCACAGAAATCTTAAAATTATATGAATTGGATGAAGGCATTACAAAAACATATGTTTGTAACTTTTATGTAATTCTAGCAGGAGTAATGAGTTCCTTTTTCTCACATGGTTATACCATATATTGCACAACATACTCATATCTTTACTTTTCCAAAAGTCTGATAAAGAAATTTAATATTCTACTTTCAACATGGCTTATATCTGTCCTAAATTTGAGAAGAATTAGGGTAAACATACACTTCATATAGTTGGCGCCAATATTTAAAATTTGGAATCTTGAGCAGAAGAATAAATTAATAAGGTTCATAAACAGTTTTCTTTACATATTATACAAAAAAGAATGCATGTCTGTGTTTTAAGACTTTCCCTCAGGTGCATGCATTCACCACTTATGATTTCAACAGGAAGCTCCTCAGGCTTCAATATCTTGGGTACCGAGCCAAATATGTTAAAATACAGATTTACACATCAAATTAACAGGAGAATAACATATCCCATGTGGCAGAAATGGTGTTTTTTGTTTTTTGAGGTAGTGGCCACTGAGGGAGACCAGTGGCGCCAATGCCGCCACCAAATCTGGCATCGATGGAAACAGTGGCGTGTATTATAACGTGGCTAACGCAACTTAATGCTACTTCTGAAACATTGGGATCACACACTTCGCCCTCCAGTGGCCACTGAATCTAACACCAGAGGCCGTCTGATCGACAAACGCACCCTAGATAACCATATATGGTAGAGACAAAGGTTTAGTCAAAAAAAAAAAAAATACCTGCCATCAAACCACCTGCCATCAAAGCACACCATCTAAAAGGTCTTCACATACGACCATAACAGAGAAATTAAAAACTTAGTGATGGGATGCTGATCAATACCTATTAATGTAACTATGTCTATGAATTCATAACTATAGACCACAAAGAGTACGTGTACTGTAGTCTTCATGAACAATACTGAATGCACGCACTTCACAAATCTTAGTAGCTTATTTCGTACACAAATATTGACTTCAGCACATATATAAGAATAAACATTAGTGAGCCCCAGTGTTATTTTCTTTGTCTTATATTACTCATTCATCATGATAATAATATTAGAGTCATGTGATTTTTACTGAGGTCTTACGCTAAGCTTTGGCGCCCACACAAGTATCCCGCCGATTTATCTTCATAACTTACACATTTAATTGCCTTGGCGACATTTGCTAAAATTCTGTCCTTAAGTCGCGTTCTGTCACACGAAGTTGTCATCGTCTTCATCTTTCGTCGTGAAATATATCGACGAAAAGGTTTCGTTTACAGAGGCATCACTGCCTTAACTTGACATTTAACAACCGGAACAACCGGAACAACGCATTGCGCAGATACAGTGGCATCGGAAACCACAAAATTGCGCGTGATTCTCGCTACTACCGAGGTTTCCGAAAGGAACAGGGCTGCGCCAGAATTATTGACGTCTAGACCCCGTCAGCATGGACCCTTTCATCGCTGGTCGGACTCTTGCTCTTGCTATTCTCAGCCGCCCGAAATTGAGTCTGTTGACGCGAAAGCAGTCAATCTAAATATTTGCTGTACAATACTTGTATCGATATATTTACAAGCGCATTTTCTACAGATGGAATCTTTACCGGCTCTGCTTTTCACCCAACAATGGTCGCACTTGTTGCATTAGGGCGGAAAAGAATAAGTCGGTTTGTCGTTTAGAAGCCAGTGAGCAACCGAGGTCTGTTAAAATGATCCATCACCTTCTGTGCTCTCGAATTTTATGATGACCAAAATCGCGTATGAGACTGCAAACCCTGTATTGAATCTTTCCTCTTAGGCATATTTGTATGAAGACTGGTTCTGCACTCCAAAAAATTGATTACCTCAAATATAACTCTACCTCTTTTATGAATTGATCTCTGCTGACATTCGCATTGGGTTGGTTCAAATCTGAGTTGAGTCAAGTTCTCTTTAGTATGAGTTACAAATTATGTCACCATAATTTATTGTTTTAATCCCTGTTGTAACCCAGTAGGCAGGCAACATCAGTTTTACTTTGTGTTTTACGTGTAAGCTGACTTTAAAAATCCAAACTGAAAAAATCCAAACTGAAAATCCACTGTTTTACTTTATCCTATCTCCATGCTTTTTTTTTATTCTATTCCATTTTATTTTATTTCATGTTTTTGTAACCCGTTTCGAGTATGTAAATATGTCAGTGGCCTTTTTATGTAGCTACCCTGCCATGGGAGAACCTTATTGTGATGTTGTTGGCATAATACTGTAACCTGGGAAATGCTGAACAGGTTGCACATGCACATTTCAGACAATTGGGTCGAAAATTGGCCTACAATATGAAGCCAAGTGAATTAAGGAACACTGATTGGGTAATACTGTCACCCAGACGTTTTAGGTTGTTGATGGACTATAAATTTCTGCAATGTTTGGGAGATGCTGTGAAGGCCATTTCGCTCTGTCATGCCGGACAGAATGTTTGGGAGATGCTGTGAAGACCATTTCTGTCACACTGGGGTGACTGGGAGATGCTGTGAAGACCATTTCTGTCACACTGGGGTGACTGGGAGATGCTGTGAAGACCATTTCTGTCATGGTGGGGAGAATGTTTGGGTGATGCTGTGAACACAATTTCTGTCACACTGGAGTGACTGTTAGGGAGATGCTGTGAAGACCATTTCTGTTAAATTGGGCAGATTGTTTGGGAGATGCTGTGAAGACCATTTCTGTCATGCTGGAGTGACTGTTTGGGAGATGCTGTGAAGACCATTTCTCTCATACTGGAGTGACTGTTTGGGAGATGCTGTGAAGACCATTTCTCTCATACTGGGGAGGATGTTTGGGAGATGCTGTGAAGACCAATTCTGTCATGCTGGAGTGACTGTTAGGGAGATGCTGTGAACACAATTTCTGTCACACTGGAGTGACTGTTAGGGAGATGCTGTGAAGACCATTTCTTTTAAATTGGGCAGATTGTTTGGGAGATGCTGTGAAGACCATTTCTGTCATGCTGGAGTGACTGTTTGGGAGATGCTGTGTAGACCATTTCTCTCATACTGGAGTGACTGTTTGGGAGATGCTGTGAAGACCATTTCTCTCATACTGGGGAGGATGTTTGGGAGATGCTGTGAAGACCAATTCTGTCATGCTGGAGTGACTGTTAGGGAGATGCTGTGAAGACCATTTCTCTCATACTGGGGTGACTGGGAGATGCTGTGAAGACCATTTCTGTCATGCTGGGGTGACTGGGAGATGCTGTGAAGACCATTTCTGTCATGCTGGGGAGAATGTTTGGGTGATGCTGTGAACACAATTTCTGTCACACTGGAGTGACTGTTAGGGAGATGCTGTAAAGACCATTTCTGTTAAATTGGGCAGATTGTTTGGGAGATGCTGTGAAGACCATTTCTGTCATGCTGGAGTGACTGTTTGGGAGATGCTGTGAAGACCATTTCTCTCATACTGGGGAGGATGTTTGGGAGATGCTGTGAAGACCAATTCTGTCATGCTGGATTGACTGTTTGGGAGATGCTGTGAAGACCATTTCTGTTAAATTGGGCAGATCGTTTGGGAGATGCTGTGAAGACCATTTCTGTCATACTGGAGTGACTGTTTGGGAGATGCTGTGAAGACCATTGCTGTCATGCTGGATTGACTGTTTGGGAGATGCTGTGAAGACCATTTCTCTCATAGTGGAGTGACTGTTAGGGAGATGCTGTGAAGACCATTTCTGTCATGCTGGAGTGACTGTTTGGGAGATGCTGTGAAGACCATTTCTCTCATACTGGGCAGGATGTTTGGGAGATGCTGTGAAGACCATTTCTCTCATACTGGGATGGATGTTTGGGTGATGCTGTGAACACAATTTCTGTCATACTAGACTGACAGTTAGGGAGATGCTGTCATTGTCATACAATTCTGTCATACTGGGATGGATGTTTGGGTGATGCTGTGAACACAATTTCTGTCACACTGGACTGACTGTTGGGGAGATGCCGTGAAGAACATTTCTGTTAAATTGGGCAGATTGTTTGGGAGATGCTGTGAAGACCATTTCTGTCATACTGGAGTGACTGTTTGGGAGATGCTGTGAAGACCATTTCTGTCATGCTGGAGTGACTGTTTGGGAGATGCTGTGAAGACCATTTCTATCATGCTGGAGTGACTGTTTGGGAGATGCTGTGAAGACCATTTCTCTCATACTGGGATGGATGTTTGGGAGATGCTGTGAAGACCAATTCTGTCATGCTGGGGAGAATGTTTGGGTGATGCTGTGAACACAATTTCTGTCACACTGGAGTGACTGTTTGGGAGATGCTGTGAAGACCATTTCTGTGAAATTGGGCAGAATGTTTGGAGATGCTGTGAAGACCATTTCTATCATGCTGGAGTGACTGTTTGGGAGATGCTGTGAAGACCATTTCTCTCATAGTGGAGTGACTGTTTGGAAGATGCTGTGAAGACCATTTCTGTCATGCTGGATTGACTGTTTGGGAGATGCTGTGAAGACCATTTCTCAAATACTGGGGAGAATGTTTGGATGATGCTGTGAAGATCATTTCTGTCATGCTGGAGTGACTGTTTGGGAGATGCTGTGAAGACCATTTCTCTCATACTGGGGAGGATGTTTGGGAGATGCTGTGAAGACCATTTCTCTCATACTGGGATGGATGTTTGGGTGATGCTGTGAAAACAATTTCTGTCACACTAGACTGACAGTTAGGGAGATGCTGTCATTGTCATACAATTCTGTCATACTGGGATGGATGTTTGGGTGATGCTGTGAACACAATTTCTGTCACACTGGACTGACAGTTAGGGAGATGCTGTGAAGACCATTTCTGTTAAATTGGGCAGAATGTTTGGAGATGCTGTGAAGACAATTTTTCTCATACTGGGGTGGATGTTTGGGAGATGCTGTGAAGACCATTTCTCTCATAGTGGAGTGACTGTTTGGGAGATGCTGTGAAGACCATTTCTCTCATACTGGGGTGGATGTTTGGGAGATGCTGTGAAGACCAATTCTGTCATACTGGGGTGGATGTTTGGGAGATGCTGTGAAGACCATTTCTGTCATGCTGGAGTGACTGTTTGGGAGATGCTGTGAAGACCATTTCTCTCATACTGGGGTGGATGTTTGGGAGATGCTGTGAAGACCAATTCTGTCATACTGGGGTGGATGTTTGGGAGATGCTGTGAAGACCATTTCTGTCATGCTGGAGTGACTGTTTGGGAGAGGCTGTGAAGACCATTTCTGTCATACTGGAGTGACTGTTTGGGAGATACTGTGAAGACCATTTCTGTCATGCTGGAGTGACTGGGAGATGCTGTGAAGACCAATTCTGTCATACTGGAGTGACTGTTTGGGAGATACTGTGAAGACCATTTCTGTCATGCTGGAGTGACTCTTTGGGAGATGCTGTGAAGACATACTGGGGTGGATGTTTGGGTAATGCTGTGAAGACCATTTCTGTCATGCTGGATTGACTGTTTGGGTGATGCTGTGAAGACCATTTCTGTCATGCTGGAGTGACTGGGAGATGCTGTGAAGACCAATTCTGTCATACTGGAGTGGACTGTTTGGGAGATACTGGAAGGACCATTTCTGTCATGCTGGAGTGACTGTTTGGGAGATGCTGTGAAGACCATTTCTCTCATACTGGGGTGGATGTTTGGGTAATGCTGTGAAGACCATTTCTGTCATGCTGGATTGACTGTTTGGGAGATGCTGTGAAGACCATTTCTATCATGCTGGATTGACTGTTTGGGAGATGCTGTGAAGACCATTTCTGTCATGCTGGAGTGAATGTTTGGGAGATGCTGTGAAGACCATTTCTCTCATACTGGGGTGGATGTTTGGGTAATGCTGTGAAGACCATTTCTGTCATGCTGGATTGACTGTTTGGGAGATGCTGTGAAGACCATTTCTATCGTGCTGGATTGACTGTTTGGGAGATGCTGTGAAGACCATTTCTGTCATGCTGGAGTGACTGTTTGGGAGATGCTGTGAAGACCATTTCTGTCATGCTGGATTGACTGTTTGGGAGATACTGTGAAGACCATTTCTGTCATGCTGGATTGACAGTTTGGGAGATGCTGTGAAGACCATTTCTCTCATACTGGGGTGGATGCTTGGGAGATGCTGAGAAGACCGTTTCTGTCATGCTGGAGTGACTGTTAGGGAGATGCTGTGAAGACCATTTCTCTCATAGTGGAGTGACTGTTTGGAAGATGCTGTGAAGACCATTTCTCTCATGCTGGATTGACTGTTTGGGAGATGCTGTGAAGACCATTTCTCAAATACTGGGAGAATGTTTGGATGATGCTGTGAAGATCATTTCTGTCATGCTGGAGTGACTGTTTGGGAGATGCTGTGAAGACCATTTCTCTCATACTGGGGAGGATGTTTGGGAGATGCTGTGAAGACCATTTCTCTCATACTGGGATGGATGTTTGGGTGATGCTGTGAAGACAATTTCTGTCACACTAGACTGACAGTTAGGGAGATGCTGTCATTGTCATACAATTCTGTCATACTGGGATGGATGTTTGGGTGATGCTGTGAACACAATTTCTGTCACACTGGACTGACAGTTAGGGAGATGCTGTGGAGACCAGTTCTGTTAAATTGGGCAGAATGTTTGGGAGATGCTGTGAAGACAATTTCTCTCATACTGGGGTGGATGTTTGGGAGATGCTGTGAAGACCATTTCTGTCATGCTGGAGTGACTGTTTGGGAGATGCTGTGAAGACCATTTCTCTCATACTGGGGTGGATGTTTGGGAGATGCTGTGAAGACCAATTCTGTCATACTGGGGTGGATGTTTGGGAGATACTGTGAAGACCATTTCTGTCATACTGGAGTGACTGTTTGGGAGATGCTGTGAAGACCATTTCTGTCATACTGGATTGACTGTTTGGGAGATGCTGTGAAGACCATTTCTGTCATAGTGGAGTGACTGTTTGGGAGAGGCTGTGAAGACCATTTCTCTCATAGTGGAGTGACTGTTTGGGAGAGGCTGTGAAGACCATTTCTCTTATAGTGGAGTGACTGGGAGAGGCTGTGAAGACCATTTCTGTCATACTGGAGTGACTGTTTGGGAGATACTGTGAAGACCATTTCTGTCATGCTGGATTGACAGTTTGGGAGATGCTGTGAAGACCATTTCTCTCATACTGGGGTGGATGCTTGGGAGATGCTGAGAAGACCGTTTCTGTCATGCTGGAGTGACTGTTAGGGAGATGCTGTGAAGACCATTTCTCTCATACTGGGGTGGATGTTTGGGAGATACTGTGAAGACCAATTCTGTCATACTGGGGTGGATGTTTGGGTGATGCTGTGAACACAATTTCTGTCACACTGGAGTGACTGTTAGGGAGATGCTGTGAAGACCGTTTCTGTTAAATTGGGCAGATTGTTTGGGAGATGCTGTGAAGAGCATTTCTCTCATACTGGAGTGACTGTTTGGAAGATGCTGTGAAGACCATTTCTGTCATGCTGGATTGACTGTTTGGGAGATGCTGTGAAGACCATTTCTCAAATACTGGGGAGAATGTTTGGATGATGCTGTGAAGATCATTTCTGTCATGCTGGAGTGACTGTTTGGGAGATGCTGTGAAGACCATTTCTCTCATACTGGGGAGGATGTTTGGGAGATGCTGTGAAGACCATTTCTCTCATACTGGGATGGATGTTTGGGTGATGCTGTGAAGACAATTTCTGTCACACTAGACTGACAGTTAGGGAGATGCTGTCATTGTCATACAATTCTGTCATACTGGGATGGATGTTTGGGTGATGCTGTGAACACAATTTCTGTCACACTGGACTGACAGTTAGGGAGATGCTGTGAAGACCATTTCTGTTAAATTGGGCAGAATGTTTGGGAGATGCTGTGAAGACAATTTCTCTCATACTGGAGTGAATGTTTGGGAGATGCTGTGAAGACCATTTCTGTCATGCTCGAGTGACTGTTTGGGAGATGCTGTGAAGACCATTTCTCTCATACTGGGGTGGATGTTTGGGAGATGCTGTGAAGACCAATTCTGTCATACTGGGGTGGATGTTTGGGAGATGCTGTGAAGACCATTTCTGTCATGCTGGAGTGACTGTTTGGGAGATGCTGTGAAGACCATTTCTGTCATACTGGAGTGACTGTTTGGGAGATACTGTGAAGACCATTTCTGTCATACTGGAGTGACTGGGAGATGCTGTGAAGACCAATTCTGTCATACTGGAGTGACTGTTTGGGAGATACTGTGAAGACCATTTCTGTCATGCTGGATTGACTGTTTGGGAGATGCTGTGAAGACATACTGGGGTGGATGTTTGGGTAATGCTGTGAAGACCATTTCTGTCATGCTGGATTGACTGTTTGGGTGATGCTGTGAAGACCATTTATGTCATGCTGGAGTGACTGGGAGATGCTGTGAAGACCAATTCTGTCATACTGGAGTGACTGTTTGGGAGATACTGTGAAGACCATTTCTGTCATGCTGGAGTGACTGTTTGGGAGATGCTGTGAAGACCATTTCTCTCATACTGGGGTGGATGTTTGGGTAATGCTGTGAAGACCATTTCTGTCATGCTGGATTGACTGTTTGGGAGATGCTGTGAAGACCATTTCTATCATGCTGGATTGACTGTTTGGGAGATGCTGTGAAGACCATTTCTGTCATGCTGGAGTGACTGTTTGGGAGATGCTGTGAAGACCATTTCTGTCATGCTGGATTGACTGTTTGGGAGATACTGTGAAGACCATTTCTGTCATGCTGGATTGACAGTTTGGGAGATGCTGTGAAGACCATTTCTCTCATACTGGGGTGGATGCTTGGGAGATGCTGAGAAGACCGTTTCTGTCATGCTGGAGTGACTGTTAGGGAGATGCTGTGAAGACCATTTCTCTCATACTGGGGTGGATGTTTGGGAGATACTGTGAAGACCATTTCTCTCATACTGGAGTGACTGGGAGATACTGTGAGGACCATTTCTGTCATACTGGAGTGACTGGGAGAAGCTGTGAAGACCATTTCTCTCATACTGGAGTGACTGTTTGGGAGATGCTGTGAAGACCATTTCTGTCATACTGGAGTGACTGGGAGATGCTGTGAAGAACATCTCTCTCATACTGAGGTGGATGTTTGGAAGATACTGTGAAGACCATGTCTCTCATACTGGAGTGCTGGGAGATACTGTGAAGATCATTTCTGACATGCTGGAGTGACTTTGGGAGATACTGTGAAGACCATTTCTCTCATACTGGGGTGGATGTTTGGGAGATACTGTGAAGACCATTTCTCTTATACTGGGGTGGATGTTTTGGAGATGCTGTACATGTCATTTCTGTCATGTTGGGCAGAGTGTTTGGGAGATGCTGTAGAGGTCATTTCTGTCATACTGGGCTCAATGTTTGGGGAATGCTATACAGATAATTTCTATACAACTGGAAAGAATGGGGGAATTGCTGTACATATCATTTCTGTTAGGCTGGGCAGAATGGGGGAATTGCTGTACATATCATTTCTGTTAGGCTGGGCAGAATGGGGGAATTGCTGTACATATCATTTCTGTTAGGCTAGGCAGAATGGGGGAATTGCTGTACATATCATTTCTGTTAGGCTGGGCAGAATGGGGGAATTGCTGTACATATCATTTCTGTTAGGCTGGGCAGAATGGGGGAATTGCTGTACATATCATTTCTGTTAGGCTGGGCAGAATGGGGGAATTGCTGTACGTATCATTTCTGTTAGGCTGGGCAGAATGGGGGAATTGCTGTACGTATCATTTCTGTTAGGCTAGGCAGAATGGGGGAATTGCTGTACATATCATTTCTGTTAGGCTGGGCAGAATGGAGGAATTGCTGTACATATCATTTCTGTTAGGCTGGGCAGAATGGGGGAATTGCTGTACATATCATTTCTGTTAGGCTGGGCAGAATGGGGGAATTGCTGTACATATCATTTCTGTTAGGCTGGGCAGAATGGGGGAATTGCTGTACATATCATTTCTGTTAGGCTGGGCAGAATGGGGGAATTGCTGTACATATCATTTCTGTTAGGCTGGGCAGAATGGGGGAATTGCTGTACATATCATTTCTGTTAGGCTGGGAAGAATGGGGGAATTGCTGTACATATCATTTCTGTTAGGCTAGGCAGAATGGGGGAATTGCTGTACATATCATTTCTGTTAGGCTAGGCAGAATGGGGGAATTGCTGTACATATCATTTCTGTTAGGCTGGGCAGAATGGAGGAATTGCTGTACATATCATTTCTGTTAGGCTGGGCAGAATGGGGGAATTGCTGTACATATCATTTCTGTTAGGCTGGGCAGAATGGGGGAATTGCTGTACATATCATTTCTGTTAGGCTGGGCAGAATGGGGGAATTGCTGTACATATCATTTCTGTTAGGCTGGGCAGAATGGGGGAATTGCTGTACATATCATTTCTGTTAGGCTAGGCAGAATGGGGGAATTGCTGTACATATCATTTCTGTTAGGCTGGGCAGAATGGGGGAATTGCTGTACATATCATTTCTGTTAGGCTGGGAAGAATGGGGGAATTGCTGTACATATCATTTCTGTTAGGCTAGGCAGAATGGGGGAATTGCTGTACATATCATTTCTGTTAGGCTAGGCAGAATGTTTAGGAGAATGCTGTGCATATCTGTCATACTGAACAGAATGTTTGGGAGGTGCTATACAGGTCATTTCTGACACGAGGGTAGGATGTTTGGAAAATGTTGCAAACATTGTGATTTGTTGGTAGAGATTACCCATAATTGGAAATGGGGATTGAGGGTAAGGGAAATGGGTTGTTATGTGTATGCCAGAAATGTATATATTTTTAGAAACTTACCATCACATGCCATGGGTCAACTACATCTAAATTTGTGAGACTGATTATGGCTTACCACAGAAAATATTCATACACGCCCCAGATGTTGTCAAGGTCATGTCTGCCCTGATGGGCAGAATGTATATGGATATGTTGTACTGATCACTTCTGTCATCCTGGGTATAGAACTGCTATGTTATATACAGCTTGTTTCTGTCATGCTCGACAAACTGTTACGCTTTTACTGTACAGAACATTTCCATGATTCTATGTGGAAAATTTTAGTGCAGATCACTGATCTTGAAACATATCTTTAAAACTCACAACCATCTTTAGTAAGGTACAAAAATATTTTATTTCATGTAAAGGTAGAGTGTACATATACATTCCACTTATTTTGTTTAGGGAATTGTCGAGTCATTTCTGATACAACACAAGCTTGGTGGAGCATTCCAGTTATACTGATAAGATAAATGTTTTCTCTCCTCTTTTCGACACAAAACCCCAATGTCTTTCAAGGTGTTAAATTTTTCTCTCATGTTAGCAGGTGATTGTTTATGCAAAACAATGTACTTATTATTACATCCTCTGGATTCAAATTCGGTGTCAAACCTTGGGTCATGAACTCTTAGAATATCCAGTGGGCCCAACCATGCCCCCACAGAAACATCCTCACTGTTAAACTGTTGTAAGAATTTTGAGTTTATGGTTATGTAATGGACCAAGTCTGCTGATAAGACGTACCCACCTCCACGAGCATATGGTAGATATCTATCACACAACACCCAGTCTTTTTCTTTCCATTTTCCGGAGTGTTTTACCCGAGCAGCACCATTAAAAAAGCCCCAATAAAGTCTTTCTTTAGGCTGAAAGCGGAGCTCCTCCAGGAATGTATCCAAACGAACAAAGCTATCATCATCGACTTTTAACAAAAACTGAAAATCAACATTTTTATCTACCCACTGGAAGCTCTCTACAACTTTTGCTGTAAGCCCACCATAAGACTCTTCTACATTTTTCAAGAGCAGCAAATCATTATGTACAGAGTTCTCTCTTTCAACACCACGCAGATCATTTTTGTTTAATTTTTTAATTCCGATCAGAAATTTGACCATCACATCTTCGGGCATGTTGCTCAGCCAAGTCTCTCTGATAACGTCTCTTCTTTCCAAATTCTGTGGCCCTGACAGAACCATGATGATGACGGATGCTGCCTGAGACTTTTTGGCAGCAAAAATATGCTTTTTCCAGTAGGAATGACTTTTGACGAGTTCCAGATCCTCCTGGAAAATTCCATACGTCTTGTCCTCACAAGGCATGTTACAAAATGTCAAATACATCATAACACTGAAGCACAGAAAAATCCCACCAATCAAAATTGTTCCCGCATACTTGTTGAGACGGCGGTCAACTCCTGGGGGGAATCTCCCAGAATGCACCATTTCTATTATGTCCTAAGAGTCTCCTCGCCATCAAAGCATGTTCGTGCACTTGGTTTCACAGTTCTTTGCATAGTAGGCCTAATAAATGCAGTTCTGAAACACAAATGGTGGAATATACTTACAGGTATTATTAACACATTTTGGTAAGGTTTTTCTGTTAAGAATGACAAATGACACATCATACTGGCCATAACTTGTACTTTACTTTGCAAGTCATTTGACATTCAGGGCAAAAACAAAAACCCACTAACGAGCAGTAGGCTATATGCGAGATCAAAGATCAGTAAAAACTGTTCACAAGTATAGTGGGATTGTTTGTTTGTTTTTTTTTGTTTGTTTTTTTTAGAATTTTCTCAACCCAGTAAAACGCATTTGAAACTCTGGATTCTATGGTGGCCATACTGAGACCAGTGACATCATTATGGTGGGAGGAAACCGCGCAAAGTTAAGCTAGGGGAAAACACAAGTGCGTGCTGTTCTAGCAGTAGGCCTACTGTAAAGTATCACGACGTGCATCGTGGATTAATTTTTTTTTTTCTTTATTTCTCCTATGTCATTTTCACGCAAAACTGTAGCCTGAAACTCATGGGTTCTACGCATAGCTTTTGTAGCGTTTTAGCAACTTCTTACCATGGCACCATTTTCATCACACAAAGTTGCAGCACACCACCTTCCTGCCAACCCGTAACTTCAGAACTCCATGTTTACAACATAACTGGTGACGTCACGACAAATCGTGCACGGAAGTGGAACACAGGTACTTTCTGGACGTGTGTCAACTAAGACTGTCAAATTTAAGACGTAAGCGACAGAGAAAGGAGTAATCAGGTATGCGTTTGTACTGATTGTTTTGTAAACCATTCAATATTTGGGTGTACCTTTATGTAGAGGGATGGACAGAGAAATTTTTCAAAATTGGGTTTGGTTGCAGGATGGTATTTTGTAACTTACAACAACAACAACTTGATCTGTGTTGAAGTCTTTTTTAAAACTCCATAAGCCGGTGTAAAGCTGAAAGTGCGTCCCCGCACCGTTCAATTTAGGCCAGTCGTTTCTACATCTGTGCTCTGCATGAAACATAAATACTGGGAAAGCCCACTACCTAATCATATTTACCTCACATCGCCGCTGTTCCCAAAAAGAAACGAAACACTTCCCACTCACTCACCTGGACAGATCACCAGCCACCATGTTGTCATCATCACGATTCATGAATCACCATATTCTGCGTGATTGTCATTTTTGCAGTTGATGCATTCTGTACTGTGAACGGAAGCTGATTTTTGTAAATGGCAACATGGTGGCCAGTGACCTGTTCAAGCGAGCGGGTAGGATGTATTTCTTTTCTGTTCAGGTGCAGCAGCGATGTGGGGAAAATATGATTTGGTAGCAGGCTTCCCCAGAGTTTCTGCTTCATGTGGAACACAGTTGCAATGAACCCTGGCCTATATTGAACAGTGCTTGGACAAACTTTCAGCTTTGAACTGGATAGCATTTGGGACGATGGTACATACGTTAGTTCAGTAACTGCTAGAGTATTTGTGGATAGCTGTCTACCTGTTGACAAGAACTGCATGCACTTTTAAGTTTCACAGAAGTACAGCATTGAACACCAATCAGTAAAATGAATCGAATAATTTTGATTAGTTGTTAGGCAACGGTTTAATAAAACTACATGATAATTTATATTTTGTTCATTAAGATTAAAGATGTCTGCAAAGAGAGTAAACACGACAGCCACAGCCCGGCTAAAACAGGACTACATGAGAATTGCCCGTGACCCAGTCCCATATGTGACAGCGTTGCCTCTGCCCTCTAATATACTGGAATGGTAAGGACTTCAAATAAGCCTAAGTAAAGTATGAGGGCCTCCTTGGCTGAGTGGTTAATGTTGACAGCGCAGCAGAGTGACTGATGAGTATTTCACCAATGCTGTCTTTATCTCCAGTTGTACATGGGAAGGTTTGTCATCAACGTGCGAGTGGTCGTGGGTTTCCTCACTAACATCCCCTGTGTTTGGGATAGTGTTAGGTTACCCCCATCAGAGATATTTTTAAGGATGGCCTTAGGGTGTGCAAAATGGCATGGAAACTGCTGTCTGTGGTATTGGGAACATGGAGACCGTTCACTGGTTATGGGCCGTTGAGCTAATTTTAGTTATCTGAAGAAACTAAGTAGAAACTTTTGGCCACGCTAACTGGGAGTGCCCCTTTTGTGAATTCACACTTCACAGAGATGTGCATTAGCCAGGTTGTACTGAGGGATGTTGTGACATTGACATGTCTTCTCGTTCTGTTTCAGGCATTACATCGTGAATGGCCCAGAAGGTTCCCCCTATGAAGGTAAGACAAACAGGATATTTTATGACTTTCTTTGTTTTCTGCTGACATAGCTTTTATTACATAGGTCAGCTGAAACTGGGTTTCAGGAAATTATTATTGTTTAACACTGATTCATCAGAGACTCAAGATGCCATATCCACCAACCATCTGGTACACCAGGATGTCACAGAGTTCATGAGAGGACTTGTGAAACTTGTAAATTATAAAAATGGTAAACAGTGAATGATAAAATCAATTTTTTTTTCTCTCTCTCTCTGTTAAGTATTACTTAATATTACTTATATTTCACTATAAATATGTGACTACACCATCAGATCATTTGAAAAGAATGAAGTTTAGGGTTACTCTATATAAAATAAATGACTTCAAAGCTTGTGTAGTAGCTTATTATTTCTTTAACAAGGAAAAAAGACCATTCTGCAATCCAATCCTTTGATTTATGGTGACCGCAAAAGTGTACCCCACTATCAAGACTCGGGGAAAAATACAATCCCCAAGAACAGCAGCAGATTGTTGCTGATAAAACTTGACTCGGAAAACACTTTGTATTTGACATTGTGTATGTACATTGGTTAAGAGTAGTCGGAGCATACTTGGATTCACTTCCTGTTGCCATGTTCAAAGCAAAACTCAGCTGACATGATAATCTACTGTCATCTAGTTGTGTGTATGTACAGTTTTAGATTGCATTAATGTGATTGATCTATGGTTTTCAGGTGGCCTTTATCATGGGAAACTGGTGTTTCCCAGGGAATTCCCCTTCAAACCTCCTAGCATTTATATGATCACACCAAATGGACGGTTTAAATGTAACACAAGGTGAGTGCTGTAGTTTTTGCTAAATGTTGCCATGTGTTTGAATCGTAACTATTTAATACAGTATATATTATAATAAGATTTTAAGATTTATTTTAAAGATCTTTTGAAAGAACTTTGCTTGATCAAGATATTGTTGAGAAAACCAGTGTTACAGTTTTGCCTAAATTTACATAACTTGATCATTTCAAAACTTAATTGAATAGAAAGGATTTTGAAAATTTGTAAAACTTCAAGGTCTTTGCTCCAAGAATCCCTGGATATAACTTCAGTGATAGGTACATAATGTCATAATCCAGAGTATTTTATGCTTCATGTGACTGATTAACTTTCTTACATGGGTGGCCACCACTATCCCCCTGCATGTAAACTACTGGAATACTTAACTTTTAGCATTAAACAAGACATATATTCTGTGGTTTTTCAGACTGTGTTTGTCAATCAGCGATTTTCACCCGGATACGTGGAACCCAGCCTGGTCTGTTTCCACCATCCTGACCGGACTCCTCAGCTTCATGGTAATGCACTTTGTTTCATTGTAAAATATCAACCAGCTGTCTTTGTGGTTCATGAGGTGACACCAATTTTATTTTTGTGTTTTACAGGCAAGCTGACACTTAAATATCCAGTAAGAGAATAAATATAAAACTGAAAATCCACCTTTTTATTTTGATCGATCTTAAAGTTTTTTTTTTTTTTTATGATTTTCTTATTTTTCAAGGCCTTTCAGTTGTGAAAATATGTCTTCAAGAGGAAAAATTGCCAAGATTGTCCGCAGTTGAGGATTTTAAAATTTTTATTGTTAAGCTTTCCTCTGTCATTGAAATAATATTTATTCTGCTCATAAAACAATAACTAAAGTTGGTGTGGCATAAAGATGAAGTGAAAAGCTTTCAATTTTAATACATTACAAATCCTAAATAATTAAAATGCTAACTATTTCAGGTCCACTATTATGTCATTGTGCTCCAAAGGCAGATAAACCCTTGCACTATGAATAAACTCTCTTTTCGGTTTTGTAGTTTTTACATGTGGTCAAACACAGTGTATGATTAAAAGAAAAAACACATACAAAGCAATAGAACTAAACAACATTGTCATTGCAAAGAGTTTACTGTGTTACAGAGCATTTTGAATACAATTGCATTTCAACTTTTAACCCTTCCTATTAAACTTGTCCTATAAAGGTGACGTAATATTGTCTGCAGATAATGATATCATATCTTAACTTTGGTTCCTAATTGGAGAATTGGTATGATATTATAGTGTTATTGTGTGATAGCTTGTGGACACTGAGAAAGTGTTTTTGGGCTGTAGCATTATATCGTCAGGTTTGTCATTCACTTGACAAGGTAAGGTGGTAGCCCTTAGTCCTTGGACATTCTGATTGTGGTGTGGAAAAGCCTAGTCATTCAGCCATTGTTTATAATTATAAATATTTACTAGTATCTTTATTGTATTTCATTGCATACATTTGTATTCTGGCTAGTGACATACAAACAAACTAACAACTTATGGTGATTGAAATGCATCCAAAATTCAACTCCTTAAACTATTTATGTATGAAAAGACATGAGATATATATATATATATATATATATATATATATATATATATATATATATATATATATATATATATATAGGCAGTTTGATGTAAAGAGTGAATATCTCTTTCGTTCAGACTTGATATCTGCCTTGGTATAAAGGCATCACTTTATCACATGTAAGAAATGTTGAATATTAATCAATAATAGATGCATAGTCTACCTGATACAATCCATTTGCAACAGCTTGATGCCAGTATTAGGATTGTTAACCGCATAGCAGCATGTGCTTGTTTTCTCTGGCCTCTGAAATCTTAATATCTACTACTGTTAAATCTGATCACATTCATGTAAAGGAAGTGTGGTTGAAATGAACAAAAATAATCCTTTCTTGTTATCATATATCTGTTTTCTCTCTGCAGTTGGAAAGAAGTCCGACACTGGGAAGTATTGAAACCTCAGATTACACTGTAAGTTTACACATAGTATCAGCAGCAAATGGTTTTAAGACATTGGCGTTAACACATTGGAGTATCGCATTGACATAGTCCATCATTGCTTGATCCAGTGTACTTGTACCCACACCTCAATTAAAAGTAGCCTGTTTGAGCACTTATGCTTATATACGTTTTGAGATTTATGCACATTTTTCACAAGCCAAGATCAGATTTGGGATTTTATGGCCATCAGTAGCACCACTAATTTGGAGGTATACTAGTTCAAGTTGAGCGGGTACTTTGGAAAAACAGGATTGCAATCTGCTGCATTTTTGGAATTATTTTATCATCCATGGTGCCATTTTATTTTATTTTCCACGGTAGATTTATGAATGTAACAAACAATTTTGTTGTTGTCGTCTTGTTGTAGAAAAGACAGTTGGCGGCACAAAGTGGACCATTTAATCTCAATGACAAAATATTTTGTGAACTTTTTCCTGACGTTGCAGAGGTAAGAATGCATAATTTGCTTACTACATAAAGCCAATATATTTTCTCTGATAAAAGACAAAATGTTTATCTTGAAGAGCTTCTTTGGAGGATTGTTTTGACATTGCAGAAAAGATGAAGTTTGCTACGCGCCTAGCCAGTGATGGTTCATGTTGCTGTGCACTTTACCAGTGATGGCTCATGATGCTGTGCATTTTACCAGTGATGGCTCATGATGCTGTGCACTTTACCACTGTTGGTTCATGATGCTGTGCACTTTACCAGTGATGGTTCATGATGCTGTGCACTTTACCAGTGATGGCTCATGATGCTGTGCACTTTACTAGTGATGGCTCATGGTGCTGTGCACTTTACCAGTGATGGTTCATGGTGATGTGCTCTTTACCACTGTTGGTTCATGATGCTGTGCACTTTACCACTGTTGGTTCATGATGCTGCGCACTTTACCAGTGATGGCTCATGGTGCTGTGCACTTTACCACTGTTGGTTCATGATGCTGTGCACTTTACCAGTGTTGGTTCATGATGCTGTGCACTTTAACAGTGATGGTTCATGATGCTGTGCACTTTACCGGTGATGGCTCATGGTGCTGTGCACTTTACTAATGTTAGCTCATGATGCTGTGCACTTTACCAGTGATGGCTCATGGTACTGTGCACTTTATCAGTGATGGTTCATGATGCTGTGCACTTTACCACTGATGGCGCATAGTGCTGTGCACTTTACCACTGTTGGTTCATGATGCTGTGCACTTTACCACTGTTGGTTCATGATGCTGTGCACTTTACTAGTGATGGTTCATGATGCTGTGCACTTTACCAGTGATGGCTCATGGTGCTGTGCACTTTACTGATGTTGGCTCATGATGCTGTGCACTTTACCAGTGATGGTTCATGGTGCTGTACTCGTTACAAGTGATGGTTCATGGTGCTGAGCACTTTATGAGCGATTTTTCATGATGACCGTGATGACTTCGGCTTACAGTTTTAAAAAGGGTTATGGGAAAGATGGCTTACCTAATTCCTCAATCTTTCCAACTATCTCAGTGACCATTATTTTGAAGCATTCTGAGATACCTATGGGGTGTAGAGAAACAGTTTGCACAGTTTTATGAAGCGTGTATCTTTAGTGATACAAACAAATTATTTTAGTATTATTTTCATTATATTTGTGTGCATAAATTCTGGTGAAAATAAGTGCTTTAGAGGTTGAAAAGGTTTACAGTAAACTTTTGGAAGGTTTGGAATCATGTCAGCTGTCCATTTTTGTTTTTTTTTTGGCTGAGCGTTATGAGAGAATATGTCATAATTAGATTGCCTTAGAATACACAGATTTTCAGGAAAATGAGGCACATTTTTGGTAGGCTGGCTTTATGGCAGTGAATTGGCATGATGATTCTTTGTTGCAGGAAGTTAGAGAATTACTGAAGAAGAGAGAAGAAGAATTGCAAGCAGCCAGTAACAGCAACAATAGTAACTCTGTCGGCCAATCAGAGAACAGGTTACATCCGGGCCTTGGGCAGGCCAACACAAATGCACAGAATCAAGGATTCTTTAGCAGTGCACTTACAAACATTTTTGTCATCGTCGGCTTTGCTGCCTTTGCATGGACAGTGAAGTATGTGCTTCGTAATTTGGTGGAGTGAGAATCCACACGAACTTCTCATCTTCTGAGGACGGTTCTAATCATCTTGTGATACCAAATCAGCACCAGTAGGCGTCGAATGTTGAAGTGTCTGTATCTGTACATAACCCTACATGTTTATGGTTTGTATATAAAAATGTACTGTATATGTTATTGTGTGGACAGCTCTTAAAAAGCTAAATGGTGATTTTCAGAGAGCTTGTAAGGCATCAGTGGTCCTACTGGAATGTAGCTTTGTTTTGTTTTTATCCAGAACAATGTAATTCAGCAGCGAAATGTGGGATTAAAACCGTCGTTAATGTGACTTGCTGAATGAAAACACATGATCAGAGGCAAAGAATACACCAAAATGAAGTATGTGTCAGATGGAAGACCATTGAAAGCTGTCAAGGAACATTTTTTATTTATTTATTTTTTTTTATAATTTGTTTAGCCTAGTAAAATGCATTTGAATATTTTGTTCTGTGGTGGCCTTTTCTGGCAGCATTGGGACCAGTGATGTCACATAAGGTTTTCGGTATATAACACACATTAGACTGCTGCATTTCATCATTCAAAATGCATATACGTATATGTCTGTGAATGCATTCGCTAATTTGACCTTGAAACAAATTACTATGGGCAAAAAGTATGGATGTGACATAACTGATACCATCTGGGTCACAACAGACCACCGTAGAATCTGATTTAACATAATTTGACTTGTTTGAAAAAATTCTAAAAAAAACTAAATCACACTATTTTCCTGGACAGTTTTTATTGGTCTTTCATTGGATATATACTTCAATGATTTGAGTGGTCTTTGCCTTTAAGTTTATCTAGTAAAATTAACAAGAACATTAGGCTCTTTTGAAAGATTTTTGAAGGTCCAAAAAAGGTCAGAAATAACAAAAATGTTCCACCAATAGAATGGAAATGAAATAATGTCAGAATTCATTCAGTGTAGAAAAACATGCAGTCAATGACGTCATCATTCAGTGGGTCTGATTTGAAGGGAAAGGTTCAATCCTGAGCCAAACCAAAGACTACTTCCATGTATTTCTACCATCTTGAATTGGCCTTCAGTATTAATGTACGTGTTTTCATAATTGGACACTCTTTTATTTTTTTGTGGTAGATGTACAATATTTTTTTTTGTTTAAATGCTGAATAATTAATTATTTGATACATCAGAAATTTTCATGAAAACAGAAAAAAAACATTCATATCTGTCCCCCTGAATCACAGCAGAGTGACATTTACTTTTTCCTCAATCATTTTGTTGAAATTAATACAGATATATAGTTTGTAATATTCTTGTCCTGATATCAAAGGCATTCACTTAGATAAAACCAACAAGCTTTGGCCTTTAAAGTTGATATTGTACAGCAGGGTCAGTGGTAAACTTGGTATCTCTTTTTAAAATTTTACTCCAATTGATCCTGTTCTCAGAAACAAAGACAGTGCTTATTGTGATGTGACTTTTCTATTAGGCTGCTGCAGTCCAGTCAGCTCCTTAGAAGTATCGAAGTTTTGAAAACAAAGGGCTTATTATGTTGTGATGTTAGGGATTGTAGCCAGGAAAGGAACATAAGACATCACAGGATGAGGTCATTTTTTGATATCGACATGTCTCTGCCTTATTTTTTGTTTTTTGTTTAGTGATAGGGCTATACTGATTCAGCCTCGGCTCTGTCTGGGGGAACGCACCTGCTCATCTGCAGTTTAAAGATGATCATATGGTCCATGTAACAGAGCTACAGGATCCACAATGTTTGATGTCTGGGCCCACTTTGGAGACAGAGAAAAAAATTTCATATCTTAGGTCCACCAGTTAATTTTTGTGTTTAAGGGCTGATTGAATCTTGTTTTTCATTGTCATTGGAGAATATAAAAATTAAAATAAAACACTGAATAAATCGCCTAATTTCTGGGAAATGTGAACTGTTAAATAAGTATTTACCGGATTGGAAAGTCTTGTTAACAGGAAAATCATAAAAAGATTGAGATCGGGTCTGATTTTTGCTGTGTTTAGTTTGGATTTTTGAGTGTCCACTCCTTGTAAAACACAAAATAAATTTGGTGTGGTATGACCTGGGCATTTGTGAAAGTGGCACGTGGGTTTTATAACCAGTAGTCCAGTCTTCAGTTTGCAGTCACTGAGTGCCATGTTGTGTCGGGTGTCTTTGGCATCTTGGTTCAGTGAGTCATTATAGACGTTAAGGGGACATAAACCCTCCAGAGAAATGATGGTCACATCACTTAAGATTGGTGGCAGGATCCCAACCTCTGACTGTACAGAATATCAGTTGTTTGTTCTTCCATTGTAGAGCCTGTATTCATAGCTTCGTGTACAGTATTGTGGTGAATGATTGTGTACATATGTTAGCTGTATACCTCTATATATATGTATATATATATATATATATATGCACTCTTCGTATAGATCTGTATATTATTTATGCTATCAAATACCTGTAATATAATTCTATTAAAAAAATGCCTGTACTGGTACTGTGATGGGATGTGTAAATGTTTTAATGTTGAGATTTTCTGCTTTGATCCCTCTTGTTTTCACATCCTTATTTGACAGTGTATTTTAAGCCATCCTAGAAAATTATGAGGTTTCAGAAAAAACAAATACCTGCTTATTGTCAAGGTCAAGCATGGCAAAGTGTTGGTGTGGTGTTGGTAAGTTTATTTTGAAATGTACCTGTACGTTTACATTAAGGTTCAGATTTGTTGATCACTGTTTGGGTTGTCTGGGGGGGAGAGAGAGAGAGAGAGAGAGATGTTCAGTAAAAGTGCGTTTGGTTGTATGCTGTCTCCAATTGTTGTAAAGTAAACTTCGGACTATACGCTGGCTATCTTTGTGGACATAAAATTATCTTTAGCACAGTGCTACGAACCTTGAAATTTTTGATTGGAAGCTTCCTAGGAAAGCACAAAGATTATAATTATCTTTAAAGAATATTATATTATACACAGGTGGGTAAAAGTTTTGAAATGAAAAACTAATCACACCCTGATCTAACTGATTACGAATCCACCAGACTGTTACAATTTATGTCTATGTACCAACAGTCCAAAGTGGAGTTTCACCAGACTGCTAGAATTTATGCCCATGTACCAACAGTCCACAGTGGAGATTCACCAGACTGCTGGAATTTATGTCCAGGTACCAACAGTCCACAGTGGAGATTCACCAGACTGCTAGAATTTATGCCCATGTACCAACAGTCCACAGTGGAGATTCACCCGACTGCTGGAATTTATGTCCATGTACCAATAGTCCACAGTGCAGATTCACCCGACTGCTAGAATTGATGTCCATATACCAACAGTCCACAGTGGAGATTCACCAGACTGCTAGTTTGTAATTGCGTTATTGGAAATTGGCATGAAATGTGAAGTGGCATAAAAGATGTTGTTGAAATCCAAATTGTTACACACATCATCAGAATGTCAACCGTCATCACTTGATTCTTACCCTCCTAAAGGTGGACTTGAAATGAAAAAATAAATGTGATGGTGTATCATTACCGGTTACAGTGTCAAGTGATTATTTTATGGTAATAATTGTTATAGCCCACAATAAAGGATTTCGTAAATTTCCAGGTAAAGTAACATAATTTTTTCAAGTTGTTTTGGATCAAAAGCTTCACTTAAGTTTTAGTGTAACATTGTAAACAGTGCCATTATTTTTGACATTTAAGTAAAACTCTTGATACATCAATCTTGGTCTTTTTTTAATTCAATGTCATTTGTGGCTTAGCATGAGTGACATTTCTTTCAGAATATCCAGGAAAATTTTGTTTGGTTTTAGTCTGGTTTGGTGTTTTCTCAACTAATAAAGTTCTGCTCCAGGTGGGGGTTCAAATCCGGCCTTGAACAGAATTTGTAGATTCCTCTGCTTTCTCCATATTTTTAAATTGAGTGACCATAAGCATATAATCATGTAATCATTTCACAGTGGACAATTTTTGAAGACCACTTGTCGTCCACCAAGATGTGTTGCATATCTGTATGACATGGGAAGGATCATTATTTACTTGTTAAAGGTTTAGGGTTTACCCTGGGCACTCAGATTTCTCAAAGATTTCTTAGATATGGCCCCTGTGGTCGTTATCTAACCAAATCCTGTTTGATCTGGTCCCTGTGGTAGTCCTTTAACCTTGCTCTGTTCGATCTGGTCCCTGTGGTAGTCCTTTACCCTTGATCTGTTTGATCTGGTCCCAGTGGTGGTCACCTAACCAAGTTCTGTTAGATCTGGTCACTGTGGTCATCACTTAAATCAACATTTTTAAATAAAATTGCTTCAGGTGTTCGTTTGTAGTGAATACTTAAGATAAGAAAAATGCATATGTACATCAAATGATAACTGAATTCAAGATTTCTGTACAAAATTTGCTAGTGGTGGCAGCAATGTGAAGTGAGCATAGACAATGGTGCAAGCACTGTAAGGAGTATGGCTTCATTTTACCTTGGACCAGCCTGGTCTGTTACTAGATGTGAGTTTCTCAACTCAGTCTCACTTGTTACAAGTTGTGAGTTACCTCAGCTCAGTCTGGGTTATTATAAGTTGTGAGTTACCCCCTGCTCAGTCTGGTTTGTTGTAAGTTGAGTTATCTCCGCTTAGTCTGGTTTGTTGTAAGTTGTGAGTTGCCTCAGCTCAGTCTGGTTTGTTGTAAGTTGTGAGTTGCCTCCGCTTAGTCTGTTGTAAGTTGTGAGTTGCCTCAGTTCAGTCTGGTTTGTTGTAAGTTGTGAGTTGCCTCCGCTCAGCCTGGTTTGTTGCATGTTGTGAGTGACCTCAGCTCAGTCTGGTTTGTTGTAAGTTGTGATTTGCCTCAGCTCAGTCTGGTTTGTTGTAAGTTGTGAGTTACCTCCGCTCAGCCTGGTTTGTTGCATGTTGTGAGTGACCTCAGTTCAGTCTGGTTTGTTGTAAGATGTGAGTCACCTCTGTTTAGTCTGGTTTGTTCTAAGTTACGAGTTGTGAGTTGCCACAGCTCAGTGTGGTTTGTTGTAAGTTGTGAGTTACCTCCACTCAGCCTGGTTTGTTGCATGTTGTTAGTAACTTCAGTTCAGTCTGGTTTGTCACAAGGTTTTGAGTTTCCTCAGCTTACTCTTATTTGTTAAAAGTTGTAACCTCAGCCAGGTTTGGTTTGTTACAAGTTATAAGATTCCTCAGCTCAGTCAGGTTGTTAGGAGTTTTGACTTACCTCGGCTCAGTCTGCTTTGTTACAGCTGCAGTTGTACGTGGCTTTTCAAAAGCTGTGCCTGGAGATATTTCCTCCACCAGGTCTAATGTCTGGCAATTTGTTTGTTGCATGTTGTTAGTCACCTCAGTTCAGTCTGGTTTGTCACAAGTTGTGAGTTGCCTCAGCTCAGTCTGGTTTGTTGTAAGTTGTGAGTTACCGCCGCTCAGTCTGGTCTGTTGTAAGCTGTGAGTTGCCTCAGCTCAGTCTGGTTTGTTTAAGTTGTGAGTCACCTCTGCTTAGTCTGGTTTGTTGTAAGTTGTGAGATGCCTCAGCTCAGCCTGGTTTGTTGTAAGTTGGGAGTTGCCTCAGCTCAGTCTGGTTTGTTGTAAGTTGTGAGTTACCTCCGCTCAGACTGGTTTGTTGCAGGTTGTTAGTCACCTCAGTTCAGCCTGGTTTGTCACATGTTGTGAGTTTCCCCAGCTCACTCTTGTTCGTTAAAAGTTGTAACCTCAGCCAGGTTTGGTTTGTTACAAGTTGTGAAATTCCTCAGCTCAGTCAGGTTGTTAAGAGTTTTGATTTACCTCTACTCAGTCTGGTTTGTTACAAATTTTGAGTTACCTCAGCTTAGTCTGATTTGTTACAAGTTCAATTTACCCCAGTTCAGTCTGCTTTGTTACAAAGTCTGAGTTACATCAGCTCAGGCTGCTTTGTTACAGCTGCAGTTGTGTGGCTTTTCACAAGCTGTGCCTGGAAACGTTTCTTCAACCAGGTCTATGTCTGGCAATTTGTCAGTTCCCTTCTGTATCACTCAGTTCATACCTGTTATCAACTGGTACAGTCTTATGGATGTATGTATGATTCCTTTGGGTTTTACATTGTATTAACAATATTTCAGTCATATGATGATGAGGATTCATTAGGTGTGTGTACATATACTGTGTCTTCTTGTGGCATGGCGAGTCTACCAAGTGCTCCTGCCACTGAAGTATCATGCCAAGGACACCAGACATGACACTCCACCCAGTCACATTATTCTAACACCGGGTCCACCAGTCCTTTTTCCTTGCTCTAACCTCTCAGTGCAGAGAGCAAAGTGAGGCAGCAACAAGTACCATTTTCAAAATCTTTGGTATGACCATATCCAGGTTTGATCCCAGGTCTCAAGACTTCAAGGCAGCCTCTCTAACCAAAATCACATGTAAACATTTCCTTTTGTAACTATGTTACTTTTTTATTACCCTAATTCTTCACCTTTTTCAACCGCCTCTGTGACCAACAATTTGAAATAGTCTGAGAAAACTATGGGGTAAGAGAATTAATCAGTGCAGTTTTTTGAAGCTTGCATCTTCTAAGTGACACAAACAAATCATTTTGGGCATTATTATCATAATAACCGTATACATAAATTCCACTTAAAAAAGTGCTTCAGTGATTGGAAAGGTTGAAGATTTACAGTACTCACTCATACACAAACCCACACTTTCAGAGCTTGCCCTGACACTTCACTTCCTAACATTGTGAAAATGGAAAATCAGATTTGTGAAAACACAATTAGGTGTTGATGCCAAATCATGTATGAAATTGTCTAATCACTCCAATGCGGTGTTGAAATGCGTTTAAAAGACAAGACAGCACCTGGCTAAAACATATTTCAGTTGAAAGCAGGATACTCAAGCTTTCTAAAAAGTATCATACTTTATTATGAGTATGGATTTCACCAAATAACCTGTAGAACAAAATGACAATATTGCACAAATGGCTGGTGTGAGCCAAAACAGCCATCTTGAGAATTTTATCCAGTCAAACGGAACGGCATCTAGTTGCACAGCCTAAGCTGGGACCTAGCCTTTGCCCATGCACTCCATGAAGTGACATTATATTAACAGAGAAGTTTCTAAATAACAAATATCAGGGTCAGCGCAAAATACTTAGGGATGCCGAAAGTTTATGGGAATGAGAAGACGGTATCTCACTGGACAACAATTAAAAAATAATTAAATCTTATGATATAATTTTTTTTCTTTGAATTTTTACAACCGAAGAATTAAAATTTTGCTCCTTCATCTTTCTTGCATACAAGAGATATTTATTTCTGTTTTGTTTTATGAAATACAGTAAAATTATTGAAATGCCATGTTCAAGCCAAAGTGTTTTCTCTGACGTTCGCGATAACTAAATCAACACTGCTTTCATCTTAGCAGCCACTATAAAATTGAAGCATAAAATCCAGCGACAATCGATTGCCTAGATCAGCCTCAGTGGTGCTTAGATTTATTTCCAGAATTGAGCATGAACCGATAATATAGTAAATGAACAGTTGTACAACAATCGTATTGTAATCTTAAACATTTAAATGGGTTCAAAATCACCACCACAACCCGTCCAGAGGCTATGACATGAACCAGGAATACCCGGGCCGTGCATCTGCAGTGAGTCTATTTAAACAGGGTCACCGGAGTTTCTTGTTAAAAAAATATACAGCATGCCTATTGTATCAAGAGTTTAAGCAGTGGAAGAAATATTCTTCCAGTGTGCCCTATTTTTGAGATGGCTATTTATCACTCGGCTATTTATCACTTCATTGTCGAAGTCCACAACTTTCATCTGCTATAGGCTTCTGCGTAGACTATTACACAGAAAATACCTTTGATGTTAGAGAGCTAGAGTAAACATGATGTCACCTCACTCTCAACAATGGAGACATGAAGAAGTTGTGTCAATAAACTTTAATGGGTTGAAAAAAGTCTAAAAAAATATCTGATGCCGCTTTAAAATACATAGTATGGTAGTCTTTCAGTGGACACTAACATTAATCAGGCGCTGTCTTTCACTTTAATTCACATCCAAGTTTTTTATTTTACAAAAACAAGTTGCGTTCCTGTAATGCACAGTGGCACCACACCCTTTGTTGCTAGCTGTATCACTTCCTCGGGTATCCATCTCTATCAACTTATCTCTTCTATTAGCCTAGCAGGTTTCACTTGAGGTTTAGCACCACCCCAGCTCTCCTCAAACTTGCTCTTAGTCTCTGACACTTCAGCTAATTCACTGCTCAAAGAACCTGTCAATAGCAGAAAATCCCATTAAGCTACAGACTCTTTACATTTGTATATGATTAACTATTCATCGCATATGACACAATCAAATATAGATCAAGTACATATAACTTGAAATTGCTAGGACACGAGGTGGGATTTCAAGCATGGCCTTACACAGGGAATTAGTAGATTTTACTAACTTACTTTATTATATAATAATTACTATATTGCTGCAACACTCAATGTTATTCTTAACAAGGCCCCCTGGCTTTGAGTTTCAGCAGTCACAGAACAGATTTCCATGTAGGAAATACGTGTCAAATAGTCTCAAATACATTCTGATGGATAACATCACACTTCAATTCAGGCTGCTTAAAGCAAAGTCACACATACTAGAACACACTGTAGCAATAAAAATGCAACTTACAAAATTCCAGTTCAAGTTCAATGATTAACCCTTGCAATGACATTCCAAATCTCTGACACCAACTCAGGAAGAAAGAGCACTTCTTTGCAGCCAAGAAAAATTTACTCTTTAATTCTTTTGCATTAGCGTCCCTAATGACAGCCTGCCCGTCTTTCATCTCTGAAAAACAAATTGTGGAAAGAAGTTTAAAATTTTTTTATGGGACTATTGGTGAGAATCGCCAGGGGCCCATTATTCTGTAAGACGGATCGGAAGCTGGAGACCACCATAGTGATTACCATAGAAACAAATGGCGTGGGTGAAGAACACGTCCTCCCAACGTTATTGCATAGGAAAAGGCATATTTTTGAATCGCTGTCAGCGATATTGTATCGGTTGGATTTGTACAATTTTCAGCTTTCCAGGTAGTCTGCGTATTTCTGCAGAGGTTTCGTGACAGTATTTTGTACCTTACTAGTCACTAATGAAGTGGCAAAAAATGACCTTTCCCCGACGCGTTAACATTGGGAAGCCATTTTCTTTAAGACGCTGAAGAGTGATCATGTGACCCCCAACTTCCGACCCATTTTATAGAATAGAGGCATGAAAAGATGTGAAGAAATTGCCAGAATTAGTTTCACCCAAGTACGTGTCAGTGAGCTGACGACATACATGTAGACTGTGTGTTCTGGTCAAATATTAGCTTCCTTTCTGCTGTTTTCTTCATTGTTTTGCTTGGCTTACTCAGCACTCCCTCTCTTGGAGTGAGTGAGTGACGACGAAGGAATCCTTAGAGTGCATGCGATGTGCCTCCTTGTTGCAGGATGGATTTCCACCACTCTTATCTAGCGCTGCTTCACTGAGATGCCTTACCAAAGGCAAGAAAGGTGCCCCACCCGAGCCAATATGCTGACACAGGTCAACCAGTTGTTGCAGTATTTCCTTCATGCTGAATGCCAAGAGAGGAAGTTCCTTTTTTATGGTCTTTGGTGTGACTCGACCCAGGATTTACCGTGGATCTACCGCTCCCGCAGCGGGCGCTCTACCAACTCTGCTATAGGGGCCGGTCCCTCTCTTGTAAAAGTAAGGAATACCGAACTACTTCTAAAAATTATCTGTAGCACTTCTTAAACCCTTGGGTTACTCCCCAATAGTTGATCTTCCTATTTGCGTGAATGCCAACCAACTTCTTATAAGGTAATTGTAATGACTTAGATGCCAAAAAAATTTCACAAAAATGTCTGCAATCTTACAGTATATTATAATACGACATTCTGTTGCAATGCATTCTCTTTAAAGTCATGTCATAATAAGGTGGGGCCAGGTCCTAAATTACAGACTGAATAACTGATATGCCCTTTGTGGGTGGAGAAGACCAATGAATTGTACTAGAAGATAACAGGTCATTAGTTACAAGAAAAAGAAAAATAGAAGAAAGCAACAGACCCATTTCACAGCCCCTGGGCTCTAGTTTGTAGGGTAACTCTCAGATCGAGTACCATGCGTGTTGCGTGAGTAACAGTTACCCAAATGAGTGAGATTGACGGTATTGGTAAGGAACATTTAGCGCATCTTCACACACCCATAAAAACTTCCCCAGCGTAAATCGATGTCAACCAACTAACCTGTTGTGAGTCGCGCAGAATCAAAAACAATCCACCACACAAGCAAAAATTTACAAAACAAATACATTTTCAGACACTACTCCCACTTTGACCACAAGTCGTATGTTGCCATTTCAAACACATGCGAGAACAAACAAGACTGGCCTAAACACAGTTGATTACGGGGGCTCACTTGGTTGACATCAATTTACGCTAGGGAAGTTTTAATGTGCTTGTGAACATGCAGGAAATGTTTCTTATTGTCAATCACAATGGCCCTCGTATATTTGCACGTAACTGTATTTATAATATGTCTGGTGAACAGTTAGTTGCATACAAAAAGTTTCTTTACATCACTAATGCATCCAACAAAAACATTAAAAACCTCATTAATTTAGTTCAAATTTTTTCTGAGCTCATTCAGAATCAGTAATCTCATTCTATCAAGAAATTTTGGCATATTGTGTACACGCATGTATTACTCATCTGTGAGCTCGAAGATTTCAGTTATATTAAAACTTCAACTGTGAGCTCTTGTGAGAAAATATGCGAGAACAAGTTATATTTGCTTTCTATTCATTTAATATGGGGTTTTGTTCTAACCAGTCACAATGAATTATTTTGGAACAGCCACTCCATGTATATCCGAGAGCACTATGAAGACTGCCATGCTACATATGATATGTTATTTCAAAGGCCAATCAAATTGCTCCATTTTCTAAAGCTCGAATTGATCGTTTTCTGTTTTGGTTTATTTATTTGTTTGTTTGGTGTTCTATCTCGTGCTCAAGAATTTTTCGCTTATACGATGACGGCCAGGATTATGGTGGGAGCAAACCGGGCTGAGGCAGGAGAGGAAGCCAGCATGAGCTGGACTTGAACTTACAGCGACTGCATTGGTGAGAGGCTCCTGGAAATTGTGCTGCGCTGGCACACTAACCACCTCAGCCACAGAGGCCACCTGTTTTCTGTTTTGAGTAAATCATCAATAACCCACTTGTGAACACAACTGAAGCTTCTATATTGTTTTGATATTTCCGACTATTGTTCTGATATTTCCGACTTGTATTTCTTGTTGTGTACATTTATGAGATTCTAAATGTCAATTTCATTTTAAGCACAGCTATAACTGATATTTAAGGGTTCCAAGTGTCTCAGAACGTACCAGGATTGGATGACCTGGCGTAATGACGGAAAGTGGAAAACTTCAACTTAAACTAGGCTTCTCTTGTATAAAAATATGATAAGCAGGTCTGTTACAGTATGGAATTTTTACACTTCTGGATATTCCACCTGACCCTGGCATACATGTGGTCAAGAGATTTTTATATCAGCTACATGGAACATTAACTTTCACTGTGAGTTGTTTATTTCCTGCTTGGGTTGAACAAGTCAACAACACTTCTAAAACATGTGTTTTACAAACTGAAAAAGTGCATCCAAGTTTCTGGACTCTAAACAGAAATACTATTCTCTAAAATAACACAATATAAACTCACAGGTATAAAAAAATCCTTTAATCCTTTGTATTCCCTACACAAATATCATCACACACCTTTTGAGAGCTGACTTTTAGCCGTACGAAAAACTGCTTCTAGATCTGACAAAGCAGACATGAGGTACGCCAAGGAGTCTTGCTTGCTCGGGCCTTGTATGATTTTCACCACATCTTCTATCACAGATACAGTGAACTCTTGGGAATTCCCTCTTTCTTTTAACTTCTCAAACTGCAACATATTATGGACAAAAAAACATTTTACAACAATACATCTAGTACAGTATTTCAATCAATACTCACTGCTTTGAAATTAGTTTAATGAAGTATAGCATAAAGCACCAGTTAAGTAATCAATTGCTGTATAAGATCTTCAATCTTATACTTTGGGTTTCCGTGGCGCAGTTGGTTAGCGCGCTAGCACAGCGTAATGACCCTCGAGCCTCTCACCAATACGGCCGCTTTGAGTTCAAATCCAGCTCATGCTGACTTCCTCTCTGGCTTCCTCTCCAGCTGTATGTGGGAAGGTCTGTCAGCAACCTGCAGGTGGTTGTGGGCTTCTCCAGGGCTCTGCCCGGTTTCCTCCAACCATAATGCTGGTCACCGCCATATAAGTGAAATATTCTTGAGTATGGCATAAAACACCAATCAGCTTAATAAATAAAATAAATCTTATTTTAAATGTCCTACCTAGTGCTTAAAGAAAAAGCTGAATCATTCTCATCCATCCATAAGTATGCAAAACAAGACACTGTATTTTGAACACCTCATTATTTATAGAAAAGTAAATGTCAGGATTTCCTTCACTGATAAAAGTGATATTCACTCAGTTATTTTTGTTATTACACTTTGATATTTCACACCCAGACACCATTATGTTAAAATGAAACATTTTGTTTTATGACAATACAATCTGAGATCAGCATATGATGTCACAACACAAGTTAAGTCAACTTTATCATTCCCACTTCATGCAACAAGTCACAGAACTCTAGCATGTGAAGGCCTACAGCTAAAACATTGCCTGAATTTGTTCAAATACTAAAATCATGATATTGTCAAAATATAAATAAATAGAATATTGCACAGTGAAGGCTGAATACCATCAACACTTTTCGAGTGAAAGGTGGAAATAATAACCAACTCAAAACTTCCAGTCTTATAGGTTATAATTTCCACCTTTTGCTTGAAAAATATTGATGGCATCCAACCTTCACTGTGTATATGCTCTACTCATTTTACAGGACCAGTTTTATTCACTGTGAAACACTGAACAGTTCCTTCCCTAGGCTGTGAAAAATATAATGTGCGATGCATTTTACTTAATCAATCAATACTGATTGAAACCATCAATACTTAAATCTCAGACACAATAATCTTTTCTTACGGGCTAAAAACCTTTTATTTTTCTGTAATTTATTTATGTATTTATTTAATTTTTCTGACCTACATACCTTGCTCACAGCTGCCAGTGACATATGGATTGCCTCCCCTACACCAGTACAACTCTTGGTAGACCCCAATATATCTGATGCAGAGAGCATATCCTGTCCAACAGCAAACATAGATAGAGACAACCTGTGCTGTCCAAAAACAAACACAGATACAGATGGTATGCTTTGTCCAATAGCTAACACTCTGATAACATGTCTCACAACAAGTGTAGATACAGGTAAGATGATGTTAATCCAATAAGAGAGACTACAGATAACATAATCTGTACAATAACAAAGAAAACACAGGTAACTAAACTATAACTAAACAGATTTGAGACGAAAATCTATGAACACAAAAAGTTTGTCCATCATGAATTTTCACATCATGACTCAAACAGACTGAATCGAAATTATTTTTACCTCGGCACTCTCGACAGCCAGCTCTAAGTGCTCCCCATTGTGGAGTCTCGAGACAAACGCATACGCAAATAGAGCGTTCACAACATTGTATTTCACATCGGAGGAGGCCTTCTTGTTCTGAGAAAAAAAGAAAAAAAAAAAATGGATAGATTACTACATATTAGTAAAATGCAATATTACAAGAAACTATGCCCAAGGTAATCTAAAAGCTGATTTTACTTAAACTCGTGCTGCATAAATAAAGGTTGCAGTGACTGCACAACAGCCCAAACTGGTAATTATGCCTCTACACGTTTCACTATTGTAACCACTCACAACCACAAACCTATTCATTTATTTGTTAGGTCAGGGAAGTGTTTCATGAAACTTCATAATTCAGTAAACTACCTAGGTTCTACATGCAAAAGAAACACTGGAAGTTTTGTAAAGGTCAATCATCAACAAGGGTTAGTGTTACCAGTAAGGGTTTATTACATGTACAGTACAGGTTATCGGTACTCGATCTGACTTTTGGTTATACTGAACTAAACTGCTTATGACCGTTATCTGCTGGACATGAGCGATTTGTTCCTTCTTTCTCATGAACTCTGTACCTGATAGACTCACCTTAATTAAACCATGTATGTCAGGTATGGAGCTCAGTACTGGTGGGACAGGGGACTTGGGAGATTCTTCTCCTACCTCAGACACCAATTTACTGTCCTGCATGTACAACATGAAAAAAAAAATACAAAACTCATATAAGTGAGTGAATAAGTGTATAAAGACTATAATTTATTCAGAATAAAAATGTTTCAAGCATTTTTTTTATCTAGTTTTTATTTTGGTGGGTGTGTGTGTGGAGGGAGGGTGGGGTAGGAGAAGAGGAAATGTGGATTGAATTACTGTTTTTCTTCTACCCTTTCAACTACTAAAGCACTTTTTTCAGTGGAATTTATGCATACAATTATTGTGAAAATCATGCTGAAATGATATATATGTGTCATTAAAGATACATACTTCACAAAACTGTGCAAAGTATTTCCCCATACTCTATAGTTCTCTCAGAATATTTTAAAGTATTGGTTGCATAGGTGGCTGAAGAGTTAGGGTGCTTCTGAGCAAATCAGCAATTTTCCACCAATTCTGACCACAACAGCACGTGAATTACTTTCAATCCTCATACTGAATACAAGTTTTCACAAACCAATGCAAGTGTTAGATGATCAGCATATTGGAAAGGGCACAATTTGGCTCATTGTGAGCTACAGTGTGAATGGCTGTTTTGTTCACATGTCACAAATGACCTCCCTACCTTAACTGTCCACCAGGGAGTCCAGATGTTCACCAGGTTGGCCAGGCGTCCATCTCTCACCATGGCATGGAATTCTCGTTTCTCCTTCTCAGATAGCCTTCTAAAGATTTCATCTGAATCTGTGTCTATGTAAGAATGATTATGGTTTCACGATATATCAGCAATATTTCGGCCACATTGTGACAACCATGTAAGAAAGATACGTGTACAACCATTTTGTGGTTGTGGGTTTCCCCCAGGAAATTATAACTGCATAAGGGTATGTCATTAAATTCACTGGTATGTTGTTTAAAGGATATGGTTTAACAAAGAAAGATGTGCCCAAAAAAAAGCCTTTTTTTGAGGCACATATTGTATCTTTTACATCCCATTGGGGCTCTTTCCCCTACAAAGTTGTTTGATAGCTATCACTGTTCTCATCACCAGTGGGTTACATGTCCTTACTTTCTGGACTGACAGCTGAAGCCTTAGGAAAACTCTAGTTTAAACAGATTTTAGGTACCCAAAAGAATGCTAAGAAGCCATTATATCAAAAAATATAAAAAACAAACAATTCATGTATCCTCTAATGCCATACTCTTAAATACCGATGTAAAATTTTTCACTTCTATGACCACAGTTGCTGAGAGCATGAGAGATGAGATGGCACAAACTTTGATGAGTAAAGCTCGCACATGACTTTAAACATGCAAATTTTTTTTTGCAGGAGGATAATTTACTCCAAAACCTAGACAGGGCCATATCTAGTCACTTTGGTTCTGTAAAATGTTTTGGCTCCCAATCTATTGGCTGCCAAAGAAAACAAGCTGTAAAAAAAAAGCTAACAAGAAAATTAAACATTAATTAAATTAAGTTTCCAGAAAACATTCTTTCATTCAGAGAGTTAAAAGCTCTTAAAAAGCATAATTTTGAGTTGCATTTTAAAAATTTCTTTAGGCACAACAATCACAATGTCACTATTAAAGTTAGGGATCAGAACCTTTAATGCTTGTCTAGATATAGCCCTACTAGGTCAAGGAAAAGTTCCCACTGGCACATAAGAATAAAGATGATGACTACCTTCACATGTTATCAACAAGTTATTATGTGTTTGAGTGGCAATTAGAAGTTGCAAAGGAAGTACACTGTGAAAGTTTTTCTTATGAATATACAACTTCTTGGTTTCTTAACACGATGTTTTGATGTAGTTATATTCCAAGTTATTATGTGTAAAATCACAGAAATTATGAATAATGGGAGAATGGATGACCAGTTACACAGAAGGTCCAAATGACAATGGAACATTCTTTTCTTGTGTGATATTGCAGTGCGTATGTACTTCATATCTGTTTTAAGAACATACACACATGGATAATTTGTGATGTAATAAAAGGAAAGAACAAATGAGTTCACAGAATGGACAATCTTCATACGAGTTACGAGTTCTCCATTCTGCAAATTAATGTTCTCGGTAATGCAATCCTAATCTTCTCATTATCATTATTACCAATAAATTTGCTGTGTGTTATATATCAATTTCTGTATTAAATAAATGTACACAGGTCAATGATAAGCCTTTAATGACAATACTCTAAACTCTGGTGTATGTGCATTTTCTGTACAGAGATATGGAAATACCCAAGGAAACAACTCAAGAGTACAAATCTCAAAACCATGACCACAGTATTTTATCACTTACCTAAATCTAGCCCAGCAATCCTATCCCCAAGGTCATCTTCTGTTGTCACACACCCAGTTAAAAAAATAGGATCATTAGATATAAGTCACCATAATCCAGCATAAAAGGGAAAATGTGAGTGTTGGTATGTAGATTCCATTAAAACCACCCACATAGTTGTCGTGTCTATGCAGCCAAAACTTGAAACATCACCACATAGATTTTTAACTTTGTGAGATAATAAATAAAAATTACAATTTATCTGAATTACAGTCACAGTAAGACATTTTTGAAACAAAAGTCAATGTACATGTATATAAACTGACATTCCAATAGCCAACCATTTATCCTATAAAAATTGAGAGGATTTAGGCCAAAATTAAAATATTATTTTTTTTGATGTTACAAGCCATTTATAACAAAAGGGAAACAAAAGGGAAGCAGAAGGGAAGAAGAATCATCTGTTCAGATGATTTATCACAGTTAAACTTCCTCAACATTGATCAGAAAGGAGTACTGGATTATGTCACCCAATGTCTGGAAATTCTCAAAATAAATATTCTTAGATCTTAGAAATTAACATCTGCTGAACATTTTCATGTGTACTACAGTTCCATTTAAGTTTGTGCTAGCTTTTTCAGGTTCTGTCCAGAGGGGGAGAGCATGGGAAAAAATAACCAAAATTCTTTCCAGCTGACACTTTTGACAGAGTGAAGTGGAACTTCATGACCTAAAAAAAGAAAATCTATACTGAGAAATCTGTTTCCATTTTCCTAATCTTAGTTTTAAATTTATGAGATTTAGGGGATTCTTCCTTCATGTGAAGGATCAAACATTTAGTATGTCCTCAACACATCATTCGATGTACCTGTTTGTCTAATAGTATCAAGAGTGTAAGCACCCAAGTGAACCTTGTCTCAGATCACAAGCCTTGACCTAATTTACACTGGCCAAACCATTTATACATGAGGAAGAGGAGAGCCAAAATCATGTTGTGTTGCATGAAGATTAAAGGATGGAACATATCAGCTTTGTAATTGTATGTGAACTTCCATGCATATAACATGCGCCTGCCCTTTCTATTGTCACCACCAGTGTTTTCACTCCACAACAATGTATCAGTAAACAGACACATTTTCTACCCACCAAAACATCTGGCAGCAGCGATACCAATGACAGTTCAGGAAATTATACCAGTATATTCCCAGCTACACGTTCTGACCACAAGAAAAGCTATCTACACACCTGGCTAATCTAGTTTTAAATTTTGGGACCTGCTGAACCATATTTTTCCATGCCAACAGAAGGGGCTCTTGTTTGGGTCTCTGATACATGTGAAATGGGATTAACACAGAGGTAGATGCTGGCATAAAAGGGGTTCTGTTGAGGATACTTTGATAACGTAGGTTTAAAACAAAAATCTTTCGTTTTCATCATGTTACAGCAGGTATTATGATGTAGTAAGGTCTCAATTTGTCACCATGATTATTCCAGTCCATGATTGAATTAATTTACTTCACAAAAAATGAACTAGGGGATCTAAGCAAGTGGGCTATGGCTATAGATTGTGCGACTTGTCCTTGGAGGTATAGGCCTGTGTCCATGTTTCGTCAGTGTGTGTAAACATTTCACATGACCAGAGCCACACAATTCTCACCAATTCAATTCGCAAAATTAGGTGTGTTTTTAAGGTAAGAATTGGATCACGGAGAATTCTACATTTTACCGTCATAAGACGCTAACAGCTGTGAGGTTCACAAGATTTCGCTGATTTCGTTTGCTTAACAGTGGGAGAGGAAATTTATATCTCGAAAGAGCACCCGTCACCTGTAAACATACTAATATTTCAAACGATCGGCGAAAAAAACAAGTAATTAATTGAAGTTAAACAAAAAAATTTGGCATCTGTAAAAACACAATAAAAGAATTTCGGTCGGGGCCTTTTTCAAGGGTCGGTCGCGAAACATCAAATGTATAATATTTTATTTTGGCCTTGGAATAATGGTAACCTGAGAGCCGAGTATACCTTCATCTTCATCATCATCATCAGCCCCACCATAGTCTTCCTCCGTTCTTGCCAACATCTCCAGGATTTGCTTCCTCTCTTCTGGGCTAAGGAAATGGTGTTGTGATAAGAAAGTATTGAGGTTTAAAACTTGTCAACATACTATTTAAGCCCCCTAACATGATACATGTGCAATTCTGGCATCTCAGGATTCACACTTTTTAAATGAGATCTAATTTTCCTATGATCTCTAAAGTAAAGACATAATTAATGAATACATTTAACTAAATTCTTTTTTAACTGATCTGTGTCATATCTGCGAGATTTTACAATATCCCCCTCCTTGAATGTTATGTAGGAAAATTTGATAATGACTGGGTGAGTAGGCTGGAAAAAAACCTGTGACGTAACAATAAAAGTTAACTACACACATGACACAAATTCCTTGTTAAAGAAGTTAGGCCATAAATATACACCAAATATGCTGAATTTACAATATTCTCCACCCTGGATGTTGTGTGTCAGTACATTAGGCCTTAGATTAGATTAGACAATATTTCAGTATGTATTACATGAACTTTCAGAAGCACATTAAGGCCTCAATTTGATGCTTTTGTTGCCCTCAGTTAAGCTGTTCTAATAAGAAATTAATCAAACTTCACATGACACTCTTATGTCGCCCTATAAGGTGGATGAATAAGTCAGAATGAAGAAAAATGTGTTATTTGCAAAATGTTAAACTTTTGCGTTTAAAGGGATATAGAAGTGATGCTCACTGGCAAGCAGTTGAGATAGGATGTCCTAGGTTAAATCCTTTTGCCATGGTCATGCTTGAATGAACGGACAGTATCTACTGTTCAGATTTGCTAAGGTACAGTCTGAACTTGCCTATCTCTCACACCAGCCCATCAGTGATGATACCACATCCTTGTTTTATATTCGTAAACCAAGTCTGTGTGAGTAGATAACAAAATGGATACACAAGAATACTGAAACAAAAAGTTGTTAAGTTTTGGTCACCTGGCTTTGAGATCCTTCAGTTCATCCAAAACACAGTTTTTGTAGAAGGCTTCTGAGCAAGCTAAATGTTTCTCACCACGGTAACAGGCAACGGAACAATAGCGCACATTACACCGAGGACAGGTGTACTTTGATGCCTCTTTCAAACATCTGTAGATAACAAAGTTAACATCATCTCATATCAGACGTCAGTGAGTTCAAAACTAGGCGAGAACAACATTTTACAAATTTGAGAGTCAGGTAAATGATAGGAAGAGTTGACAGAAGATCTTATTTTATAGTCATGCATGTAAATTCTTTAGTTCTGCTAAACTCGTGAAAAGATTAAAGTGCCACAGGTCATTCATCCAAGATCATCAAAATCTAAATCATTAATTTTCAAAACTGTACACTATGCATCACAGTATCTGTATCTGTCAAACAATCTGGCACTGTCACAGTCAGGTTTGAAGAGTTGTGACCTTATTTCCATGTATGATATTAGGAACTGAAAATGCTGTAGTCACCAAACTACCATAGATACAAAAAGTGCTCCTCCCATGCAAAGGATTCTGGGCATGCTAGGAAACTCTGACAGCCACCAAGGCTCTCCTTCAGCTTATTTTCAGAAAACTTGGAAGCGACATCAGTTCAAAATCTGATGTAAAAGTAAAATCTTTAGACTCATGAACATGTGACCACATGCAGTGACATTATCTTGATAGGTGACATATCTGATGACTTGTATTGTTTTCAGTACCAGCAAATGATTTTGGCTGTAGACTGCCAGAAGGGTAAACCTTGTTAGTAAAAAACACAGCAATCTACAGCACTACAGGTTGGCTGTTCTGTGATTTCATGTTGCTTTGTACCAAGTAACTTTGCCCCAAATCACCTCATACCATTGACATTAGCCACGAAAGAATTCAACTCTTATACCACTCCCACTGTTCCATGATGAAGCAGGACATGCATATAGCTGCTCAGGATGGCGGCAGTGGCCGAGGAGTGTGTGCCATGGAGGCCTTCATAGCTATAATAAATCCATTCAAAAGCGAGTAAGGACATATCGTGGCGGAGCAGTGGGTGTGGAAAGTAAGTCTTTACATGTAGGTTGGTGTCTTTTATTTGCACAAGACTTGTCCAATTACGAAGACAATTGGCCTGGACCTTCGTTGAGTACAAAACAATCTGATTAAAATCAGATTGTATGTATATCACTTTGCAAACAAGGATCCCGACACACTTCCTATCCACGGCGTGTTCAGTGATCTGAGATGACACAAACAAAGAGGTCATCAATGCCAGTAGCAACCAATCAACATGAGGTTTTCTAAGCAGCTTGTTTTCACCGGGAACAGTTGATGTTTATCGGAAAACCAGGAATTCTCATTTCCCTGCAGCTGAAGTAACTTGGCTTGAGAAGAGGGTGGACACACCAAGGAAAACATATTATCACTTTCCTTCGAACGAGTGCTTGTTCTGCAGATTTAAGTTTGGCATAGTGAAGCAAATGGCTGAGGAGCGTATGCCATAGAAACCTTCATGGCTATAATAAATCTATTCTAAATCAAATTGGGGCATATGGTGGTGGTGTGGAGGTGCAGAAAGCAGGTCTTCAGGTTGGTGTCTTATTTGCGCAAAACTTGTTCAATAACAAACTAAGACAAGCAGCTTTGACCTTCATTGGGTACGAAATTAACATTATAAGCATCAAGACTCCAACGTCACTTCACCAATATAAGAAAAGGAGTTGGAGTCATTCAGGGCTAATCGTTTGGGTAGTTCAACAGTTATCACAGCTAACTGTTACTATAGGGCCTATGAGAGATACAACCTGCGTGGTTGGGGGTATAAAAGGCTCCATTTGCCTAACGTTCATGCGCCATGTACTGCTAGGGTTCTAACACCAACAGAAGCTCAATCAGAAGCTACAGACTTCCTCAGTGATCTCCTCAGTAACAAACGGCGTGGGTGGAGAAAACGGTCCTCCCAACGTTATTGCATAGGAAAATGTCTACTTTCGAATTGCAGTCAGCAATCTTGTATCCGGCAGATTTGTATAATTTTCACTTTCCAGATATTCTGAGTATTTCTGCAGAGCTTTCATGATGTTATTTTGTACAACTAGGCCTTACTGGTCGCAAGCGAAGTGGCAAAAAGTGATCTTTTCGCCAGTGCTTTAACAATGGACGACCATTTCGTTTTGAGACCCGAAAGGGTGATCACGCGACCTCCAATTTCCGACCCGATTAACAGAATAGGCCCTAGATATATTTAACATTTGAAAAAATTAACAACAACAACAAACAAAAAAAAAGCAGGAGGATTTTCTTTTTTATTTTTTAGTCGCACAAGCAAGCTGTCATTATTCAGTGAAAACTTACACAGCCACCAATACATTCCAGATTTACTTTGCCGAAAGGACAAAATGCAACACAGCGAGTCCTGAAACTAAAGACGTTGTTGTTGTTTCGCTAGATCAGATTTTAGTCTTACCTGGATTTTATGACACAAAATTGACTAAGGCCTCATTCATAAAATGAAACAAGCAGTCAATGCACATTTCAATACAACACACAATATTACCAATCACACCAAATACTTACATTGAACAAACAACACTGTTTGAAACCGAAAGCAAAGACGTTTCTATTTCGTTTGTCGCCATACTGGATGCGTCAAGACGATGCGACCTTCCTTCAATTTCATTGGATGAAAATCTTGGCGCAGTTTTCTACTGTTATCACCTGCTTGTGAAAAAATCACCCAACACTGTCACTGAACGGGATTTTCTCTTACTATATAAAATAAGAAAATATTTTTTTTATGCTGTGCGAAGCATGCTCACATAATGTTAATATAATGAATGCTGATATTTTGCACTGGTTCTTACAAATACTAATTTGCTCGCCAAATGCACCGAAATAAAATAGCAATCTAACTTCATGTTGGAAGCTGGAATGGAACTTGAGATTATTTATACTTTCATAATCACACTGATACAGGAATGTACCGTTACATGCATGCAAACAATTAATGGAATAATACGAATTCCCTTAGCAGTGGCTTGTTACAGAATAGAACCAAATATCATTTCATTTTTTGTCTTCAACAACAAAAGAGCAATGATTCAGTAGGCCTTTGTCGGCCTTATATATCACACATGTATTAAAATTCAAAATTGGATCGAATTAATGTTCCTCCTAGCTTTACGCATAATGCAGAGGAGAAGTTAAAATGTACAGCCCCGTCCATACACCCATACACTCAAGTATGCCCTTTATTACGGTATTAATTTTATCGTTTTTACGCAAGGATTGAATTTCCGGATTAAAATACCCTCTCCTCCCCAACTCTCATCCCGACCCATCCGCCCAATGCCTTAACGCACGTCAGAAGTGAACCCTGTGACCTTTGCACAACACAGCCTCGATGTGACACGTGAAAATATTATGGCGTCCGCCGACTACGAAAGTGTGCTGTGTGTCAAAAATGAAGTATTTGTTTACAGAATTCCACCTCGTCCATCCAACCGGGGCTACAGGTTGGTCCTCTGTGTGATTTCCTTCATTTAGAATATATTTTGTCCCGTTTGAAAAGGTGCATTTATTCAGAAATGGTCGTGAAATCACCCAGTATTTTGCCAGCTGATGTCTTTCATTGATCACTGCAGGCAAAGAGGCGGTGGCTGTCCCGTAAACTATAAGCTTCAGTGAATCGGCTATTTTAGCAGTTTTGTCCACACTGATGACGGGACTCGTGTAGATAACTGTCGTAGGCTATCCTGGAATGCGTAGATAAAAATTTTACATACAGACCACTGCATTAACTGAAAATTCAAACCCTGTGTTATATTAGGCTGAGGGGAATATTAAAGTTGAGGTTGGTGTTACGTGGTAGAGTGACGTCAGTTCATGAAAGAAACATCTTATCATAATGAACATCTGAGAAGGGGCTCATTGACTAACAAAAAGATCAATCTAGTCTGTAGAACCGTCAAGCAAGGTTGTACAAAAAAAATAATAATAATACTAAATACATACACTAACACTAAAATACACTCTGTGTGTTACAGTATGTGATCCATGGCTGATGGAATGGGTGGATTGATTGATTAATTAAGATGATCATAATTAAATGGAACAGATTTAGATCTGGAAATAAAATATTGGATTGACATTTTACATGTAACCCACTGCATTGTCAGTCACAATAGAGAACCCATAAAGTTCCTTCCCACGGCACCTACAATACGGTCGGAAGCTTTGAGCTCTTTCGTTCTTTCCTTTATTACATCAAAATTGCACATAAAACACCTATCTAGTTGACAAGCATTAGCTGCAATGCTACAGTAGACAACGATGCATTTTAGTGGATTTTTGGACCTTTTATGTAGCTTGTCTCCCATTTGGGTTCTTTCGCTAAATGGCACAAATTTAAATTTGGAAATAAATATTGCATGGTTTGGTTAATTTAAGATGATTACCTTAATAATAAAAAGCCTTAATAAGAGTATAAGGAATTCTGATTGGTATATTATGTGAGATATGCAAGTCCAGGCTATGGTACATTTAATCAAACATGAGCAAGGCTGCAAGATTTAACCCAGAAAACTCTATCTCCACTGTCAGCCATCGAATCAGTTTCGATTCTGTGTCCCTTTAAGATATATGTTGGTTCCCGTCCATGTGATTAAATATTAACATTAAACTATTGAGGCTGGCTATCAGTCCCTACATTGTGCCTGTACATCAAGTTTGTGAGAGATCATTTGCTTCCTTCCCGTGGCACTTGAAAATCTGTGTGACACTCTGGTTTCTTCCAACCATGAATGTACATGTACTGTACATGTATTTGCTCATGTTTTAAATAAAATATTCCTGGGTATGGTGTTAAGTAAGAATCAGACAATCATTTAATGATCCTTTTTTTTCAGGGCTGCTGATTGGAAACTGGATGCTCCTGACTGGACGGGTCGGATGAGGGTTGTCGCCAAGGGGAAAGAACTGGCTGTCAAACTTGAGGACAAAACCAGTGGTAGGGCTACTGTGCAGAATTTCAAGAAATGCCATTGATTTTTAACAAAAATTTAAAACCTGCATGTCTCTACCGAATGGCTCCGGTCAAATAAACAGTCACATTTGAACCTGCATACACACATGACTTGATCTTTGAATTGTAAAAATTTAGTCAGAGCTCAAAAATAATGGTCAGTGGATATATTAATTGAGACGTAACCTACTTCTGGTAGCCTTGACCAGAACATATTTTCTAGGATTTGTGTAATTTATATAACATTCTCAGATTATGTGCACAAATCAGCAAGAATTGATCTTCAGTTTTCTGGTGCATTCCTTCCACAGCAATTTTGAGCTTTTTTAAATACCTATTTATCACCTGTTTGAACAGGACCCTGAGGCTAGGGGCGCCTATGCCCCTGTGATGTTATTCACCTTTATTTTTACGTGATTGGCCCTGATAAGTTGACTACATCAGTGTTTCTGCATAATCGTAAACCCTCTAGAAATTACCACAATTTGTGCCAGAGAGCCAGGTGTTCCAGTTTTGAATGAAGCAGTAATTTAGGTGCTGCGTTATTAGCAGATTTGAGCATTCAGTGGTTTTGATTCTATTCTTTTCAATAAATACTCTGTAACCTCCTTCTTAAGTAAATGTAGGCCAATTTCACCATATATAAAATTCATGGGGTGTGCATGTACATGTAACTTGTAACACAAAGATCCATGCCCATGTGAATAGGCAGAATCCTAAAGTTGTCTTTTCATATAATAGCAATATGATCTTCTGTATGTGAAAATATATAGAAAATATTTCAATTTGGACAGTATATGTATAATTTTTTTCTTCAAGTGGACTTTGCTGATGCTTCATGTGGCAGGACAACCATGTTCGAGTTAGAACCAACGACCTTTGGATTTTAAGTCTATGCCTCTACCATTAGACTAAAAATAAAGTGCCTTCAACCCAGAGGTACACAGGGCTTATATTTCATCTTGTTAAATAGATGTATTTCAGAACATTCACGGAGAGATGGAGCTCACTTGATTCATCTTGCTTGGAGAGATTCACACCAAATTGTTTTGTGCTGCACTTGATCATTTAGATGCACTGTAATTCATCAGCCTTTTCACATATTGGCAAAGTTTTATTTAAGCGTAGTCTTAAGTCATTACTATTAAAATGTGAATAAATTGCTCTAAAAGTTGCTGTTTTATATGCGAACAGGTTGAGGAATTAGGATAGATGAAAATGTGGACTATATGTATGCTCATCATAGGTGACAACTTCATCATCATTGCCCGTCAAGCTAATTAAAAGTTAAAACTATGGCAGAAAGAGTGAAGACATGCTATAGTCTAATGGTGTCTATTATAAAATTGGATGTCCACTGATGTCACATGGTACAGAACTATATTGTTCGCTCAGTGTGATATTCCCTTTCTTCTGACAACCTCTACATGTCAGAAGGATAAGTTTCCTGTTCTTAATGGGATATTTGAGTGCTGTTGTAGTCACATCTCAGTTGTAGAATACTGTACCGTTGCTAAAAACCTGTGTGGATGTACATTTCCTGATAATAGTGTACTGTAAATCTTTAACTTTTATTAACTTACACTTATGTGAAAATGATGCTAAAATACTTTTTGTTGTCACAAAAGATGCCAGCTTCATAAAACTGAGCAAATTGTTTCTCTACACCCCAGCGTTCTCTCAGAACATTTCAAAATATTGGTTGCAGTGGCAGTTAAGTCAGGGTGTTTGCATTGGTTTTTGTTTTTTTTTGATGACATTATGGGTGAGATCACACTGTTGTGCCAACATTTTCCTTAGAGTATTCATTGCATATTAAGTTATGACATCTGTGAATTGGTCGTGGGGCAGATACAGTAAATCAGATTTGATGTTCAGCATTAAATTCTTTGTGAATACAAATTCTAAAAAGTGAAAAAAATCTATCTTGGAGGTTGAATTGTGTCTCGTTATAATGTGGGCCACGCTCATGTAATTGAATATTCATGAGGCAAAACAACAATCAAATAAATAAATAAAAGATACAATGACTGGGCTTGTAGGATTGACACAAAGGCCTGTGGGCTTTATAACATTTGTGGGCTTTATATCATCAAAAGTTGTGTCAAGAGCCTTAGGAAACACATTGACCTCTGCATAGTGACCTAAATAACATCCTGATTACCAAAGTTCATTTACAGCTGGCATTTGATGCACTACCAATCAAGTATATGTAAACACCAGTGAATATGTCATTCTTCGCTGTGCTGATTATCCTTCAGTTTTAGATATATGGAGACTTCTTGATGATTTCAGCTGTTCAGAGACTTGCTTCTGTGTTAGGGAGTTAGGATATTGTCCTGAATGCAGGATTGATTTGTGCTAATGCTTGTCCTAGCCTTCAGTCTTAGCAGTCTACACTGTGTTGGTTTTTCTCAGTGCCTCACGACCAATGACAGTGTGACAAGTACACAAGTACTTACAGCTGTAAAGCCCAATCTGGAGGCAGGAAATCTCCAGATATGCATCATGACTCTTGAACATTTAAATGCAACACTTATGACCAGTCAAAGAATTGCTAGATACATTTTACATGTGCCTGTGTCACAATAGTACCTAATTTATATATAATGAAGTCAGTATGTAACATTGAATGTAATCTACCAAGTGCCTGAGAGTGATTGTACAAAGACTATTGTTTATAGATTAAGAGGATTAACTCAGATTGTCTCTCCTGTACTTGTTAAGACTCACAATAAATTGTGTTCATCTTGACAACCAGACAGTTACCCCTGGTTAAGTAAGCTTTGTATTGTTGGAGATTATGTATAAACAGTGCTCTCTGCTAGAGGGAGAAGTTAGGATTGGGCTGCAGAGTGGACTAGGAGGGACCTCTGAGTCCTGGGCACTCTCCATGTTTCAACTATAATAATTGAACTGCTGTTTACTACATAGGGCTTGGAGCATTTCTGTTGTTCCGTTGTGGTGACCACATAATGGACAGTGACAGGACACTTAACGATTGACCATCCTGGTCAGAAATAATATATATATATATATATATATATATATATATATATATATATATATATATATAGACCTGGCCATACACTTACCAGGGTCTAATTTAGCCTCCGAAGGGCAGAGGGCGGAACCGGCGCTGAAGGGCACCTCATTGTTGTTGTATATTTTGATTCTAATGAATTTTTAGGAGCTTTGGCGAGCTTTGGTAACTACTGGCGACCTCCACTCCACGTGTACACCACAACACGCACCCTTACTTAGTCTGAGGTTGCTGTGACGTTAGTTTTGACAACATTGTGACAGACATTTTATGAACAGTGCACGTACTGGTCAGCCGTTCTTCAAGGGAAACAGTCTACATGCATGAATACTGATTGTTAATGGAATCATCTAGGACGACTCGCAAATAGTTTGAACGGTTAGACATCGAGCCCATTGTTTCAATGGTCATCTTTCTTGGGTTGTGCTATGTTAGGCACCAATACATGTACTATTAGGGTCATTCCATGACATCGGCTAGCCTGGGCTCCCGGCAACAGGCATTGGTTTGACAGATCAGGGAACCATGACAACAGCAAATATGACTAGTGGACAATGCAGCCAGCACTAGGTATATAGTGTGGCGTGCAACTCAAATCTTCCGAGTTTCAATAGACGCCATTTTCCAGAATAGTTTGTGTTTACTTATCTTCACTTTTACAGAATAAATTCGGGCTGTTTGTGTTTGTTTTTTTTGGGGGTTTTTGACGCAAAAGGCACTTTGAGGAAATTCAACATCCGGTAATAGGATGCTGGGAAGGGCTGGATTAGGCCCTGCTTACCATGCTTTTCCAACATTTTGTTTTTTATTATAAGGACAATTTGGGCACTTCAGAGGATTCCTTTGTATTCACATGCTTGATATACACTGTATGCAAGAAAAAAAGGGAAATTTTCCACAATATGAGGATTGGAGGTGTAGGCGTGGGGTTTGGGAGTTGGAGGCATGGCACAGTGGTTAGCATGCTAGCATAGCTCAATGACTCGAGAACCAGTGTGGCTGCTGTGAGTTCAAGTCCAGTTCATGGGAAGGTATGCCTGCAGCCTGCAGATTATCGTGGCCTTCACGTCTGGTTTCCTCTGACCATAATACTGGCTGCTGTTTTATAAGTGAAATGTTTCTGAGCACAACTAAAAACACCAATTAAATAAATAAATAGAACATGAGGATTTAAGAAAAAAATATACCATTACTGTGCATGTATGTATAATAATAAGACTCAGACTCCAGTGATGCACATTTGTCATATTGAAAGACCTAAAACAAGTGTCATTTTACTCAGCCTCTTGATCTGATCTGTTCACAGGTGAACTGTTTGCCAAATGTCCTGTGGAGGAATACCCAGGCATAGCTGTAGAATCTGTCATGGATTCCAGTCGCTACTTTGTTTTAAGAATAAAGGATGATAATGGTAAGAAAACAGGAAATTCATGGGTGTTCATATTTTGTGTTTGCCATGCTGTAGATTTGTCACAAAGTAAGGCTTGAACACTGGTTTCTCAATGCATGCTGTCAACAAACTGTTACATTTATTTTAGAAACACATGCAACACCTTACGTGTGTTAATGACGTGAATGACCGGCGGTCAGTGATGTAAGTACACTGAGCATGTGTGCTTCATTAACACTTGACACACACTTTAATGAAGAGACTAGGCCGAACAGAGTTTCCCATACCGGTTGAGGGGTGGTATGGGATCAGGTCCACGTCATGCCAGCAACCTGCAGATGATCGTGGGTGTGCCCTGGGCTCTACCTGGTTTCCTCCCTCTATAATGCTGGCCGCCATCATGTACATGTAAGCGAAATATTCTTGAGTACGACATAAAACACCATTCAAATAAATATTAAACACTTTTCTGTACATGTGCATAGCCATGTTCATGCTACATGTACATGTGTGTCACTCCATATCAAAACGAATGTGCAGGTATGCTTTGCAAAGTGAGAAAGACTGACATACATGTGTAACAATGGATCTTACATTTGAGAATATGGAAAGATTTGTACACGTACATGCATACATGTAAGTAACACAACAAAGCTCTGGGCTGTGGTTGAATACTGAACCATCTTGTTACATCTTGTTACTAAAGGGTTTTATTTTAAGGAGACTTAGAAATTTGTGCTGTCCACCATTCTGTGTTCACATTACACAAGCCTTGTCCAGAGTGTAACTGGGATGTAAAGTTGTAAAGGTACAACTTTTGTTAACTTTGAGCACTTAATATTAATGAAAAATGCTTTGAGAGATTTGCCTTCAGATTTGGTCAGTGGTACATGAATGTCATCAGTGAGAAAGTGACAGGTTGGGTTTCAGACATGAGAGTAAAACAGTCTGGCAGTAACTACAGTCGTTGTTGGCAACCTGCAGATGGTCTTGGGTTTCCTCTGGTTTCCCCGATTTCCTACCCCCATAATGCTGAATCCATCATATAGGAGAAATAAATTGTATATATATTGATAGATTAAGGAAATGGACTTCAACATCTAATTTTCCATATCTGATTTCCACAGGGAGAAGTGCATTTATAGGGATTGGTTTTTCCGACAGAGGAGACTCGTTTGACTTGAATGTTGCCTTACAGGATCATTTTAAGTAAGTTCTTTTGCTACTAAAAACTCTGACAATTCTATCTTGTTCCTGTAAGAGAGACAACAAATTGTTATATTCCTGCCAGTCTCTAAAGATATACTATATTTCACCTAAGGTTTAGCATTCTTCAAAGTGACACATTTTACCAGATTGTGATTTATCCATCCACCTTATAGGCCCATTTAAAGGACAAGACAGCACCTGGCTAAAACATATTTCAGTCGAAAGCAGGATACTGAAGCTTTCTAAACAAGTGTCATGATTCATTATTTTTTTTTAAATTTCACTGAATAATGTGTACAACAAAATGACAATACTGCCTAAATGGCTGGTGTGAGTCAAGGCAGCCATCTTGAGAATTTTATCCAGTCAAACATGTTGCTATCAGATTGTGCAGCCTAAGCTGTGACATAGCCTTTACTCATTCTCTCCATGAAATGACATACGATAACACAGAATTACTGCATGAGATATTATTTTGACATTGTTTACAATGATGTAGTTACGTGTAGCAGAAGAGCCATCTCACAAAGTGTTGTGGGGCAAGTCTGTATCATTTATGGGCTAACAGAGATGTAAAAGCAGTTGATACGATGGTATCACAAATTATGTCAGAGAATAGCATAGCGTCTCGGCCCAAACAGCATTCATCTACCCAAATACTTTTTTGTTGTTCATTTTAGCATTTAGTCAGCAGTTTCTAAATAGCAGGTATCAAAGTCAGTGTAAAATTTCTTAAGGATGCTGAAGGTTTATGGGAATGAGGAGACGGGATCTCAGCGGACAAACGCTTTAAGTTAATTAAATCTCAATGTATATGTGACATAATTTTTTTTGATCTGAATTCATTACAACTGAAGAATTTGAATTTTGCTCCTTCTTTCTCGCATACAAGAGGTGTTTTTTTCTGTTTTCTTTTATAAACTACAGTAAAATTATTGAAACGCTGTGTTCAAGGTGAAGTGTTTTCCTTGACGTCTGCGATAACTAGATCAGCACAGCTTTTATTATAGAAGCCATCGCTACATAATTGGAGTATAAAATCCAGTGAAAGTCGAATGCCTACATTGGCCTCAGTCATGCTTAGAGCCTGAATCTAGTTGTAAACATTTAACAGGGGTCAAAATCACCAACATAACCCCTCCGGCGCTAGAGAGCTAGAGTAAATGTGACGTCACATTGCTTTCGGTAATGGAGACGTGTTGAAACTGTGCCAAGACAAAGTTTCACTAAACTTTTATTGGGTTGAAAAAAATTAGAAAGGTATTTAATGCTGGTTTAAGATACTTTGAAAGGTAGTTTTTCCAGCAGACATAAACATTAGTCACATGCTGTCTTTCACTTGAGATTTTTTTGAAAGACCTTAATATGCTTTTTAAAGTGAAATATTGAATTCCATACTTAAGGTGAAATACACTAGTTAGAAAGTTTTTGGCCATGCTTTAGTTTCTTAACTGTCCGCAGTATGGTGAGAGGTTAATAATTAAGAGGGGAATGGGATGTGACTTAATGCTGATGGCGTGCCAACTGTCAACCAATTGCATTTCAAGGTGCCAGTTCAATCCTGGTCTTCGGCAGGGAATTTCCAGATTCCAAATACCCATTCTTTTGACGCGTTTTTGACAGTAAGCGTTAATGGCGTTGTGTTCTTTGAAGATTACTTGCCTTCCACCACTATGCCATACAAATTTGTATGTCAGATGTCAAAATTCTTGAGTATGGTTTTAACCGCCAATCAAATAAATTAATAAATAATTAATAGGGGTCACTATGGTTACAAGTACTCGCCAGCTTGTGAGAGCTTGAATGGCAGCTGACAGGACAGTGTGTTCAATACACAGTGGTGCTCATATGTAGAGCCTGTTAATATATCTGTATGTGTTACACAGGAGGTTACAGCTTCTCCTTCAAACATCCAACAATTATCAGATAATATAAATTAATCATCTACCGACATAAATATTTTTTTTTCATAATGAAATGAAGCAATCTGTCAAAACTTAGGAGATTTGTTGTGTTTCTGTTTAGAAACTTTCAATGAGTTTATATCTTGGTGTCTTCCAGGCTTACAGATTTTGATGTTTCAATTTCAAATAAGTTGATGCTTCAGAGTTAAAATGCTCAAGGGGAATATGCTCTCTACCAGTGTATCTTTCTTTTTTTTCAGATGGTTAAAACAAGAAGAAGAATTTGAACAGAAAGCCAAGACTTTTGACTCAGGACCCAAGTTAGATTTGGGCTTCAAGGAAGGACAGACAATCACGCTCAATATAGGGGTCAGTGTCTCATTTTCCCATCAGCAAGTCGCAGGTCAAATCCTGGTTTGACTCATTTTTTTCTGATAGGATTGAGGGTGGCTGGAAGATTTTGTTTTGACCAGTACGCGAAAATGCTAAACCGAAACATTTGTCAGACAAGAAGTATTCATCCTTCCACCCAGTAATGTATTCAAATGGTTTTCTTTTTCACTCATATGATGACAGCCAGCATTATGGTGGGAGGAAACCCACGATCATCCACAGGTTGCTGCAGGTCCTTCCAACGTACCCAGTTGAGAGGAAGCAAGCTTGAAAATAACCAGCTGATATTATGTTCCAGTGACAATTTCAACATATATTATTCAAAAAGTCTTAATTCCTCATTTTTCATTCCAGTCAAAGAAGAGTGATCAGAAAACACGACCACGTCCTAATGCTGGAGCCACACCTGGGCTGTTACCACCTCCTCCAGGTGGGGTGAAAATAGCTCCTCCCCCTGGAGACCAAAACAACCAATCAGCATTCTCTTCCTCCAGTTTCAACCAATCAAAACGGGTTACAAGTAGTCAAAATAACACAGCTCAGAACTTTCAAAGCAACAGCAATGTGGACTTTTTGCTGGACTTAGGGACCACAGAAAGCTCTGCACCAGCGATGACACACCTGCAGCAACAACAACAGCAGCAGTCCTCAGGGGTGTCTGATGTTTGGGGGGACTTCACTAGTGCCAGGTATATCTCATTGCAGATCATGTAGTCTCACACACACAGTCTAATATCGGGAAAGACTTCTGATATATCTCATTACTGACCATGTAGGCTCACTCATACTGCATGATATCAGGAAAGAAGCCAGTAGTGTCAGGTGTGTCTAACCATGTATTCTGATTCACACAGTCTGATATCAGGAAAGACTTCATTAGTGCCAGGTTTATCTCACTACTGACATTGTATTCTCACTCACACTGTCTGATATGAGGTGAGGTAAGACTTCACTAGGGCCAGGTACAGTTATACACGTATCTTCATTACTGACTGTGTACTCACTTGTGCAATCTGATACCAGGAAAGACTTCGCTAATGCCAGGTATATCTCATTGCTGACCTTGTAACCTCAGTCATACAGTCTGATAACCGGAAAAACTTCACTAGTGCCAGGTATATCTCATTACTGACATTGTATTGTCACCCACATAGTATGATTTCAGAAAAGACTTACTAGTGCCAGGTTTATCTCAGTTTTTTGCTACTTTCACTATTTTCACTCGCACAGTCACACCTGATGTCTAAAGTCATTTAAAAACCTGAAGTGATGTAGGAATTTTCTCTTTATTTCAGTTCTAACTCCAGCTCAAGTGACCCGAATGCTGTGGATTGGGTTCAGTTTTGATGAGAGGATCCCTGCATTCTGAGCATCAAAAGTGACGACATACATGAATGGAGGACTCTGCTGTAGAGATTGTGTTATTATTAGCAATCGGGAGCCTTCACAAACATCTGCCCCCTCTGTGCTCGCTTGTCGTCCTGAATTAGATTATGGATGAGGTAGATTCATCATTAACATATGGGTAGATCAAGCAAGTACGGAATACACTTACACATACACATGTACTTGAACTGTGAAACTTCACTGTTTCATGATGTGAAATCCTAACTGGGCAGGCTTCTGAACAAAAGGTTATGCGACAGAAGTTTGAGGGAATGGGTGTATGTTACCATGTACAGCAATGCGAAAACGTTTAGAAAGTGGTCATCTGTTGCCATGGGTTACGTAAATCTAAATGACCGAGCTGTACTATGGGTTACAGTAGGAAATATTCCATTAACACGTATGCTGGGATGTGATCAATATCTGTTGATATTATCTTATATTGTTATGAGACTACGTAAGAGAGAGATTTTGTTAAATGTAGCTTAACTAATTGTATGTACTTCAGTCTTTCGTGGTGTACCAACAAATATTTGTGTACATGTGCATTTGGTGAGCGTCTTGCGCAAAATCTCTTTAAAACAATGATAATGGTGTAAAATTCCATACAATATGTGCTTAGTGCTTTATTTTCTAGATAAATGTAGGAAATGTTAATTAAATTTGTTTTTTTTTGTCTGGACGCCATGTAATAGCAATGGTTTGGAACTACATAACGATGGTTACCAGCTAGTAATTCTCAATCCTATGTGAAAGCATAACGCAGTGACCCCGATGGTCTGTTAACTATGACATTTCCCTGAATGTTTTTGTTGGATATAGTCACTTTTTCACATTATTTATTGTTCCACGTCAGTGGGTGAAAAATGGCTAGTCCGAAAGAAGCAGGGCCATATTCATTTCCAGAATTGACCTTATACAACAACAACAGCAGCAAATATTAATCATGTTGAAGTGAATGTTACGAATTCATTATTCCAAAAGTTTGTACAATGGTTTGGAGGCCTTGTACTTTTCACAGTCTGCTAGTCTTACTGTGAGACTGATGTCACAGTCGGGGCCTCGGTGGCCAAGGTGGTTAGCGGTCCAGCACAGTGCAGTGACCCAGGAGCCTCTCTCCAAGCTGCCAAAAACCTGGTCTGTGCTGAAAAGATGCATTTGTGTTACTAAAGGTGCAAGCTTCATAAAACTAAGTTCTCATTTTCTTATTTCTCATTGCAAATTATTTCTCTACACCCCATAATTCTCTCGGAATGTTTCAAAATATCCATATTGCAGAAGGGATTTAAAAGGTTGGAAAAATTTGGTAGATTTGAACAATCTAGTAGATGGATCATTCCAGGTGGCATCATTTCTGCCAGTTTGTTAATCACAATTGAAGTGACTCAGGAGACAACCATGTGTTATAAGGTCTTGTGCAGTGAATGTTCATGAGGAATACATGAGCTGTTTCCTTTGATCAACTTTCTCTGACTCTTAGTGGCATACTTAATTAATCCCAAAATGACAGACTTTTGAAGTGTAAGCCGACCAGTAGCTGTGTAGAGTTCAATGTATTCAGCTGTGAATGGAAAGAAGTAAGAAACCTTTCACTTTGGACTGGACAGTGACTCGTTTGGGCGATTTACAAAACCATTCCTACTTTGTGCACAGGATTTCAATTTTCTCTTATGAAATGTATGAAGCCACAAAATGCCATTGTGTACATGATTTGTTTTACTCATTTCTTTGTTTATTTCTGTGTTGTTTTAGGTCACTCTTAAGAATATGTGATTTGTATGGCTGGGGTGTGGTTTATGGATGACTTTAGGTGGGTAAAGCCTTTGATGACAACCTCATCAGTTGGTTGTTATAACGATCCCATGTATCGCATCTCTGATGGATTTGCCAGCAAGAGCTCTGCCATGTTTTAAGATTTTTTTTTTTTTTTTTTTTTTTGATTGTTGTTTTAGGCCATACTCAAGAATATTTCACTTATACGACGGCGGCCAGCATTATGGTGGGTGGAAACCGGGCAGAACCCGGGGGAAACCTACGACCATCCGCAGGTTGCTGACAGACCTTCCCACGTATGGCCGGAGAGGAAGCCAGCATAGGCTGGTCTTGAACTCACAGCGACCGCATTGGTGAGAGGCTTCTGGGTCACTACGCTGCGCTAGCGCGCTAACCGACTGAGCCACGCCATGTTTTAAGATGTTTCAAGTCAAGATGACACTTTATATTTTGTTTACCATTCCATGATGGTTAAGTTAAGAAATGTTAAGTTAAGAAATGACTGAAGTGTATAATACAGTATGAAGTTTTCAAGTGTTCATGATACAACAGAGGAGTACCATCATCTTTGGGCTGTTACTTGTCTGTCCAGCCACATCGAAACCTGGTAATGTGTTTTGGTAAAACTTCTGTCAGAATTTTCTCACAACAAGCCACCATCATGACCACATTCAAGAGATTAGTGGTTGATTAGCATTAATACATCAAATGGGCCAGAGAGATGTCCTAGTAACTAAAAACTACAGATGCCATAGTAATCAGACACATCAGCACCGCAACCCAGACACTTGACAGATGCCACAGTAACAAGACACATTAACACCGCAACCCAGACACTTGATTGACAGATGCCACAGTAACAAGACACATCAACACCGCAGCCCAGACATTTGATTGACAGATGCCACAGTAACAAGACACATCAACACTGCAGCCCAGACACTTGATTGACAGATGCCACAGTAACAAGACACATCAACACCACATCCCAGACACTTGATTGACAGATGCCACAGTAACAAGACACATCAACACTGCAACCCAGACACTTGATTGACAGATGCCGCAGCCCAGACACTTGATTGACAGATGCCATAGTAACAAGACACATCAACACCACAAACACTTAACATAACATGGATGGGTACTGTATTGTTATTATTCAGCATTAGTGCATAGTATTGCAGATTGTTTGCTGGCAGCGGTATTAAATGAATTCAAATTTCATGGAGGTGTTTTCAGTATATGGCATTGATTGTTCATCTGTTATGTAGAGAGACACTGTGTAGCCCTACATGTATGATCAGTATTTTCAGGCTATGAATATATTGTTTATACTAGTAGGGCCTACCTGAATGTACCTGAACACAAATCTAGCTCTTCTGTCTGTACAACAGTGGATGCCAGATAGCTCTACAGTAATGCAGTACAAAACAGGAATAGTACACATGTAGATGTAGGGAACAGTGCAGAACATGGCTTGACTTGAGTTTGCATTCTGAAAGTTTCTTATGGTTAGCTTTCTGTAGGTTTTGGGTTTGTTTTTTGTTTTTTTTTTCGTATTTTTGGACATTTAATTATGACCACAGAAACATGTCCGTTTGTGGTTGCAGTTCCTTTCATCATACATAGGCCTACAGGAGCATGGTTTGTTCTAATTTTGAAACCTCTAGTAATTATGAAACCTGATCATAGCAACTGTCCACATTTAAAGTTTACCCCCAAACTCTGTTAATTTTATGTGTGGCTATATCAACATAATAAAAGGCTTGATTAATCTTGTGTATTGGTATTACATAAGATCTTTCATAAGACACCCATATGACATAAGAAATACCAACACTGAGGCTCTGACAAAGGGTTGGGAAGCAGAGTCACTCTCTGGATTAGTGCTGACAAGTGATCAAAAAAAAGGAGAGTAGTTTGCAGGAAAAAACGCTGTCAATATTCCAACCATTTTTAGCATTGCTGCTGTCTGCAGGAAGACAGAGTGTGGTTTTGTGTTCATCTCAATCCATGAGGTACAAATTCAGTCCCAACCTTGGACAGGGACTGGACCACTTGTCTGCCACCAGTATGACGTGCAAGACTACTAGTGTATGTCACACATAAGAAAGGTTTTCAGCAACTCTCAAACAGTTGGTTGTTTACACCATGCATTTAGATGTTTTTAACAACAATCGAATAAATGTGCTGGAAAATATTTGATAAATCTGACTGTCCAACACAGGCACAAATGTTAACAGATAATGGAGGCTCTAAATGTTCCCAGGTGGGTAGAGGTCTGTGTTGATCACAAACATGGCAAAGGTATTGGCCTACCTGGCTTGATGTTGTTACTCCCAATTACACAGTCAGTACTGCTTTTTTTTTTTTTTTTTTTTTTTTCCCATCCAGAAATCTTTGTAGTCCTGGGGTGCATGTCACATCACATGGCCCTTGAGGGAACTCTTTCTGAAAAGATTCTAGAAGTGAATTCACTTGTTAGGCAACATGGTCACCTAAACAATGTCTGCACAAATACAGCAGGTTTAATTGAATGCTTTTGGGTACTTTAGAAGTCATATGACGTGAAGACATTTATGTTCAAGTATGGTAAAATTGGTGTCTCTGTGCATGAAGTTTTAGGATTGGGACACCTACTTTGTTATTAGTGAAGTAATGTGGGGAAAAATGTGTAGAATAATTGTTCATTCCAATCAGGTCAAGTCACTCTATCAGTTTTGTATATCAGTTTGTAAATACATTGAAGAAAATGATGAGTAGAGAAATGTTGCTTCCCAGTAATACAGAGGGAAGTTAATGTGTAAACTAACATTGTCAACTGTACATGTACTTCTTTCAGGAGAGCCATTTTTTCTTGATTAAATGTTGTTAAACTTCAATCAGTTTGCATGTCAATATGTAATTATTTTTTTGTTTTGTCAGTTCAGATGTTTGTTTTGTTCATATGTGAAAGAAAAAAAAGCAGATCAACCTTATCTGCAAGAAGAGTAAAATGTATTGTGTATGTATCTATAGTGATTTTGGACTTGGGGTTTGTGAACTTCCACTCTCAGTGAGTAATAAGCAATTGACGATGCTTGTGTGGGTTTGGGTACAGTCTGTGGTACTGTCTGCAGTGGATAGAGCGTCTGCTGAATTGAGTCATACCCCAATTCCACACAGATAATCTTGGTACATATACTGCCTTGCTTGCCTTAGTATATGGGAAATGGAACAAGTGTTGGTAGGCCTCTATAATGTTATATGGCGTTTTGTCTGCATGGTGTTTCAGTGGGGAATCGCTATACATGTAAATATGTCGGCATTGGGTCCATCCCATTACAGGGATAGGACTAACATAATGTTCAGTGATGTTGAACCCCAATGAGAACAAACTGACCAATATGGTGTAAGTATCATACACAGACTGTGGAAAGTTTGAGTAACTAGCCAAAGGTCAGTGGCTTACCCTCAAGCCCTCTGGTTTTCTCCACTTGTAAAACATATAAAACTGACTTTCATCAGTGAAAAATTCTTAAGAATTTCCACGTAGAACATTCTGACCACAGGGTGACGCCCTTGAGTGGGTTGAACTTTGGATGGTCACAATTTATGCTGTACGTGCACTAGGTTTATTGTGTCTGATAGAACACTTAATAACGAGAATTGCATGCAAGCGGTCTTTACATGTTTTTTTTTTGCAACTGCTTCAGAACAAACCTGTTCAATTCTTTCTCCTCAACAGACCATTCAAATTTATCAATACTATGCTTTTTTCAAAGATCCGGCCAGGTTTTTCTGATACAAGTGGAAAAAAAAAAAAGACAATCCGTATTAGACAATAGACGCTCCATATGAGCATACAAAAGACAACAAATAATTTAACCTTACTTATTTCGGCAGAGGTGGAAACGGACATAAACTGCAACAGCCATTTTGTTCTGATCAACTTGGGAAAAATCGATTTTTAATCTGAAATTCTTATGAATCCACAGGGAGCAACATAAGTAGCGTGCCTCTGATAGGTTAAAATTAATAACATGGCAGTGTTTTCAATTTTCTTCGTATACACGATGTTTCTGCCTTTGAACTGCGATATCTTGGCTAGGCAACAGCTGAAAAATAAAAAGTTTGCTTTTCAAACTTTCTTTGGGATCTTTTTCGATGCATATATACATTTGGTCTAGTGTTGTCTTTTCTTTTAAACCAACAATTGTAAAACAGACAAATTTAAGACACCATGTGATCTGTGAGGCAACAAAAGTATTTTATTTCCATTTCACATACAAATCTATTACCACGATGTAGTGAAACAACGAATTAAGTGACACCAATATCACAACCACAATGAGCAATGCATCGGCCATTTCCATTTATACCCTGAACAAAAAAGCAGAAAACCCCAACCATAGGGTTCTCCTGGATGAATACATTATGGGGGGGGGGGGGGGGGGGAAGCTGACATGAATGTACAAACAAGAATAATCACTAAAAGCACTTCAGATCTCATTCTGTATCAACCATGTGAATAACAGTGCCAAAGTTGTTAATCTGAACAGGATTTATCTCATGATTTTTAGAGTCATGTAGAAACATGTACAAAAATAAAACAAACATCTACAGCTGCCGTTGCCATAGATTTGCTGGACTGATAATGGCTGGCTTTGGAGTTGGTCCTGTTTTGTTCATCAATTAATGGCTACTTGCATTTATATGTCAACCCCTAGATCTAAAGTCTAATTCGCCTACAGTGGATGCGAATGCACCTGTCACATTGGGAATTCATACACATCTTAGCTAACAACTGACATTTTGTGTTTACACAGACAAAAAAGATGGACAAAAGTTTAGAACAGCTTTTTTCTCTGGTGTAAATGTCCATGTTGGTACTGAGCCAACCTTGATCCACGAAGTTTTCGTAACTGTCGCAGTGTAGCAACAATATATGCTGACTTTGACACACACAATTCTTGGTCTTCATGACATAAACCCGGTAAAAAACAAAGACCGTCAGATTTGATGTTACAGGAAGTGCCTATAGCCAATGCAACACACAACCATTACAATAAATCATAACCATTACAAGCTAGACTTTACTAAACATGAACACATTCCCACTCTCAGATTCCTAGCCAACTGAAACTATGTTGAACAAAAAATACATGAATAAAAAAAAAGTAAAAAAAGGGTATAAAAAAAAAATTAATGGTGTACCCAGTACAGATTGGGTATTCAGCAAAACAGCGAGATATTCACACTGAAATTATAAAAAAAAATATAAAAATCCATAACCTGTGCATTAGCACAGCTCAAATGGTTTCAGCTAAAAGAAGTTAATTTCAGAACTTTTGGAATAACATTGGAACTTGTCTTTGCTGTTCATGTGCAATCTTTGAACTTTTAGTAACAGGTGAAACTTTCCTCTACATAAAGGATAACATACATAAATATAAATAAATCACTGTCATTACAAATATGAAAAATTGATTGCCAATAAATAAAACCATGGTTCATATAATAATATGTTTACTTGGACCAGACTTAGTCATAACTGAATCATAATTATTTGAAATAACCTCCATCAAAAGATAAAATGGTACACAATGTGTCTTTTTTTTTTTTTTTACCTATCAGCAAATAACACAACTGTTCTTTTAATATCACACCTTACATTTTACTATTAGATAAATGGCTTCTTTCATCTCCTTGGAAAATACACATTTTCATATATAAAAGTTATATTTATACCTAAAACTTAAATGCATTATATTTAATGCTGCTAGCTAATTTAGGTGCAACTTTTCAACACTGAAAGTTTGATTAAGAAGGGATTTACTGAAGATCACAATGAACATCAGCAGACGCGGTTAGATATGTTAAAGATCGCAATGAAAACAAGTGTTTCTCAATGAGGTATATCTGGCATGTTTTCATATCGGTAAAACTTGGACATGTCACTCGCCACACTTTGAGTTTCAGGTGTCCACGATGCATTTATTCTGTGGAGGTTTAGCAATGAGCTAGTAGTTGTGTCATGTTTACTGAGAAGTACGTACATGTGACTGCCGATGTAGGAATAATTAGACACGTGTTGACCAAAACAAGCTATATTGCATTCCCTTTATTTGTATTTGCTTTAAAATGATGTATTCTGGCAAATGTGGCAAGTTTAACGGTTGTTTAAGTGAGCAAACCAGCGAAAGTAAATGTTCACATGGGGAGGCTAAAATACACTAATGTTGATGATTGTTGTTGTTGTTAGGCTGTAGGGCAACAGTATAACACCACCAATAACAACCTGCACATAACACATGAAAGTACTGTTCAGAAGAAATTACATGGTGAGGCGATAAATCAAGTCGTTCAGTACAGCTGGAAAATGTCTCGTGAGAACAAAGAAAAACCTTCTTTCCACATAATTACATGTATTTATACGCCCCAGAATTCAAAGACTTAAATCTGATGGCCGTTGCAGTTTCATTTATATACATCTCCTGACAATTTCTTTCAAACAATTTTCTTCCAACAGAAATAGTGAATTTTCTAAAAACATCTACATTATACAGTTAAACACAGCCACTGGAACACTGGCTTATGTAGGCTGTTGAGTCATGTGACACCTGCAGACATGAGATTCATGGAAGGAAACATTCCAGTCTTGCTTTTGTCCTGTGACACTAATTCAGCACTAGACTACCTTAATACAATATTCCCACGAGTTCCTACCAGTTGTCATTTTCTGTTTGAGTTCCATCTGGGTTCAAACGGACACTCATACATGTATGCATTCATTAAATGAAATATAGGCACACAATAAAAACAGTCAATTCTGTCAAGTCTGGTGTCCATGACTTAATACGAATGCACAAACATCATGTTTATGGACATGTGACACAAATGTAACAATTTCAAACACAATGCCCAGCATATACAACATAGATATAAATGTAGGCATTTTTAGCACAGCTCAAAGGTTATATTGAGTCCACATTTGATGCAATGCAAAACAGTTTCAATGCTTGTAACTATGTCCATGTAAACCCACCCTTGCATACATGTTTCAATGCCACACGACTTAATTGGTACCATTGTTCTTCATGTCTAATTAAACACTCAAACAAACTGCTTTCTACAGGAAGTATTTGTTCCTTAAAGTAAAAGCAAATATGAAGTAAGGTTCATCATGCACACAACTGAAAACCATGCGTCAAAATAATTTCATTTATTTTATCAGAGTGCTGAAAGGCATTCAAATATTTGAAAACTATGGTGGGCTTTATGAACCACACTGACGGTATCTACATGTAGTTCTGAACTCTGATGTCACATCTTTTTCTTCCTGATATTCACCAGAAGGAATTTTTCGGAACATTATTTCAGTAATCTTCACCCATGGATAAAAAAAGTTATTCCAACATTCGGTGATTAGAGTTGAAAAAACCTGTGGCGTCACAGTTCCTAACCTCTGATAGTATGGTTCATAAAGCCCACCTTAGAGTTCAAATGTTTGAGCGCCTTCATGACTCTTAACAAAACTCTAAAAAAATAAATGAAAGTATATTCATGTATAGTTTTAAGTGGTCTATTTAGTGATGCCTACTTCGATTTCTAGAGGTCTTTTCTTTTAATCTCTCAACACAATCACTTGATCAGTGTCTAGGATAAAAAAAATAAACTGGATCAGTGATCATTTCCACAACAAGTTAATGAAACACTTTCAGACTCTATGCAATTCTAAAACATTTCATGTACCCAAAATACTTAGCACTTTATATTGTCATTAAATTTTTGGTTAAACAATGAATAAAATCACCTTTGACTCACAAGGGTTTTTTTTATGATCCATCATGAAAATATATTAAATATGTAACCTGTTCAAACTATAGCCAAGAAATGAAATGCCATATTAAACTAATAAAATGTTGTGACAAAATGAAAGAACAAAAACATATGAAAGACAAAACAAGAATAATTAAGGGTTGTGACAATTTCTTTCCTTCAACTGGACTGTACCTCAAAAGACAAAGACAGGTACATCATCAGGGAAAAGCTTGCAATTCCATACACATCTGGCTATCTACACAATAAGTCTCATCATCACCTGATTTAAAACACACATGCAGCTTCCCAATGGCTCTCAATACTAAGGCTAGATCTCAACATCTAAGGCAGAAGTATACAATGTAATGTTGGGAAAGCCAAAGTATTAGATAGACACAGCTACTGTACACCATTAAATGAGCTCACAGACAAAGCAATCGTACTCAAGACACAACAACTGTACAAAGATCACAAAATAGCTCAGACACACAGAAACTGGCCCGCACAGCCCCAGCTACAAGCACTGTTGTCAACCGACATTCAACCACCTGTATCTCCAATATAGAAGAGTGACCGTTTTGTAACTAAACACTTGAATGATGGCAAGGAGCAAGCACGGAAATGATACAAACAACCCACTTTGTTGAAGTGCTTGGCCAGCCAGCCTTCACCCACTGACCTGTAATGTTATACACACCAAATGCGATCATTATGACACAATATGGGTGGTATTTGGAATGTACGGGAAGAAGTTTCTGAAAAGAGAACCTTTGCTCACGACACCATCACTCTGGTTACCTTGGTCACCAGTTGAGTTACAACACAGTACTCTACAATATAATCCACACACACACACCACTGTAATCCACATACATGGCCACGGCAATCCACAGATCCAGCAACTGTACATCCAACCTCAAAATAAGTGTAATCCACACACACACACACACACACACATATATATATATATATATATACACGTAGATATATATATACATATACATAATAATATATATATAGATTCGACAATTGTAATCCACAGTCTTAACAATAATAATCCAGACTCAACAATCATAATCCACAGACTAAGCAATCATAATCCAGACTCAACAATCGTAATCCACAGACTAAGCAATCATAATCCACGGACTCAACAATCGTAATCCACAGACTCACCAATAGTCATCCACAGACTCCGTAATCATAATCCACACACACACAGGAACTGTAATGTACTTATTTGATCGCTGTTATGTCATAACACAACATGTACATGTAACACAGACACATCATTTCCATTCCTGCAATAGGGTGATTGCAACTGTTACCCACACACAGTGGCCAATATCCAGACACAGGGACTGTTCTCTAGACGCAGCAACTGTTATCCAGACGCAGCAACTGTTACCCACACACAGTGGCCGATATCCAGACACAGGGACTGTTATCCAGACACAGCAACTGTTACCCACACACAGTGGCCGATATCCAGACACAGGGACTGTTATCCAGACACAGCAACTGTTACCCACACACAGTGGCCAATATCCAGACACAGGGGCTGTTATCCAGACGCAGCAACTGTTATCCGAACACAGTGGCCGATATCCAGACACAGCGACCGATGTCCAGACACAGGGAGTGTTATCCAGACGCAGCAACTGTTACCCACACACACCAGCCGATATCCAGACACAGGGACTGTTATCCAGATGCAGCAACTGTTACCCACACACATCGGCCGATATCCAGACACAGGGACTGTTATCCAGATGCAGCAACTGTTACCCACACACAGTAGCCGATATCCAGACAAAGGGGCTGTTATCCAGACACAGTGGCCAACATCCAGACACATCGACAGATGTCCAGACACTGTAACTGTTATCCAGACACAGCAACCAATGTCCAGACACAGTAACTGTTATCCAGACACATCGACAGATGTCCAGACACTGTAACTGTTATCCAGACACACAACTGTAATCCACACAGTGACTTATCCAGATGTAGTGACCATTATCCACAAAGTGACCGTTACGCACACACAGTGATGATTAAATCAAGACGCAGATACTGTACTCAACTTACACAGCTACTACATAAGGCAATCCATAAACTTGTAGAAAGTGTAATCATTCATCATAATGGTGTCGGAGATCTGAATTTCACCAGAACACAATAAGCCCTGATTCTATTCATCTCCCAGGGTGTCCATCTCCATTCCATGATCACCCACAGAGGAGAAGAGCCCCTCGAATGAAAATCTGGACTCATCATCACCAGCCTGTCCACCTAATGTCAAGCTTTCAGAAAGCACATCAGATACCTGCTCTTCACAAAGCATGTCTTCACCAACATTTTCAGTCTTACCACTCTCTGTTCCCGAATGGGAATGTTCCTTTTCCACAATCTGTTGAGAGCTACATGTTGCTTCTCGAGAACACTCTCCCTCCATGCTATCATTTTCTGGACAGCTATTGTCACCTTCCTGTGTCACATTTTCAGAACTGTTTCTGCCTGCTGAGGCTTCTGGACCCTGTGTCAAGACCACTTCACTTTGTGCTGCGTCAGGAGTTGTCTCCTGTGGAGTCATCATTGATCCCATCAGTTCTGTAATAATCACATTTCTTAGCTGCTCAGTTCTTGTTTTCGCAAACTGTTTCTCTTTAATCTCCTCTTGACAGGCATAAAACTGAGCCTTTACCACATCTGATTGGGCCATTTCAAGAGATCGCTTCCAATCCTCCTCCAACACCTCCTCTTTTGACTTGATTTTTAACTGGTATTTTTTCTCGATGTTTTCATTGAACGTTGTTTCTGTCATCCAGCTTGACAACTTTTTCATTTTGCTGAACTGACAAATCTTAGGCACCCTAATCTTCAGTGGCGTCAGAATTTTCTCTGAAAAATCTATCTGGGGAATGCTTCTTGATTCCTTGTCTGACTCTGTATCTTTCTGATCCCTGCAAGAGGTATCCGACTCCTCTTTGGACATAGTATCCGATTCCTTCAAAGAACTTGGTGCCTCTTCATTACTTCGCTGGTCGCTTGGAGTCAGGTTGCTGGACTCCTTCGACGAGGTAGAGTCCACATCCGCTGTGTCACTCAGCTTGCCTGAGCTGACAGCCTCATTTCCTGAGGCACTACCGGGTGAATCCTGCTGCTTTTTGTCATCCTTCATCAACAGTGTGGTGTCTGAGTCACCACTCTCTTTGGAGTCCTGGCAAGATTCTTGCTTGGCTTTCAGCTTACCTTTCTTGCAGCGGGTGATGCTTTTCAATCCATGATCGTGATCATGATCACAGCCACAGGCATTTGGGTCATCCAAAGAAATCAAGGAAAAGCCATCATCAGCTTGAGTTATTGTGTCCATATCCTGGTGTGGGAAAATCAGTGCATCTGCTTCCTCATCCTATCAACAAGACAAGTTCAATTTGTAAACATCCAAGTTGATCAGCAAAAGTACCAAATATATAAAAAAAAAATAACAAAGCCAACTGAACATAGAGACGGTAAGATAAATGTTGAAACAAACAAAAAAAAAAACATGAATAGGCTTTGTTAAACACATGCCACACCACTATATGTTGGATTTATTTATTTAAATATTAATTCGTTTGATTTGTGTTTCATGCCGTACTGAAGAATACAAATACTTCATTTATACGACGGCGTCCAGCATTATGGTGGGAGGAATCCAGGCAGAGCTTGGGGGAAACCCGCCACCATCTGCCGGTGGCTAACAGATCGTCCCATTTATGGCCGGAGAGGAAGCCAGCATGAGCTGGACTTGAACTCACAACAGCCGCATTGATGATAGGCTGTTGGGTGATTGCACCGCTCTGCTATACTATATTTTGAAGGATACCGCTTTTGCAAGGCACCCATCAAATTGCCAATCCATACCACGTACCTGGAGAATTTCCCGACATTTACTGCTTATGTGTCCGTTTGCACAGCCCTAAACTTCCTTGAAGACCACATGCCTTTCACAAATATGGTGTACATATCTGTACATTACAGATAGGAAAGTTTGTTAGTGACTTTCCAAGGGTTGATGGTTTTCCCCAGGGGTTTCGGTTTCCTCCCTTCATAATACTGACTATCATAAAAGTGAAAAATTCTTGAGTATGGCAGTGATCAAACATCGAAACAAAATTTTCGTGCCATGATCTGTAACAGGAGGAAACAGTACTCACAATTGTAGGATGGCAGTTAACTTTGTTCAGTTCCTCCAATAACTCCTGCAGTTGGTGGTAAGGCTGATCAGAATGGGTCATTGCTGACAATCTCTCTCGGTCTTCTTTCAGAATGCGCAATGTACTCCTCTTGGGTAGAACATACTGTAACTCTGTTTCCTTTGTCCATTTGGTACGCTGTAGCCATGGGGGCATCTTTGGCAGATGATGCTGAAACTTTGGTGCAATCAATTCCATTTCCTGCAATTAAACAGCAGCCCCATTGACATCGGCATTTTTGCGCCATCTATATTACTTACAATGAAAACAACAACCTTAGAGGAAAAAAAGAACATTGGGATTGTAAACTTTTTTTACACGGTGAACTACCTCCATGAGAGACATTCAATCCCTTATCCTTCAATGAATGTCCCCCTCCCAAGAGTAAAAACTAATAATGCTTCAGGAGCACTAAGTTTTTCAAGACACACTTATTTACGAGACTATCTTTGAAGCAGTGAAATAATAGCTCATACACCCCATTAACCTGGGCAAGATTTAATCCAGATCTAATCTGAACCACTTTAAATCTAACGCCCATTGTCAAAAAGCATTCGTTCGCACGACCATATGGCCATGCCGGTTTTAAGCCAGTTCACACATTTCTTCACACACAGTCACACATAAGCTGGCATAGTAATTGCAATGTCATCCTAACCTCCACATATCTGGGGCATTTAATCAAGTTAGTGTTCTTGTCGCACAGACTAACCTGTTCAAAACCACTTCGCTAGCAGGAGAAAATAAAGCAGATTACATGCCTCCGCTTTGCATTCACACAAGCGATGTCACACTTGTTCAAAGCCATTTTCGGATATAAACCAGTTTAACTTTGCCCATGTGAATGGGGAGACATAAAATGGGAGACATAGAAATGGGAAAACGCCATCAGCCGGAAACTGTGAAAACGCTGTCACAGGAGAGTGATTGTTGTTCTTAAATGAAAAGAGGAGGAAGGGCACTGAAGCACAACAACTCATACAACAGCATCTGAGTTTAATTAGAATTACATGTACCTCTAATAATAAAGATAATAAATGCAGCCTTAATTCTGCCTTTGAAAGAGACTAACCTCTAAACAGGAGCTGTTGTTGTGGCTGTCAGACTCAAGCAAATACAACAACGATGAGGTGGTGTCTTCCAAGGAGTCAGAGCTCTCAGACCAAACAAGGCCATTTGCCTGGTTCCCTTGACCCGGATTTGCTTTACGTGCACATAAAGGTTTCTTGCGTTCATTGTTGGCCTACAAGGTAAGAACAAAGACATAATCAATTCAAACTTCCAGCATTAGTTTGAATGAATAACAGCAACTAGTTTATAAAAATGAAAACTTCGGACAGACATCTTTTCTGGCTTTTTTCTTTTGTTTTGGAAATTAACATGTTATGGCCAGGTGAGTTGGCACATAAAAGAAACGAATGAATGATTACGACTTATGAATATCAGCAATATCTCAGCCATATCACGGTGAGAACAAGTCGAAAACATGAGGCGGTTCAGGTTTTCAATATAGTAGAGAAAACATCAAACAGGAAACAAAAATGTTTGGACAGGTTAAAATCAGATAAGAAAAACCAAAATGGTAGCCTAATGTCTATAAAGTTCATGATAGTGATAAAAACATGAAAAAAATGTTTCATGTTTTTGAAAGGAATATATTGGATTTGAACCCTACACTGACAAGGCTCGTTGGCCATCTACTAAAGACTAGAACAGAGTTTAGTAAAATTTTTGGTGTTTTTTTTAGTCATAAAATGACAACATACGTTCCTTATTAAGACTCCAAAGTTTGGTGTTTCTACCTTTTATAGCTTTTGAGATATTGCAATTTTCCTAGTTGACTAATAATAATAATAATAATCTGAACAAATTCAAGAGGTGTCTGATTAAAATTTGTATCTTATGATTTAGGCCAAAGGCCCTCAAACACTTCGCCAGCGATACAAATCGTACATAGAGTTGACTGTGTAGAATCTTTGCCGAACATGAGCAAAGTCCACACAGTCGACCAGGATATGTTTGATGTCGTATTGAACATCACATCCAACACACTCAGGGGCAGAGCCCCCACTGAGAATAAAATTGTTAGTTAGACAGAGAATGACCAATACGACACCTCATTAAAACCACTTGGTCTCTTTGAGGCATACAGGGCGAACACTAAGCAAGTCATTATGAACTTGAAGGTTCCATTCACCCTGCCAAAGGTGATGAACATATGTAAGAATATTACAATGAAAATCCGTAAATGGGAGTTTGACATGGATTTATTAAGGGCAGCTTTCGCCTCTCTGTCTATGACTGTGTTTCCATGGATACCAATATGGCATGGTATCCAACAAAATATATTATCTTTACCTCTTTTAATTAGTTTTCTATGTAAGGCTAAAATTTCAAGAAAGAGCGGATTTTTAAATTCATTATTCTGTATTGCCAACAGGCAAGAAAGCGAGTCACTACATATCACTGCCCTATGGGCATGCCCAGAAGAATCATATGATAAGGCCAGGAGTATAGCCGTTGCCTTGGCTGAGAAGATTGAAGAACAGGATGGCAGACGAAAAGAAGAGGCATGTTCTAAGACAGCCCCAGTCACAACTCTGTCCTCATCCTTTGACCCATCAGTAGATATAAATTTACAATCCCTATAGCTAGTCTTAATTTTAGCAAAACCTTGCTGAATTATAAGAGGATTTGTATTGGATTTATTATATTTACACAGATCGAACATCAGTTTAGGTTGTGGAAGAAGACAGGGAGGAGACTCCAGAAAAGACACCTGAGCTATATTCTCCAGCTTAATGTTAGCTTCCACAATATGGTCCAGTACACCAAGACCGAACAAAGGGATCTTATTGGGACATTTATTAAATTTGTCTACATAAGATAGATTGAAAACACAGTCGTAGGCAGGGGTTGTTGGATGAGCTTTAAGCTTTGTAGCATGTTGAAGGCTCAGTTTTATACGTCTGTTATATAAAGGCTCATTTGCCTCTACGTATAAACTCTCTATGGAAGAGGTGTTAAAAGCACCCAGGCTGAGCCTCAAACCTTGGTGATGGGTCGGATCCAACATTTTTATATACGACTTCCTAGCAGAACCATAAATGATGGACCCATAGTCCAATTTAGACCTCATCAGAGAATGATATAGGCTCAATAAAATAGATCGGTCAGCACCCCAATCTGTGCTAGAAACAACCTTAATTATATCTTGAGCCTTTGTGCATTTAGCTTTAAGCATTTTAATATGAGGTATAAACAATAGTTCATTATCAAATATTATACCCAACAGAAGAAACAATCTTCAGTCTTCAAGATCAGTTACGTGCATAAAAGAAACAAAAAACTATGAAAAAGCATGCAAGCAACAAAACACAATGATTTCGCAACTCCGCATTGTGCAGATGGAAACCACAGCTCAAACAATAGGTGTAAGTTTGAATTGCACCTGTCAGTCTTAGAATACGAGAGGAAAGCACACGATTTATACCAGGAGTGTACCATAACTGACATGTATGGTACACTGTAAAAAGTTAGTGAAATGCTGGTTTGTTTTCAACCTACCAAGTCTCTGAGTACTGTTGATGAAAATATAAATGATCAGCACCCTCCAATCAGCATGTTCCTTTTCAAAATGGTCGTCTGAATCAATCCTTGATATTTTTTACAATTTCAAGCTCAGACAAAGATTGGTCACTAAACACAAACAGGTCTTCCTTCTAATACACATTACATCCACTTTATCATATAAGAGATACCAAACAGGAGATACATATACTGGCAAATTTTAACCATAGCGTCCAGTAAGTCATCTCCACTGAGGGTGTTCCCATCTCTGTGCACCAATCCAGCTGACCACAGCCTACTCAGCAGGTGCACTCCATCAACACAATTAACACCTTCTTCTAACATAATCACTAGGACTGTGTTTGCACACGTGTCGGTCCATTTCTAATTGGGTTGGTGCAAGTATTCAGGCAAGAAGAATTTTCTGGACAAGTATGATGCGGCAGCTTTATGTACAGATGCAAAATAAAAGCACGCTTTTCTGTTGTCAGGTGTTATTTCACCACCCTATACCTGTTTTTCTTAACAGCTACTCCTGTGCCAAATATATAATGTTAAACTGAGTCCCCCTGCCACCCCCTCTATAAGATCATAACTTCACTGTGCTATAGCAGTATGGAAAGTCACTTGAATTCATCAGTTAAAAAAAACACTACAGATCTAAGGCAGTTGTAGCCACGCCATGCTGCAGATATTCCAGGAGGTTAAACTAGAGGCTACTAAGTTCTGTCACTATACTACTATGCTAGTCATTTTTAAAAGAAAAAGCAACTGCAAATTCTACCCTAAATTTTGAACACAACCATCAATACACTGAATAGGTAAACATGCTACCTGACTCAATATCTGACCAACAAACATACCAGTTAGAAATCAATCAATTAAACTTTACTTGTGAATTAGGTTTCAATCTTTCATACAATATATACCTTAGACCATACCCAGATACTTCACTCTATAGTATGAGTAGGTGAAACCAAACACAGCCCAATGGGAAACCAGCACAGATCCAAGGTGAAACCAAATACAGACCCAAGGAGAAACCAAGCACAGACCAAAAAAGAAACCAAACACTGAGCCAAAGAGAAACCAGAGACCTGAAGAGAAATCAAACATTGCTCCCAGGGGAAACCAGCCACAGCCCAAGAAGAAACCAGCCACAGCCTAAGACGAAACCAGCCACAGCCCAAGGGGAAAATAGCCACAGCTCAAGGGGAACCAAATGGTCCACAAACACAGTCCAAGGGTAAAATCAAAAACGGTCCTAGAGGAAATCAAACACAGTCCTAGGGAAACCAAACATAGCCCAAGAGGAAACTAAGAATACCCCAGGGGAACATAACTAAGAGGAAATCAAACAAAAACATGGGATGCCAAACACAGCCAAAGAGAAACCAAACAGAGTCAAGAAGAAACCAATCCCAGCCCAAGGGGAAACTAAAACAGCCCAAAGATGGAAGCAAACATATCCAAGAGCCAACCAAACATAGCCAAGAGCATACCAAACATAGCTCAAGGGGAAGCCATACCCAAGTAATTCACTCATAGGAGGTCACTCTCAGATTTACGAGTAAATGAAACCAAGGAGAAAACCAAACACTACCCAAGAGGAAATGAAACAAGCTCAAGGAGAAAACCAAACACAGCCCGAGGGGAAACGAAACACAAGCTCAAAGAGAAAAACCAAACAGTGGCCAATGGGAAAGGAAACACAATCAAGCTCAAGGAGAAGACCAAACACTGCCCGAGGGGAAATGAAACACAAGCTCAAGGAGAAAACCAAACACTGCCCAAAGGGGAAATAAAACACAAGCTCAAGGAGAAAACCAAACACTGCCCAAAGGGGAAATGAAACACAAGCTCAAGGAGAAAACCAAACACTGCCCAAGAGGAAGGTAAACACAATCAAACTCAAGGAGAAATCCAAACATTGCCCAAGGGGAAATGAAACAAGCTGAAGGAGAAAACCAAACACTGACCAAGGGGAAACGAAACAAGCTCAAGGAGAAAAACAAAGACTGCCCAATGGGGAAATGAAACACAAGCTCAAGGATAAAACCAAACACTGCCCAAGAGGAAGGGAAACACAAGCAAGCTCAAGGAGAAATCCATACACTGCCCAAGGGGAAACGAAACAAGCTGAATGAGAAAACCAAACACTGCCCAAGGGGAAACAAAACAAGCTCAAGGAGAAAACCAAACACTCACCAAGGGGAAACGAAACAAGCTCAAGGAGAAAACCAAACACTGCCCAATGGGGAAATGAAACACAAGGTCAAGGATAAAACCAAACACTGCCCAAGAGGAAGGGAAACACAATCAAGCTCAAGGAGAAATCCATACACTGCCCATGGGGAAATGAAACACAAGCTCAAGGATAAAACCAAACACTGCCCAAGGGGAAACGGAACATAAGCTCAAGCAGAAAACCAAACAGTGGCCAAAGGAAAATGAAAAAAGCTCAAGGAAAAAGCAAACACAGCCCATGGGGAATGAAACAAGCTCAAGGAAAAACCAAACACTGCCCTCAAGGAATTCAAACACAATCAAGCCCAAGAAGAAAACCAAACACAGCCCATGGGGAAATGAAACAAGCTCAAGGAAAAACCAAACACTGCCCTAAAGGAATGCAAACACAATCAAGCCCAAGAAGAAAACCAAACAGCCCATGGGGAAATGAAACAAGCTCAAGGAAAAACCAAATACTGCCCTAAAGGAATGGAAACACAATCAAGCCCAAGAAGAAAACCAAACACAGCCCAAGGGGAAAACAACAATGGGGACCACCGCCTAGTCCCAAACTGGACAGGGATTTTAAGTTGTCTCCCTTGTAAGAGTAAAAATTCATAGTGCAGTGTCAGTGACTAAGCATACGTAGCAAGTATTCACAGTTTGTCTAGGGTAGAAAAAGCATGCTGGACAATACAAGCGAGTTAACATACCTGTGAAGACAAGCTGGATGAAGACAGGGTCTCAGCAATTCGGTTCAGATGCTGTGACCGCTTGGAGCGTCCTGTGGTGCTTGCCTGTGTATACACTGCATTACTGTAGGACTTCAACAGTGTCATCGGTGTGTAGAGGGGCAAGAAGGGGTAAGCTGCAGCAGCTGAAACAACAAGGTGCACAGGTCAAACATACGCCTTTGCAGTTCGTCATTTACATGGTTAGCACAGCCTTTCAATACAAAACCCTCAGAGTGTTACCATCATAACTATCTCCCATCACCCTGTTTTACCAGCTGGTTTCTGACATTGAGGGGCACTCCTATTTGCCTTCAAGTCTTTCTTTCATTTGTTGCATGCATGTATGTATGCACGTGTGTGTGTGTGTGCGTGTATGTATGTATGTATGTATGTATGTATGTATATCTGTATGTTTACGGTATAAACTTGAAAAATACATGTTGTTTTGTGCAATGTTGGAATATAGGCAAAAAGGAAAGAGAAATGTTATCTGGTAGTTTGTGCAAGCTACAGTGGTACATTCGGTGTTGTACCTAGCGAAAGTTATCTGCCTTTCACCACTTGGGCGTGGTTGTTAACCAATCAATGATGAGCCCTTATCCCTGTTGATTAGTTTAATTTAAGGGCCATTATGAACTTACCATGGTGGATTTCCCTCACAGACAAAAAATTCTTTAGCCCTAAAAACATTGTTTTTTTGTTTTTTTTTCATCAAATTTGGTCATCACTGTTCGCAACATTTACACTTTCATATCGAAACACATTATTAATACCTGTTTTGCAGGTTTTGGGGCAAGCTACCTGCACATCTGACTTTATCCCAATTTCATCTGCCCAAAACAAACTCTTAGCTTAATGACATTAAAGACAACATGCATTTCTACCAAATTTTTACTTAGAAACCAATACAAATTAGTATGACATATTCTATAACCCTTGACTGTCTTGGTATTACATGTAAAAAGGGAGACCAAAGACTGTAAATCTCATATAAGAGACTCTTTTACACATACAAGATGCTTGTCTTATACATCTGTCAGACATATCTCATGTTTGAGGATGACAAGCTTGTGCTTCATGTGACAAGGCAATATCCTATGTCTGAGAACAGCAAGCATATGTCTCAAATGACAAGACAATATCTCATGTCTGATAGCGACAAGAATGTGTCTCATACGACAAGACAATATCTCATGTCTGAGAATGACAAGCATGTGTCTCATATGACAAGACAATATCTCATGTCTGAGAGCGACAAGCATGTGTCTCATATGACAAGACAATATCTCACGTCTGAGAATGACAAGCATGTGCTTCATACAAGGCAATATCTCATGTCTGAGAACAACAGGCATCTTATATTACAAAGCAGTGTCACATGTCTGAGAACAGCAAGCATGTGTCTCACATGACAAGGCAATATCCCATGTCTGAGAACAGCAAGCAAGTGTCTCATATAACAAGACAATATCCCATGTCTGAGAACAGCAAGCATGTGTCTCATTTGACAAGGCAATATCTCATGTCTGAGAGTGACAAGCATGTGCCTCTTATGACACAGCAGTGTCCCATGCCTGAGAACAGCAAGCATGTGTCTCGGCCAAAACCCCTCAGGTTATTGTGAGTGAATCAGTAAATGAGATTACACCTGTCATCATGACTGACTGCTTGGGGTTTAACGTTATACTGAGCAATTTTTTAGTCAAATGAGGACGAAAGATTACTAAGAGGGCATGTAATGTGCCTCCTTGTCGCAGAACGGATCTACCGCCCTTTCATACAGTGCTGCTTAACTGAAACAACTTACCAAAGGAAAGTAAGGCTGCCCCACCCAAGCCATTCCACTGTTATGGGTCAACAATTCATTGCACTATACCCTTAATGCTTAACGCTAAGCAAGGAAGCTTCAACTTCCTCTTTTAAGGACTTAGGTGTGACTTTACCTGGGATTGACCCTGGATCTAGCAAGTGGTCAAGTTATTGTGCTCTACAAGTGTGCAAAATCTGAACTAGTACTACTTAAGATACCACCCTTAACATTTTGTTGAACATTGTTTCCCTCTTATTGGACGCCGACGCCGATGCTTGAGGAATAACATAAGCTACCCCTGTACTTTGTACAGCTGAGCTAAAAAGATATTGATCCATCTGCACACGACAACTTAAGGCTACCAAAGAACTCGTCTGCATGAGACAAATGAATGCAAAATTCAACTCAATGCATACAGAGCTGAAATCATGGATTTGGTAAATTACGGTAATTAATACCCTCACACAGCATAAGCGACTGAATATCCCCCTTGCGTCATTGTGCCTTATATGCATGTAAAACCTCAGGTCAATACATACAATACTTTTTAAAATACCAACCCTAACATTTTGGTTAACAGTGATTCTAATACACAATACACTGAGTCAGGAATTCAGTAATTTATGGTAGTTAATACGCAAACACTCAATCAACAATGGAATATCCCCTTCATGCTATTGTGCTCTACATGTGTGCATACCCTGAGCTCAATACATGCAGTGCTTTTTGAGATACCACCCCTGACACTTTGTTTAACATTGACTCTTATACAGAATACACTAAGTCAGGAATTCAGTAATTTATGGTACTTAATATGCACACATCTAATCAACAGTGGAATATCCCACTCATGTTATTGTGCTCTATGTGTGTGCTCAATATCTGCAGTACTTTTTAGGATACCATACCCAAGACCCAGCCACTGAATCGATCATAGCTCATCTCTTCAAACTGACAGAGTGCCAAATGAGAGGAGTATCCCATGATAATCAGCTGCTTGGTTTACACATCAATGAAATTCTAAAATGACATGACCAAGTCAGTTATGTCTGTACAACTGCCTCTAAACCATTAGCTGCATTCACAAAACACACTTCCACACAATGTACAGTTGTTATTCTAAAATGCTAATGTATTACTACACATAAGTTACTGTTTTGCTGAACAGAATTTTTAAATTACACAAGTCAGCTGCTCGACCTGTACTTCACAAATAATACTGATGTGAAAACCCTGATAAGGGAACTATTTCAGAAACTTCACTCGATGACTGTAACCTTGGAAAGCCTCACCTCTGTACAAATGGCCATTTTCCAAATTACATGGCACACCTGTATTCCAATGAAATAAATCAAGAAATCTTCCATCATCAAATAATTTTAAACTAAAAATTCCCTTTCCGTCAAACTGATCGTATTATGCTTCAGTTCCAAGGAACTTTCTTGGTAATGATGTGATTTGGCGGAGGAGGAGGAGGAGGAAAGAGAAAGTTATTTACCATTGGCTGAGTAGTAAGGCCACTGTATGGAGCTATGGGATGAGGTTGTGGGAATGGAGTAGGAGCCGTTAGGAGCCACTGACATCTGCACGAGTGGAATACCCTGTGAGTAAGCACTGGTTAGGTTGGTGGGGAAATTGCTGGGGTGAGTTGTGGTGGGATCGTAGGACGTCCAACAGGAAAAGGGTTGCACTTGATCCTTTGGGCTCGACAGTTTCTCCATAGGAGTCAATGGGAAAAAAGGCTTAAGAACGTCCTTTGATCTCTTCTCCATGTTGTCTGTGCGATAGGACTTCGCCATGCGGTAAAGATGGTCACTAAGAACATCACGTTCCGGAGAATGCACCCGCTTCAGTCTGTTAGAGCCCTTTCCAATTGTCTGCCCAAATGTACATGTAGGAGAAAATTGCATCTCCTGTGTGGCCTGCTGCACGTACAACTTCTCTTGCATTTTGGTGTGTGCTCGCAGAGTCTCCTGGGTCAGAGTTACTGGTAGATAAGCCTCAGCCTGATCCTTGGGAGCTGCTATTTCGTCTTCCATGGGCTCTTCTCGTACGGGGCTTGCAATGATAATATCTTCTTTGATTTCCTCTCTTGGTTCTTGTTCTGATACCAAGACCTAAACACAATGGCAAGAAAAGATTTAGTACCAGTCATGATAAATTCTTTTCATTTAAAGGAGGCATACTGTTCTGGAAGTCGGAACTGATTGTTACAAAGAGTGTGTTTACAAGGTTTTAACTGGAGGCAAAGGCTTGACCTTGAAAAAATAGGTCAAGGTCAATCAAAGACAAACGCTTTCCTACAAGACTAGATGCACATGTTTGGTATAAGGATATTAATAACCACTGTTGTCTATCCCCAAGGTGGGCTATCATTCGGGCTTAGGAACTAATTGTCACAGCTTGACACCAATGGAAACTTTTCCGATCTTTTAGTTGCCACAATATGGTTGAAATATTTCCGACGCAGTGTTAAGACAAAATCATTAATAACAGGGAGGCCTGCAGCCCCTTGTTCTCAAACAGTGGACAACTCGCGTGAGGTGCATTATCTTGGTGATTTGAGCATGGCAAATTACGTTTTATTTCTTAAGTCAGTGATCATGTTTCTGTTCCTATCATTTTGCATCACACTGTGATAAAAAAAAAAAAGAAGGAAATACTGTGCGATGTATTAAATGCTCCTTGGCCATATGCGCAGTTGCAGGAGATGTGTTTATAAAATGAGTGTATTAAATGCAGGCACAGGCCGAACGACCTTGAAAAATAGATCAAGGTCAATCAAAAACAGAAGCTTTCTTACATGTCTAGATGCACATGTCTTGTACAAGAATACTAATAACCTCTGTTGTCTATCTCCGAGGAGGGCTATCACTGATTCTAAAGCTCGGCATACACAGATGCCTAAGATCCAACTCAACCGCACCATCGCATCTGTTCGTGAACACCTGTGTATGCGAAATTAAGACGTAACTCAACTGGAATCGGCGCTGGTTGTACCCAATCTTTCTGACAGTGTCAAGAAAATTGTGACTGTCTCCAAATGAAATGAGTCGCGTTGTAACAGTGTAAGACCCTCAGTCTTCGGTTGAAAAGCATTGTAGCCAATCAATGTTCATCAAAATAGCAGCAGCAGAAAATTTCTCGACCACCAAAAAAGGAAGAACTTGGCAAAATAACTGCTTCCAGTTTCAAATGGAATGAATTAAAATTTGCCACTAAACATAGCTATGTCTGTCAAGTAGAGCTACCAAGAGGACTAAAATACCTTGGGTCACGCGGTTACTAATAAATCTACAAATCTTTAAATAAACGAAATGCCTTTCAACCGTCATAAAAATTTGAGTGACATGTTCCAAGAAAGAGTATAGTGATACACATTCTTCACTCAACACTAGCGCTTTCTGCGTTGTCATGAATTTCGAATAACTAAGAGGCCAACTGCACAATGTTTGCATCCATAACCACCTTTGTGGTTGCTTGAGAACCCAAAAGAAATTGTGGTTGTCAGTTGCAGTCAGTCTGAACGTATATGCGGTTCAGTCTTAAGTCTTATGGCCATCCGCAAATGGAGTCATCTCCAAACACCCTTATCCGCTGAGTTGAGTTGCGTCTTAAGCTCATGTGTGTGCTGAGCTTAACACATGGGGATGTTGGCAGCCTATATGCAATAGGAATTCTCTCATGTGACTGAACACTGTCATTAAAGAGAAACAGCATTCAGCAGGGTTGTTCCAACCCTAGGCATTGAAAGGGAAAAAAGGTTGCTACTGGGCATATCACCTGCCAAGATGTACATGAAACGAAGAAAAGTAATGACAATTCTTCAAACACCTAATTCATTTGTTTTAACTTCCATTAAAATTTTGAGGATCATGTCCAGTCAAAGGCATCCAGTCTTTATCTCTCTGGCAAAGTGTAATCCTAAGAAAATCTTGTTTCTTACAATGCTCACACAAAAACTCTAAACGTGAGGTTGATGCTTGAGTTCTATACTGGGGCTGGGAACAAGGGGTGACAAGGAGCCCTTATCTGGTGGCTCTGTATGTGCACAGGCAGTCTACAGAGTACATACAATGCTGATGACAGCTGCAGCTTCAGATGTGGTGCTTGCTACCAAGTTCACTAAATTCAGTTTATGACTGTTGTCTCTCCGTCTCTTAGTTTTATTTCCCCCATCATCAAAAACTCCCTACTGAAGTTTCCGCAGGAGGAAATACTTTGTCCGAAACTAACCCAACAATTAATATCACATGAATGTATCACGCAGGAAATGTGGTACTGGTTCTAAATGTAAGGGACCCGTGGTTGTTTAACATGGAGTTTCCTATAAATGCCGTGGAATGACCGACTGAAGAGAAGACAAAGTCAAAAACAACAGATACTTCCTTTTTCACTACAGTTAACACAGCATATATGCAATGAATGATGCCTTTATTTCTTAATTATAGTTTACATTTAAGACCAATATCGGTATATTTAGTATTATAATTTATCAATTTTCCGTGTAATACAAATTAAAATATCAGATTTATATATATCACAACTTAATATTAAGACCTCACACACTCACCGTTAGCTTCTGAAAAATTAGAGCCCATTTTAGAATGAATGATTATGGCTTAACGCCACATCAGCATTATTTCAGCCATATCGTGGCGACCCATTTTAGAAGTACTTTGCTTAACAAAGAGCCCGCCTTAAAAAGTACGATTTTGTTCTCACCTTTGTGCTGCTGCCAAAACTAGGAGGTTTAGGGATGGCAAAGTCAACCAAGGTTGCTTGAATATACTCGTCTGTAAGGTAAACCAAGGTTTCAATCACAAATCAACACAACAGGTTTCAACAAATTTGCTAGAGGTATGTGCTGCACAACTATAATATAACTAACAGTCTATGCTAGGTCTATACTTCATCTGTAATTATTTATTTATTTATTTGATTGGTGTTTTGTGCAGTACTCAAGAATATTTCACTTATACGATGGCGGCCAGCATTATGGTGAAAGAAAACCAGACAAAGCCCGAGCGAAACCCATGACCATCCACAGGTTGCTGCAGACATTCGCACATATGGTCAGAGAGGGAGCCAGCATGAGCTGGACTTGAACTCACAGTGACCGCATTGGTGAGATTCTCCTGGGTCACTGCAGTGCACCACACCACGCCGGCATGCTAACCACCTTGGCCACAGAGGCCCTCACCTGCAAATATCAGCTCAGGTAATCTGTTCAGCACGTTTTATGCTAAATTCATATGTGGTCACTATATTCAGCCCATGTAAGGCAATCATTACAATGCACAGAGTCAACTTTTTTTGTTTACCCAAATTCCTCAACCTTTCTGCATGTGAAACAGCAACGTTTGGTGCAACACATTTTGAAGATGATTTTGGAGACAAACCTACACTTGTTCTGGATTGACCAATTTCAGGGCATAGAATATGCTTGAATAAACACCTTGCCAACATGCAAAAAGGTTGAAGAATTACAGTAATAGAACACATGTATGTGACAAGATGTAGTGAAAACGGAGATGAAGCACAAATCCTGTGTATGAATGAATAAAATAAGACACAACCAAGAATCCTGAAAAGCAATAAATATATTAAACCCCTGTGTGAGACCGCATGAATTATACTGTGTTTATGGCAATGGCATTGAAACTGGCTATTTGTGATCAGTTGTCATGGAAACCATCAATCTGATCAAAACAGCCTGTTTAAAAAGAAAACGAATTTACCTGAATCCTGTGTGAAACAGAATGACTACTACCACATCACTCAAACATTCCGTTCCGTTGCAAGTTGCCATGGAAACCAGAAATTTCATCAAAACAGGACCAGATTAAACATGAACCTAGATGCAGGTGTGGGTAACAGTTAGCTTGATGAGCTAAAACATGTGTGGCAACTTGAGCTGAAATCACAATTACCTGACACATCATCTTCTTCTAAACAGGACAAGGACTTCTTTTCAGCGGATTCCACTGATGAATATGTCTTTGGCTGGCTCAGCAAAAACCTGAAGTTAACACAACAATTTATTAGTATTTGATTCATTGTTAGTTCACTGTTTTCATGCATAATGAATTGATGATCACCAATGTTAACTTAAATTTCAGGTGTGCAAAAAGGTTAAATTTTCATACTTTTATGATTTTAATTCTCAACACCCTGCCTTATGATTTGAATTCTCAAAGCCTGGCCTTATGATTTGAATTCTCAACGCCTGGCCTTACGATTTGAATTCTCAAAGCATGGCCTCACAATTTGAATTATCAAAGTCTGGCCTCACAATTTGAATTCTCAAAGCCTGGCCTCACAATTTGAATTCTCAAAGCCTGGCCTCACGATTTGAATTCTCAAAGCCTGGCCTCACAATTTGAATTCTCAAAGCCTGGCCTTATGATTTGAATTCTCAAAGCCTGGCCTTATGATTTGAAATCTCAAAGCCTGGCCTCACAATTTGAATTCTCAAAGCCTGGCCTCACAATTTGAATTCTCAAAGCCTGGCCTCACGATTTGAATTCTCAAAGCCTGGCCTCACGATTTGAGTTTAAATGCCAACAGAATAAATTACCAGAGTCATTAGACATGCACCAAAAGGGTTGAAAGGATTTCATGGCATTCTGCTACAAAAAAGACTAACCTTCGAATGTTTGTCTTGTAATTGAGATGTTCATATGTCATGGACGGATTAACATCGTAAACATCTTGAGGTGGAGACAACGGGTCTGATACAGACGGGCTCTGTGCTCGCCTTTCCTGATGATGAGAAAAACATACCAACACGTGCAACAAAAGAAGATAAACAATACTGATACCCAAAGAAGCCTGAAAATCAACAATATTCCATGAACCAAAAGATTACCAGAATCTTACTATGGGGTAAAATTTGATTTATTACTAAGCCTACACCAGTAAGAAATGGGTAATGCAGGAAAAGATTTATTTGTCCTGTTGGAGGTTAAAAGTCACTTTCAACTTTATTTCAGTCATGTCATGACCATGTCTCCTTGTAGCATGCGGGATCCAGTGCTGATAAGTTTATATCATTGCCTCAGTGGAGCATTATGCCAGAGACACCAGACATGACACTCAACCCAGTCATAATATACTGACATCAGGCCTATCGGTGCTTGCCCTACGACTTAGGCTGAGTGCCAACTGAGGTAGTCCCATGATTACCAATGTTGAAAGTCTTTGGTATCACTTGATTTGGGATTAATCCCAGGATGTACCATTCATGAGGCCAACGCAACCTTGGTGCTCACAGGCAAAAATAGGGCCACTAACTATACGTAAGTATACGAAGATCTCAGAAAATGAGAGCATCTGCTAAACAAACAAGAGCCATTTTGTCTTCAACACCAGTTCATGCACTTTAATCTAAAAAGCACTGAACATCTTCACAGTCACCATATTAATAGCTAACAGAGCATTTTAACTCCATAAACATTAGCTCCAAATTTTAGTAAATTCTGGTTTGACAATGAAAATGTCTTGCCAAATATATAATAAAGAGATATTATTTACAGACTTGGAATGAAATGTAGGTGGGTTTGGGTAAGCAATTGTAAAAATAACATGCCCATACACTACTCGGGGTAGATAAGATGCAAAAGCATGGGAGCAAAAAAAAAAAAATTATAATCTGAATGTCCGAAATACCATCCCCCAAAATTTCAAAAAAATAAAAGAAAGAAACCTTAAAAGGTTAAAAGAAATGACACGATATCATGCTGTTAGTTGGGCATCATATAGATTGTTTCATGGGCCATTCGTGGTGGTCACCGATTGCACTACTTGTACGATGGAGAAAATGTAGCCGTCAGAAGAGAATACAGTGCAGTGCTCCAGATAATTTTTTTTTTTTACTGAGGGAGTACAGTACTCCTGACTTTTCAAAAGAGGCACCACTGGTAGGCTGCCCTAGTACAAACTTCTTTTGTCAAGGCTTTGCTAACAATTTGTGTGGGCGGAAAAAAATCTGACTACATGGAAAGCACTATTACTTTAAGTCCCAAATGGACATAATTATGAAATTTAGATAAAACACAAGTCCTAAACTGGGACTAACATGAAATATCTTACTGGGGAAATGAAATTTTATGACTGGACGCAACAGGCGTAAAAAGATGCCCAGCCAGTTTATTGGTGGAGAAGGGATTGGTTGGTGGGTTGGTTTGCCCCAGACCCAGAAATGTAAGAAGCAGTCCTCCTGATCGACACAATAGTTTTGGAGGAAATCATGTTTACAGACAGACAGGGTGATTCCATTATACTCCACTAACTTTGTTGAGAGGGGTATAAAAACAGGTACAGAATGTCTGTTTCCAGTTGGGAAATACAAACTGGGAGGTGTGTACGATGATAAGGGTATGATTATTGAGAGATGAGTAGCCGACAACAACAAGAATTCTGTCCAATGTTAGATTCATGCAAGGACAGAATACCTACACTAAATTACATGTATGCTGCACAATGTGTTCTCTGTGAGCGTGGTATTGACACGTTTAACTGCTCAGTTTGAGTATGCTGCACATACTTAACTATGGAATTAAATTGCAGGGAAAACACTCTGTAGTCCAACCCATGTACAGTCCTGTTTGATAATTTAAGGCAATAGGCTCATTACTTTAATATCCAGCTAGCCACCACTCTGACACCCAGAGTGGAGAAAGCCATAGAGTAAACACAAAAGGAAATAGCCCAATTTCTCAATGCTTCATATCTACGTTTTACTGCTAAGCCAAACACTGAAGGGCAAATTTTGAACTTATGATTCACTTCTATGAACTAAAGCTTTTATATGTCAAACCATAGTTGGATGGAATATTTGCTTGATTTCTTATAGGTATAAGCCAAACTAACTGGATGTACAGCTCAGTGGTCTGCTGTTAACAACTTTCATTTGTTTTATAGCTTGCTGTCAATTCTTATTTGATGAATAAAATACCAATCCCTGAATAATTTCAACCAATGTCAATTCTACTTTGGAAATAGACATGCAAAGGCAACAATAATTATACCAAGAGAAAGACTCTGCAATCAAAAATTGTCAAAGTCTTGATCACATTAAAAACTCACATTTTCGATCATAATATATAGCGGAATCAGCGTCTATTTGAAAAATCAGAACAATTCACAAGTACAGTTATCACAAGTCACAGTGTGTAAAAACAGTGCAGCACCAAATCAAATTTAACCAAAGTGTGATGAATATCATCTCAGAAAATGATATGTGAATCAAATTGCACACTTCTGCAAAAGGCAGCGCCTTGATAGAAAAAAGAAAGGCACTCCGAATCTTTCATATCATATCTTATTACAAAATATAGGTCTTACCCAATCCTTACCATCATTTTTCTGATATATGATGCAGTGTTCAACAAAAACCAACTGAAGACAGTATTTAGACACCATGGATGTTTCACAAAGGCTATGCACTTTTTATTGAAGTTTGCAAACATTTCCTGTCAGATATGCACTTTCATGTCAAGTAAACATTTTCTTGATGTAGAATTTTACAAGTTTACAAGTTTTATTGATGTAGAATGCCTTTTCACACTCTATGGTGCCTACCATGCAATGTGTTACTGCAACATTTTTGTCCCAAGGAGCTACCTTAGCACAATATGTTATGTTCTTACAAGGCTCACACAATATGGGCTTACCTGAAAGTCTTTCGCAGTTTCTGGAATTTTCTCCACAGCAAAGGGAACTGAAAACATAACAAGAAGAAGACATAGTGCATGAGATACGCAGTTATTTCTTTAGGTATTTCCGGGGGCACATGTTAATAACTTGTCAAAGGTCTTCCAAAAGCCTTGCCATTTGACAATGGAACAAAGTCTGTTGCAGTGCGTGTAGATTTGTTTCATGGGAAATATTTACGGCTGGAAAAGCAAATGGGCACAAGTTTTGTCATTCAATATGTTGCTCATCATATCATCAACAGATCTCAGTGGTTTAACTTATCAATTCCCCCCATTTCCCATACACATCGATCTTAGACTCTGGAATTCACTGGTAAAATTCAGTTAAAAACTGAACACTAAGGTTACAAAAAATCAATTCTGTGTTTTTCTGGTACAAATTTTTGGAGAAAAACTGAATTGTATTCGAAAATATACATGTAGCATTGAGTGGTTTTCATGGCCAAGATGGCAAAAAGATGGCCAACTAATTTTGCCAACAAAGGTTAAGCATATTGACTCAAGCCCTGTTCCTCCCTCACCTACGGTGTTCAAAGACCGACCACCATCACAAAAGTCTGTTACTGTCCTGATTTGAGACCAAGTATCCTATGTTAATCATATAACGATTCGTGTCTGAAAATGAATTTCACTGAGAAATATCTGTCATCAGCTTCCCATGTCCATGTAATTCGAATTTAGTATGTCAGTCCACACACATATTTTGTTTCTTTACAGTTGGAACTGTCCTCCTATTGTAGAAGAGTTCCTTTTCCCGCATTTGATATCGGGAACCTTTATTAAACACAGAAAACATACTCCACAGGAGGTTTCCAAAAACTACCATGGTTTACTTTTACCCCTTTTCATTAGCTCTGTGGGTGAGTCCGGAATATCAGGAGACAGGATTTGTTTGAGTTGTTATCACGTTAGGAGTTCGCACAACACCTTCACTGGCATTATAAACAAAATGCTTTATGATATCCCAGTTTTGCCCACACATGATTCATGCATCGCCAGCAACAGATTATTGTTTTGCCTTTTGCCCAGAAAAATCATGTGATCGATGTGAGTCCTCATGTGAGTCCTGTGATTGTAAGTGGCTTGTATTTACATGTAGATAAAACCAATCTGCATGACTAAAATTTCATCTGAGGGGACTCGGTTTTAATATTAAGTACGTATTCATGTTTACGAAATATGGGCAGAAGATGAGAATCTTTCAAATTACACCAGAATGAACTACATATGTTTAGCTGCAAAGATTTAGCTGCACGTGTGTATAGTAAATGACCTTAAATTTCGCCCCTTGGACTTGGAAAGTGTATCCCATTATTCGCGGCATAGACTGTGGCTCTTACTGACTAGGCGCAGTGGGAGAGCATCGGCAGTGGTCAGGGGATTATATGGACAGTTCCGGAATGTAATAAACAAGCCCATGCATCACTGGACAGTCAGTCTATGCTCCGACCACCAACAGTTCATGTTTTCCTCAGTTTTAATCATAATGATTTTAGTACTAGTACATGCATATATACATACTTCACAACAGGTGCACCTTGATTGTTTCATGATCGCCAGTTTATGATAAATGGGAAATTAGGAGAACTCCCTGGAGATTAATCATGACCACCCAGTACCTTTACACGTGTGGAGTGTCATGTCAAATATCCAAACTTTATGTCATTTATCGTACGTGTCGCTCTGATTGTAATTTGACATCTTGTCTGCTGGTAGGCCTAGCTAGCAAGTATGAATTCCAAGTGTGCTAAATTCTGCTACAGCTTTGTATGCAGAGAGCCCTATAGTTTGAAAACGGATATTTTGACATGACACTCCACATGAGTAAAGGTACTGGGTAGTCACGCTGAATTTCCACGGAGTCTTCCCCCAAATTCCCATTCATCACACAATAACGATAATAATAACCTGTTGCAAAGTGCATGTAGTAAAATTACTATGATTAAAACTGAGGAAAACATGAACTGTTGGTGGTAGGATTACAGACTAACTGCTCAGTCAAGCGTGAGGTTGTTTGTTACATTGTTTGTTACACTGTCGGTATAATCTCCTGACCACCCCTGTCAGTAACAACCACAGCTAACACTTTCATCGTCCCAGGGCGAAACTTTAGGTCATTCACCATACACTTATCACACCTGAATAATTAAAGACCAGATTACGCATAAGTTTAATACTTGTCACCCAATAATCAAAAGAAGCCGAATCTGAATGTGTTAAACCAAGTACTGCTACTTACTGCTTTTCTCTGGCTTTTCTTTCTTTTTCCCTCTTGCTTTTGGAACCGAAAACAAGTTTTCGCCACTGCTACTCTCTGAGCCCTAAAACAAAAACAACAAATCATTTCAAATTGTGAAGAATATGGTATTATCTATATCACCCTCTGTAATACACATGTTCAATGTGGAATGTATTTCTTATTTCCTGTATGAAAGACATTTTTGCATTTAGATTTTGTGTTAATGTGGAGTTATTCCTATATATGGATCTAAGTACTACATGTAACTAGATTCCTGCTAAAAGATATTTACAGAAATCACCAAGGTACAACACAGATTTCCTCTATACTTCCGTTCTTAAAGCATGTCTGACCTGCTACAGTACCACAGTAAACTCTAGGCTCAAGAGACCGGGGCTATCTGGACCCGAGACTCTGTAATTTCAAAAGTTCCACAAATAAATAAGATTTGACAACAACACTTCACTTTGCATTTTTATCCCTTACCTTCGTAAGAAGTTTCCTGATTTTCTCCTGCAGAATGAACTTATTCGTGGAATTTGTTTCCACTTTAGCCTGTGAAGGACTGCATTCGAAAACATTTGGATTATTCGGACCTCTGAAATGAAAACCGAAGCATGAGTTACAACATTAATTTACTCTTCCTCACCCGATGAAAACAATAAAATTATACCTATACATTAGTCACAGAAAAAACATAAAATCAAACACTGTAAGAACTTCACAGATCTGGAAAGCAAATCTTCATACCTAAAGTTTATAAGAAGGTCCTGAAGACTACAACTTGAGAATGAGTTGAGAAAGCAACTATTTTCAATGAGTATTTGTTTCAGCATCAGGAATCAGCGTACAATTATCTGAAATTTATACGCAACAGACAGCTGTTAGAAGAAGTTGTTTCACAGGTTTGGTGTGCAAATTTTGTACAAAAAAATACACATATCACAAAATCTCCTATTCCAATAGTGTCTGAAAAAAACCCACAAGCATTAGGTAATTAAAGTAAATTTTAAAAAACCCACCTGATAATTGTATGCTGGCCAACGACAAACTCAATTTCTCTTGACCACTTGTTTATCATTGCTGACCACTCTGTCTCCACCACAATAAAGTCGCCATTCTTCACACGTAATCGAAATGGTTTGCTTTTGTATGGTTTCTCTTCATTACACACAACTACAAATACAAAAGATAGCAAAATGACTTACCAGAGATAGAAATCAGAACTAAAACCAGCAAGACAACTGTCCCGTTGATCACTAAAAGTTACCTGACATTTTTGCAACTCACAGGACAGAATTTCTTTGCCCTGAACTGTTAGCAGATATATGATTAAATGCAATGTACTTATTGTTTTGACATCTACTTGTTTTAATAACTGACCAGGATGGTTATTTGTGGTCACCGTAAGTTTCACACGTAGTGCAATACATCGCTTCCAGTCATCCTTGAAATATTGTCGTGTAGCTGACGTCATTGTTGGTTAAGTTTCAATGTTTGGGTCGGTTATTGATCCATTAGTCAACTGCTTGGTAAGCCCAAATTTAAGTAGGCCGCTCGTTTTGCATGATCGATATTATCCGTTTAGCTGCCAATGGCTACCATATGTGAACTACACGTCGCAATATGCGTCTTGCGCCTCTTTGCTCAATGAAAAGCAATGGGAACAGCGTAATCTATTTTCATAAATTAAGGAAAGTCACAAACAGGAAGTCTGGTAAATTTTATGGAAATGTGATTTTCCGACAAAGCGATGTTTTGAAGTAATTTGATGTTTTCTAACGATTGAAAGGCGCTGCTATGAATCCACTCGAACACGAGTTTGGGAAACTAATCAAAGTAGCAAAATTTCATGTATGTACAAATTTTTATTGCCAAATATTCAACCAGACCCTTTTCTGTGCTGCACATAAATTTTGAAGGACCATTTTTTAGCTGGGCATGTCCAACAACTGGACAAGTAAAGCAATGGTAATTTTGAACCCTGGTTACAATCAAAGAGTATGACCATCAATGCCCCCAAACATTGCTGTGGATAATTGTGTAGCAGGTCAAACATGTATACTCAAACATAATCTGAGGATCAGATGTATAGTTTTAAATGCTTAAAAATATATTCAATCAAATTCTACGATGGGTGTTACCTGATCCTTCCTGGAAAATAAAGTCCAGAGGAAAATGCTTTTTTTTTTCATTATGGGTATTAGAAAAGACAGGGATTTCAATTTATCTATTTCATTTATTTTAGTGGTGTTTATGCCAAACTATATAAATATTATATTAATAAGACCCTGATCATGCACAGATTGCTGGCAGACCTTCCCATGTACAACCACAAAGGAGGCCAGCCAGGAAAGAACAAAACTTACAACATTCCTATAACAAGCCCTATAACAACTTTAGAGTATGGTCATTATTAAGGTTAGTTAGGACGTGACCACCAATTATTTTTTTTTTTCTTTTTTTTTTTTTCATATTTGACAGCAGCCATGTTTGTCTGAAACATGTCACTGGGCCCTGAGCTCTTCAGTATCTGGAGGTAATATTGCATACCTTTCATAGATCTATTCACAATGCTCATCTTGTATACTGCTAATTATAAGTGTAATGTGTGTTAAAGCAAACCAGTCACATACACGATTTCTGGAATTCCTGGAGATATAGCTTTTGCTTCAAAGCTTACAGTTTCTTATCAAAAATATGAACAAATATTAACCCTGCTGCTGTAGGGAATATAGGCAATTGCTCAATAAATCACCTGTGTTGCAGATGTGGTAAAGCTATAACCAGTACTGAGTAAGACAAGATGAACTCGCCTGTGTTGTAGATGTGGTAAAGCTATAACCAGTACTGAGTAAGACAAGATGAACTCATCGGTGTTGTAGATGTGGTAAAGCTATAACCTGTACTGAGTCAGAAGGTACAGCCTGTACTGAGTAAGACAAGATGAATTCACCTGTGTTGTAGATGTGGTAAAGCTATAACCAGTACTAAGTAAGACAAGATGAACTCATCGGTGTTGTAGATGTGGAAAAGCTATAACCAGTACTGAGTAAGACAAGATGAATTCACCTGTGTTGTAGATGTGGTAAAGCTACATGGTACATGTGGTCTTGTGCTAACCTGCACCGAGGTAAAGCTACATGTATAACTTGTACTAAGACAGACAAGATAATCTCACCTGTGTGGTAGATATGGTAGAGTTCTGGCAAGTCATCAGGGTGGTAATGATCAAACACAGAAGATCCAATGAATTCTTGTGGTAGATAACCCAACAGGGTGATAGCGCTGAGAAAAATAGAGATACACAGAGAATAGACTCAAATCAAAACTGTGTTCAACATGTTAACAAAAAACCAACACATTATAAATATTTATTTATTTACCCATTTAGCCGATTGTTGTTCAATGCCATACTCACCTTTTTTTGTAACATACAATGGCAATCAGTTTTGGGGGTGGAGGAAACAAGAGCGAGGTGTTAACCACCGACATTGAGAAAGTTACTATCTAACTTTCCCAGGTGACATAGAGCTAAACACCCCTGATCTTGGGTAAAATTTTAATATACATACTTGTTTATAACCTACATTGGAACAAGTTTTTTCAACACTACATATATTATCTTTTTTAGTGAGCTACACGACAGATAAATTTCAACACATTTTCTTGACAATTGATTAGTGTGCAAACTTAAAAGCTAAACTTCAATACTATTCCTTGCTCAACTGTTTAGTGTGCCCAACGTAAAAGCTTAACTCCAACACTATTCCTTGCCTCATTGTATAGTGTGCCAAACAAAAAAGTTGAACTCCAATACCATTCCTTGCCTAATTGTTTAGCGTGCTAAAAATAAAAACTAAACGTCAAAACCATTGCCTGCCAAATTGTTTAGTGCTCTAAACATAAAAGCTAAACTCCAATACCATTCCTTGCTTATTGTTTAGTGTGCTAAACATAAAAGCTGAACTCGAATACGGCCTACATTTCCTTGCTCAATTGTGAAGTGTGCCAAACATAAAAGCTGAACTCCAATACCATTGCTTACCTAATTGTTTAGTATGCCAAAAGTAAAAGCTAAACTCCAATGCCATTGCTTGCGCAATTGTTTAGTGTACTAAATGTAAAAGCTATCCTCCAATACATTTCCTTGCCCAATTGTTAGTGTGCTAAACGAAAAAGGTAAACTCCAATATCACTGCTTGCCTAATTCTTTAGTGAGCTAGACCTAAGAAGTTAAAATAGCACTTGCAAATGTCCATTCTGCTGTCTATGACTCTATACAACCATACTTCATGCTGACGAGCTCGACAAATGGGTTTTAAACAGTGAACCAACAGGTTATTCTTAGAGTGAGTGAGTACCTGGTGTTTAATGTTGTACTTAACAATTTTTCAGTCATATGACGACAAAGGAATTATTAGAGTGCATGTAATATGCCTTCTTGTTGCAGGACGGATTTCCAGCGCTCTTTTATCTAGTGCTGCGTCACTGAGATGCCTTACCGAAAGCAAGTAAGACGCCCCGCCCGAGCCATTATACCGATACTGGTCAACCTGTCGTTGCACTATTCCCTTCATAATGAACGCCAAGCAGAGAAGCTGCAACTTCCTGCAAATTGCAAAGTCTTAGGTGTGACTCGACCCAGGATTGACCATGGATCTAATGCTCCCGAATCGGAGGTTATTCTTAGAATTTAGTATTTTTTTAACATGGGTGGTTTACCAAGCCTGTATCCTGAAACTTACTTTCGATGCAAAGTAGAGTAGACAAACTGTGTGTTGTGTTTTGTAGTGAAAGTTCTGTTCTCCGGAGTGCACTGGGGACCTACAACATAAACATATACTTGGTAAAGAGAATCAAAATTAACTTATGAAATATCTGAACTCTAAATAATTGAAAAGATTCGGTTTAAGCATGGTATAAACTTTAATCTGAACTGATCTACCATTTTATAGTTTTGTATTCAAGCAAGGCTGATACATGTATTAAGAGTGAAGTCTAACTTGAAATTTTTAAACAACACACTTTTAAACAAATTAACATCCCCAAACATTCTTTATATCAAGCTAAGTTCACACGGTGCGATCGTTAAGTCGATACATCAAATGCGAGTCAAATGAAAATGGAACATGCAATAGCTTTTTTATTTATTTATCTGATTAGTGTTTTACGCCGTACTCAAGAATATTTCACTTATATGACAGTGGCCAGCGATATGGTGGGAAGAAACCAGGCATAGCCCAGGGTAAACCCCAACCAACCGCAGGTTGTTGCCAGACCTTCCCATTTACAGCCAGAGAGGAAGTCAGCATGAGCTGCAATAGTTTTTTTATTTATTTATCTGATTGGTGTTTTACGCCGTACTCAAGAATATTTCACTTATACGATGGTGGCCAGCGTTATGGTGGGAGGAAACCAGGCATAGCCCAGGGTAAACCCACAACCAACCGCAGGTTGTTGCCAGACCTTCCCATTTACAGCCAGAGAGGAAGTCAGCATGAGCTGCAATAGTTTTTTTATTTATTTATCTGATTGGTGTTTTACGCCGTACTCAAGAATATTTCACTTATACGATGGTGGCCAGCGTTATGGTGGGAGGAAACCAGGCATAGCCCAGGGTAAACCCACAACCAACCGCAGGTTGCTGGCAGACCTTCCCACTTACAGCCGGATAGGAAGCCAGCATGAGCTGGACTTGAACATGCAATTACAGTAGCATTTGATAAATCGCACACTCTGAATCCCTCCTCCTATAAACACTGATGGACACAGGAAAATTGCAGTTGGTTTGTATACCTACCTCTGTAGCTTGTCTCCAGTACATTGCACCTGAGCACAATACAGGTTCTCTTTCCGTGTGAGATCAGGCCTGGCTGTATGGGGGTGGGGGTGGGACCTGGCCCCATGCTCACAGTATCTGGGCTTTCACCTTCTCGTAGACTTTTCACTAACACTTTCACTTCAAACGGGATAAATCTATTGCATGCCCCCATGTTGAAACCCTTGTCAAGGCCTTTGTATGTTCTGAAGGAGAGAGGACCATAGGATTAAGAGGGCGCTTTTTTTAATCAACTTTTAGCTCTATGATGGTTGATTTATTGTACCATACATGTACTGTGTTCAATGCTTCACGGTGTCAGTTTAACCTTTTCAAACTCTGCAGATTAATTCTCTAAACCCCATACACGTAGTTCATTGAGAATGTTTAAAAACATCGGTGGGAGTGGTGGTTGAAAAGATTGAACAATTAGAGTATATCATGTGCAAATGGACTAACAATACTGAACTTTCCATGAAGCCCTACAGTTATACCAATAGCCAAAATAGTTAAAACAAAATTAACTATAAAAACACTGTTTAAGAATTAACAGCTTTCATATATTTTGTAATTTTTTTGATATGAACAATTCCACCAGTGGACAAATGAGCAGAAGACTACATGAAAGAACTGTTCGAAGTGTTCGAGATGCATGGCTTTCAGCATTGACCAGAAACAGAGACATATAATGTCCATAAATGAATGGAGAACTTTTCATCATTAGAGAACAGAGCGATTTGTTGTTGTCTCAGAGGAGAAAGAAAACCAAATTTAAAGCTTTTCTATTGCTCACACTTACTGCAGATAAAGTATCTAAGCATTAGCTTATTAGGACAATGTATAGACTTACATTCTACAAGCACAAAAAATCCACTATGCTCAAACGATCACAACAGCTAATTAACTCTGTTCTTCCTCTAAATAGAAATCTTATTGGTCGGTTATTTTGCATCATGTAAAATGTTCGCCCTGGGATCACAAAGCGATCTTAGACTTCAGTCAATTTTCTCATCACTTTAAAATTGTTATTTCTGATGTAACAAAGACAAAATATTGTTTAATAACGTAAATTCTGTGTAAGTTGTTGTGCAACAAGTTTCATGTAAATAATGGAAAGGAACGTGCCAAATTCACCGATTAAAATATCTGGGCCAGATCTGTGCTTACCTTAAAGAGAAGTACATCTTTTTAGCATCTTCAGCAGACATAGGATCTACAGGTGCTGAATATACAAAAAAAAAAACAAAAAAAAAAAAAACAAATACAGATACTGTAAATTCAGATTGCAATAAACTTGTACAGAGAACTTCAGCTGATGGGTATAAAGTCTAACGGCAAGGGGGCATCATTTTGGGGAACATGACAATCCTAGAACTTAAAAATCTAAATTTATTTGATTTGTGTTTTATGGCAGGCTAAAAAAAATTTGACTTTGATATTGGACAACAGTTATGTTTATTGGTAGTGCAAACTGGTGCAAACTATTGAAATCCTCTGACTTTGGCAAGCAACTGATTTGTTTTTTGAGTTCTGAAGATTCCATAACATAGTACAAATGACTATTTCGTGGTGTCAAATTTCTCTAGCATATATTATTGGGGAAACAAATTATGCTCTTTTTCCAGGCCAGTATGAATGGTACTAAAAAGACCAAAAATATTAATTCAGAAATAAATCTGCTGAACTGGCTTCAACTAATTTAAATATTATTCGAAAGAACACATTTCGCTGGCAATTTACCCTGAATTTATCATGAGTTCTCCAGAGACACAAGTTACCCAACACAGCTAAATAAAGCTGATGTAATGCCACAAATGGGGACATCACTCCAACAATTTGGAAACCTTATTTTCAGCATCATAATCTCAGTTGGTAGATTTCCACAAGTTTTTTTAATACATCAGGAAGCCAGACTGTATTGCAAAATGAAAGGGAGGTAATCTTAATTTCAGCAGCCAGGCAGTATTAACAATATTGTAGGTGACCCAGAAAACCTGAACAAAAACTCTCCAATGGCTGCCGCTAAAGCCTACGAGGCAGTCACACTATTAGAAATCAAGAAGCAAATCAGTGAAGAGTCTCCTAATGTTGTCACATTGTAATTTCTGATTATCTCCCTTTCTCATTTATCTGCCAAGCAATCATAAACAAGTTTCCGACCACAGCATTATGTTAGTGTAATGTTGTTATGTTAGTGTAATGTGTCCAGAGACCTCATCATTTTTTAACATGATGCTGTTAAAAACCAATTCTTAAACATTAAAGGTAGATACTTTAAGGACAACTACTAGGAAGATGTCAAACTCAGTCAAGATGGACAGTTGTTGTTTATTATTGAATAATTCAGGCAATATTGGGAAAATGCCTTGGCTGTGCAAAACGGGATAATTTCCTGTCACAAAAACAATCAGACTATTGTCACAACATTTTCACAATGAACTAGTCTACCATTATTACTCTTACCGTTCTCCAATTTATCTATTTCTGACACATCAAATGAAAGAAGTTTAGTTAAAGTTGAATGATCCTGTACACCAATGAACTCTGCCAAGGGCTGGCCCAACATCATTTCCTGTTAAAAAAAAATTCAAGAAATTTCATAAACTGTATAACATCCTGAGAAAAAAATTCAGAAATTTCATAAACTAGATGATATCCAGAGAAAAAATTCAGAAAATTTCAAAAACTAGATCACATCATGAGAAAAAAATTCAGAAGATTCCATGAACGTTTAGAAAATTTCATAAACAGAGAAAAAAGTTTATAAAATGTCATAACCTGTTCCACATCCTCAGAAAAAAAATCAGAAAATTTAATGCATTGTTGCCTGTATTTTAAAGCTAAACTCTTTTATTTCAGACATAGTTAAATAGTCAAGAAGATGTATGAAAAAGTTCGGGGGAAATTTTAAGCCAGTCACTGTATGACGGTTACCTACAGTTCCTAGTACAGTAAAACCTCCCAAAAACAAAACCTCTAAAAACCGACATCTTGTTTACAACCCATTTCATTTATAAGGAAAAAAACCAACACATGTCTAAGGTGAATATCGACTGCTATTTCCAGTTCTGTTGTCTCCACTGCATGTTAATAAAATATTAATTGCTGATACCTGGCAAAAAGATTAAACTGAAAGAAGCCTAACCAGTGAGATGAACTTTATCACTCCATTGAATCCAAAAGAGACACAACTAATCTTTACAATCGGTCTTCACATGTATAGCATGCATCAAAACCTACATGTATGTTTGCTATAAACAAAACCTGTATACTTACTGCAGGATAGCCCAGCAAATGTTTTACATTCTGCGAGATGTTCTCCACCATTCCAGTCCAGGGCGACAAAACAAGCACCAGTACATCCTGTGAGTATAAAATACATGAACGAAAAAATAAAAACAAATACCAGAAAATTAACCATACTTAATATTGAACAGGACTGAACACATCTGATTGTGTACAAATAATGTTAATGTTTGTGCATATTTTTTATTTATTTATTTATTGGATTGGTGTTTTACGCAGTACTCAAGAATTTGAGTTCTTATACTATGGCGGCCAGCCATGGGGAAACCCATGACCATCCAATAGCTGGCAGACCTTCCCACATACAGCCTGAGAGGTAGGCAGCGTAAGCTGGGCTCGAACTCACAGCGGCTGCATTGGTGAGAGGCTCCTGTGTCACTGCGCCATGCTGGCATGCTAACAGCCTCAGCCACAGAGCTGGTAAGTGCATGTACATATATGCCTTCTACTGAGTCAGGTGTAACTTCTTATTTCACAGGACTGGCCCGGATAGCACAGTTGGTAGAGCGTCCGCTTCGGGACCGGTAGATCCAGGATCAATCCTTGGTCGAGTCACACCTAAGACTTTAAAAGAGGAAGTTGTAACTTCCTCGCTTGGCGTTCAGCATGAAGGGGATAGTGCAACGACTGGTTGACCCATATCAGTATAATGGCTCGGGCGGGGCGGCTTACTTGCCTTCGGTAAGTCGTCTCAGTGATGCAGCACTAAATAAAAGAGCGGTGGAAATCCGTCCTGCAACAAGGAGGCACATTACACGTGCATGCACCCTAATGACTCCTTCGTCGTCGTGTGACTGAAAAATTGTTGAGTACGACGTTAAACCCCAAGCACTCACTCACTCACTCTTATTTCACAATAAGATGAGGATCTAAATACACAGCATCTGAGTTAGGATTACCCAATCCACCCTCACAAAAATGGGCCATAATCAAAAAGTTTTCATGGGGGCCTGTCAAAAGCCTGGCAGAAGCACCTTGTTCCTTTCCCAGCTCATCGTGATGACATCACATTAAAGACAGTACAGCGTTACAATCCTGCTTCATACTATTAAAAAGAATTTGTTCTTTTTTGCTTTCCTCTCATCATTAACAGACGGGTCAACCTAAAAGATGGTCTGAGCTCCCGGTCTGGGCCATGCGGCCAAACGGCAATGAGCATAGACTGAAAACTGACAGCATTTGTGCTATATCAGTTTTCAGTCAGCTTTAAGGCTGAGCTGTGTATGTAATTCCTATGTAAACAAATAATTAATTACAGCAAATAATCCACTTGGCTTGTGGCCGGCCATAATCCACATGGATGAGGCTGTTGTATTGAATTTACGTCTTTTGTCAGCTGTTACATCTGTGGGAGAAGGTTGTTGGAAGAAACCTTACAGATGAAGTCATTCCATTTAATGCTTTGTTTGTAATCAGCTGTTGAATTCTACTCATTAAAAACCCTCTTCAATGTATATATTGTGTAACAGCATTTTAATGCAGCATCCTTGGCTTCAGGTATTACAGTTAAATGCGTGATCCCAGGAAATAAACATCATGAATAAGATTTACCAAATGTAACATAAATGTGTGTTTAAAGACTCACACGCAAAGAATCTGCAAGTAAAAGAGGGAACTGTTCATTGGTTTGGTTAAACTATAAAATACCAGTATATCAGCATGACACTTGTCAGCCTCTTCGGGGATGTTAATCGTGAAAGCTTGGATGAAGCTGGTAACAACATGAGACGATGTGAAATAAAAACTTTATCTGGCATACAGTTCAATACCCATATTCAGAGATACCGCATGGTCACTGGCCTATTGTATACTGATTAACACCTAAAAATTCAAACAACATGACAACTCTACAAGATCGGTCATTTTTAGCGCTTGTGCAGCTGCTCTATACATAACGTCCTCGTCAAACGTCTCTTTTCCTGACTCCATACTATGTTGTTCCCATACCATATATGTAGCTGAATAATGGAAGGAACAACTCAATAAATTAACCGTGGGATGTGTGTGACCTCCTGTGGGTTAATGAAGTCCACGGTGGGAAAAAACAGCTGGAGAGTAAGGTGGGTATGACATAAGCCACCAAATTAATTACCTGTGCTGTGTTGACTTATTAAACTCACTAAACTCAGAACTCATGGTTACAAATTAATCTACTGCAATGTTATCATTTAAAATATATGTATGCATTTTTTCTTTTCCAAAGCATACAAACTATATTATATTAATTTTATAAAGAATGCCCTGGCATGGTCTGGATACCCAACATTCTGACAATGTAAGTCTACAGATATCTTCAAAACTGTAATAAATTATTCAAAATATAATCTGAAAAATAAGGCAGAAGAAACTTGAAGAATAGTTTAAAAGTTTAGACCTTTATTTCCTTGCTGGGTCTAAAAAACTTCTTATCAAGAGGCGTGAGTTTATTTTTTCTAATTTCTTGTTTTGCGTTTCCTGCTTTGCGATTATTCACAAATTTCAAGCAGATCGATTTAAAATAATCCTTAAAGGAATTAATACCGATGGCTGCATACTGTCCCTAATATAACATCAAAAGTCCAGAGGATTCCACATTCCCAAGAACACCCCCCCCCCCCCAACCCCCAATTCCTAAGGGCGGGGAAAAAACAGACTAACGGCTATGGAAGTATGAAAAACACTCACTTCATCTGTATTTTGTGCTGTGCCTTCTTCTGAAGCCGTGGTAAAACTTTGAAAACCAGATTCCAAGTCATCTCGACTTTGCTGACTTCGACTGTCTTTATCACTTTCCATTTGTTGAGCTGCACAAAAGCACAACACATAGAACAATGAGAATTAGAATTCATACATTTATAGCAGCCAAGACTGTTAAGATCACACTTTCTCAGACAATCTTGTGTAAGAAATACTGAATTTACTGAATACTGAATCTCGTACAAAACCATGGCACAAAAAAGACTACCCTAAATGACCTAAAAATCTGACCACAAAAGAACGTTTTTGGAGGCAAATAAATGTCATGAGATATTACTTCTGGTCCTAAAATTGACATTTTTCCAGCTGGGCATCACCTTTCTAAAAGCAGTAGAACTCTCAGAATCTGGAAAAATGAGCAACATAGTCACAGACGAAATATTAGGTCCTTTAGGGTACTTTAGTCCTTCATCCCTTAACCCTGAAGTTGTTATACTCCTATCCAAAATTTGCATCACAGTTAGCGGTTGCTGTCAGTACACCTGAAGACTGATAGGTCCAAAAAAAACATAAGATTATACCAACAAACTCCTGTATGTTGTACAAATGTTAATCCATCAATCCATGTGAAGGCAGTTTAACCATCAACCCAAGCTCTCACATTTTCTAGCAGTGAGACACCTATATAACATTACAATACTAAGCTGAATGTGGAAGTTAAACCTCTACCCAATCTTTACCCTATATAGCACTGAGCTACGTGTAAAAGCTTAAACTCAACCCAATCTTTACCCTATCCAGCAATGAGCTGAGTGCAAAAGCTTAACCATAACCCAATCTATACGTATCTAGCACTTAGCTGATTGTAAAAGCTTAACCATACCCCAATCTTTACCTTATCCATCATCTAGCTGAATGCCGAAGCTTAACCATAACACAATCTTTACCTTATCCATCATCTAGCTGAATGCAGAAGCTTAACCATAACTCAATCTTTACCTTATCCATCATTTAGCTGAATGCAGAAGCTTAACCATAACACAATCTTTACTTTGTCTAGCACCGAAATGAATGCAAAAGCTTAACCTCAACCTTATCTAGCACTCAGCTGCACGTAAAAACTTTAGCTTAACCCAATCTTCACCCTATTTAGCACTGAGTTGAGTGCAAAAGCTTAACCTCAACCCAATCATTACCTTATTTTGCACCACGCTGAATGCAAAAGCTTATCCTCAACCTAATCATTACCTTATCTAGCACCAAGGTGAATGCAAAAGTTCAACCATAATCCAATCTAGCAATGAGCTGCATGCAAAAGCTTAACCTCACCTCAATATTTACCCTATCACACTAAGCTTAATGCAAGAGCTTAACACAATCTATACCCTATCTAGCAGAGAGCTGAATGCAAAAGCTTAACCTCAACCCAATCATTACCCTATCTATCACAGAGCTGAGTGTAAATGTTCAACATCAAATTAAACCCCATCTAGGTCTAAAATATAACAAGAAAGTTAGCTAGACTATCTCAGGCTTAAGCATTCTCTTATGAGAAAGGGTCCTCCAATGAGCAACTTATTAATAGAAAGTATCACAATGAACATTACCAGTTACCAACTATACACATTAGGTTTAGGCAGCCACATTTAAGCGGTATACATGTGCACAATCAGGGAGGTACATGTACCTTTGATTTTCCGCATGCTATTGACGACATGTTCCAGGGTTGAAAGGGTTCCTGCACGGCTCCCTTTGGGTTTTTCCAGGTTCACCATTGTCTTTAACTCCTTCAGAAACCCCTTCACCTTGTCCTTACGTTTGGTTTTTCGTTGCAACATGTCAAAGCTGAAACACAGAAAACAAAGATTTACTGTACATGAAGTGGATTTACATGAACATTAGTTACTTTCTGCAAGTGACATATTAAAGTCATTTAAAGCTGAACTTTAACTAAATATATGCCTAAACTAAACAATTACATGCACTATTTATACAACAGACATGGAAAAAAAGACAATCCAGTTATCATTGCGAGCGCTGAGATTGGTATATGTGTGGCCCAATATTGTCACCTCTACGCATGTGTGAAACAACTGGAGATACAGTACTTACAACAAAATCAAAATCCAATAAAGTGACTCGCAATATAAAGGTTGGGTTGAAAAAAAAAAAGACAATGGGAAACCATAAAAACTCCTTCCTGCCTTTAACAAAGCAGTCCAAAGCTATGTACTCTGGTGTTCTTTCGCCTTTTCCCCTTACATTTTTCGGTGTACTTGTGATAAACACTTAAGCAGTACGCAAGCATTGCAGCATCACAACAGCTTTACTATGATCTGGAGAATCTTCTATTAATGGTGGGGGCCTCCGTGGCCGTAGTGGTTAGCACGCCAGCGCGGCACAATGACCCAGGAGCAGGCTGGTACTTGATGTTTCTCTTCCTTACCCCGCTAGCGCAGCGTAATGACCCAGGAGTCTCTCACCAATGCGGTCGCTGTGAGTTCAAGTCCAGCTCATGCTGGCTTCCTCTCCCTCCGTAAGTGGGAAGGCCTGACCTGCGGATAGTCATGGGTTTCCACCTGCCTCTGCCCAGTTTTCTCCCACCATAATGCTGGCCGCCGACGTATAAATGAAATATTCTTGAGTACCGTGTAAAACACCAATCAAATAAATAAATAAATAAATAAATAAACTCTTCAAACCTGACTGTGACAGTACCAGATTGTTTGGCAGATACTGCATAGCGTATGATCTTGGATGAATGACCTGTGGCACTTTAATCTATTCACAACTTTAGCATACCTAAAGAGTTTACACGCATGTCTATCAAATAAGATCTTCTGTCAACTCTTCCTATCATTTACCTGACCCTCAAATTTGTAATGTGTTGTTCTCGCCTAGTTTTGAACTCACTGACGTCTGATATGAGATGATGTTAACTTTGTTATCTACAGACGTCTGAAAGAGGCATCAAAGTACACCTGTCCTTGGTGTAATGTGCGCTAATGTTCCTTCGCCTGTTACCATGGTGAGAAACATTTAGTATGCTCAGAAACCTTGTACAAAAACTTCTGTATCCCTTTAAACTACTGTTTTTTACCCAGAATTTTGCAAGCGTCACATCTGTCTCATTCTGACTTATTCATCCGCCTAATACCAGGACATAAGAGTGTTGTGAAGATTGATTAATTTCTTATTAGAACAACTTAACAGTTGGCAACAAAAGTATCCAATTGAGGCCTTAATGTGCTTCTGAAAGTCTATTTCATAGATACTCAACTCAGTAATCTAGTCTAAGGCCTAATGTACTGACACACAACATCCAGGTTGGAGAATATGGTTAACTCAGCATATCTGATGTATATTTATTACCTTAAGTTATTTAACATGTTTAGTTACTGTAACTTTCCTTGTTAAGTCACAGGTTTTTTTCCAGTCTACTCACCCAGTCATTATCAAATTTTCCTACATAACATTCAAGGAGGGGGATATTGTAAAATCAGCAGATATGACACAGATCTGTTAAGAAGGAATTTAGTTAAAATGTATTCATTAATTATATCTATACTTTAGTGATGATAGGAAAATTAGATCTCATTTAAAAAGTGTGAATCCTGAGATGCCAGAATTGCACATGTATCATGTTAGGGGGCTTAAATAGTATGTTGACAAGTTTTAAACCTCAATACTTTCTTATCACAACACCATTTCCTTAGCCCAGAAGAGAGGAAGCAAATCCTGGAGATGTTGGCAAGAATGGAGGAGGACTATGGTGGGGCTGATTATGATGGTGATGAAGGTATACTTGGCTCTCAGGTTACCATTGCTCCAAGGCTAAAAAATAAAATATTATACATTTGATGTTACGCGACTGACCTTGAAAAAGGCCCCGACTGAAATTCTTTTTTTTATTTTTACACTTACCCAATTTTTTTATTTTATCTCAATTAATTACTTGTTTTTTTTTTTAGCCAATCGTTTGAAATATTAGTATGTTTACAGGTGACGGGTGCTCTTTTGAGATAAAATTTCCTCTCCTGCTCTTGACAAAAGCAGGTCTTTATACTGCTTTAAAGTGTACACCATATCCGAAACCCTTAGATCAAGGTACCTGTGAATTGATAACCAGTGTCATTGTGTTTCCATAGGGATTTCAAATTAATTACTCATTTTGTGAGATAATCATTGTAAAATGTTCAACGAAATCTTGTAAACCTCGCAGCGGTCAGCGTCTTATGACAGCAAATTTAGAATTCTCCATGATCCAATTCTTTTCACCACGCTATACCTTAAAAACACACCTTATTTCACGAAATTGAATTTTTGAGAATTGTGTGACTCTGGTTATAACCGGTGTGAAATGTTTACAAACACTGAAGAAACATGGACACAGGCCTATACATCCAAGGACAAATCTCTAAAGCTATAGCCATAGCCCACTTGCTTAGATCCCCTAGTTCATTTTTTTTTGAAGTAAATTAATTCAATTATGGACTGGAATAATCACAGTGACAAATTGAGACTTACTACATCAAAATACTTGCTGTAACATGATGAAAACGAAAGATTTTTATTTTAAACCTAGGTTATCAAAACAGACCCCCTTTTATGTTTGCATCCACCACTGTGTTAATCCCATTTTACACAGATCCGAGGTCCCCACATGAGCCCCTTCTGTTGGCATGGAAGAATAACCTTTGGGAGATCCCAAAATTTAAAACAAGATTAGTCAGGTGTGTGGATAGCTTTTCTTGCCCTCAAAACTCTATGCTAGGGAGCATGTAGCTGGGAATATACTGGTATAATTTCCTGTACTGTCACTGAGACCACCATTGCCAGGTGCTTTGCTGGGTAGAAAATGTGTCTGTTTACTGATACATTGTTGTGAAGTGGAACAATTGTAGTGACACAAGAAAGGGCAGGTGCATGTTAGATGCAGGAAAGTTCACATATAATTACAAAGCGGATATGTTTCATCTTTAAATCTTCATGCAACACAACATGATTTTGGCTCTCCTCTTCCTCATGTATAAATGGTTTGGCCAGTGTAAATTAGGTCAAGGCTTGTGATCTGAGACAAGGTTCACTTGCGTGCTTACACTCTTAATACTATTAGACAAACAGGTACATCGAATGATGTGTTGAGGACATACTAAATGTTTGATCCTTCACATGAAGGAAGAATCCCCTAAATCTCATAAATTTAAAACTAAAATTAGGAAATTTAGGAAAATGGAAACAGATTTCTCACGATTGATTTTCTTCCCACCATAATGATGGCCATCGTGGTATAAGTGATATACTCTTGATGTTCACCAGAAGGAAGGAATTTTTGGGAACATTTTTTTAGTAATCTTTGAATCATGGGTAAAAAAAGTTATTCCCACCTTCAGTGTCGTGAATAGGGTTGGAAAAACTTCCTGTGAAGTCAGAGTTCCTGAACCCTTACAGTATAGTCCATAATGCCCACCTTAGTATTCAAATGTTTAAACCCATTAACTGTTTTTAAATCTAAAAAACTTAATGAAAGTATATTTATGCATAGTTTTAAGTGATCTATTTAGTGATGAATACTTTGGTTTTTAGAGGTCTTTTCCTTTAAATTTGTCAAGATTAAGGGTTACCTCCGTTTTAATAATGGCCGACTTCTTATAAGTTTAATATTCTTTCGTAGTGCATTAAACACCAATAAATAAATAACTAACTCATATGCATACCATCTTTACTCATACATGTATCACCCTTACATATTGTACCATCTTTCCTCATACACTCTATCATCATTAATGACACATGTCGTATTTACTCATACATTTTGTTTCAAACAGAATGGTATCTGAGTAAAAGACTATGGATCATCCCAGCTGTAGTCATTAGGTGTACATACACACTGTATGTATAGGCCATGTCATGCTACTCATTATGTTAACAGAAGTTTGAACTCCAGAGCAAGATCAATCAGTGAATAGGACTTGTACTTGCCCTCGTCACAAATACAGGGCTTGCTCTGAATACAACTTTTGAATATAACCCTAACTATAGGTCTACAGACTGTATACTGTCGGAATACAAAACTGGCCAAAGCACAACACGCATGTTTTCGATCGCCTGAGTTTATCCATATTGTAAGCGGATGTCCAGCTCGCCACTATGAGACCTATCAATGTGTCGCTCTTGCTGACAGACCAGAACTATTTTCTGTTTTCTCAGAGCGAGAGCATGTTATACAGAAAATAGGACGTTGTATGACCCTTGAGGCAAAACTCAGGACTATTTCTGGTTCCCTGTTGTTTGGGTTATGTTTCTAATCATTATCCTGTAGTCCCAGAATCCATAAGGTTATAGCCAGGGGTCTGAAAATTTAATAAGAAAATCACACCAAAATTCCTTAAAATTCTTTTCTGGTATGAAAGATTCAAAGGCGACTGGGCTAAAAGAGCTTTGTCTGGGTCACATGGTTTGGCGGCCATATTGGATTATGTCATACAACGAAAATGACTGAGCAGAATCTGCTAAAATTTAACATATGACAAGCCCATGAGAGGATACATTGAAACAATATTTATCATGTTGTGACCAAGCATTTTTTGAATTTGAATAAAACAAGTATGCTACATGATATAGATTGATCTATTGGATTACGAATCCACACAGTCATACTTATGCCATAAAATGTGATCAAAATATGTACAGTTGCATATTTCCTAATAATTGTATAAGCCAAGCTCATTCTTTAAAGACTTTCCTTTAAAGAGAAAAAAAAAAACACTGGAAAATAATTATTACATGGCAGGTATTTGGGACCATCTCTTGGTATATATTGTCTTTGCGTAATAGTATTATAAGGTTATACGGAGGTTGTCATACATGTTTATACAAATATATTTGCACTAGAATGTAGTCTTTTCAGGTAACAAGTGCGTTCAACCTGGCTTTTGATCATATTTATATTTTTAACATAATCATAAATATTATCATAATTCAGATTAAATGTATTTGTTTGGATATGAAAAACAAATTTGTATTCAAATAAAATTATTGCACAAGCATCACATCCTTATTTAGAATATTATTATGCAAAGACTATAAATACCATGAAGTGGTTTCAAATACGCACCATACAAAAATATTTCAAATAACCTTTTCTGCTTATAGAAAAAAATCATAAAAAATATTAAAGACCATATTTTCCAATAAGTTTTCATCATCCATCTGATTTTAGCATCATTTTTATGTTTTCCTCTCCTTTAACCTTTGAGAAGAGGACAGAGGACAGCATACTTTTTTTGTTCACAGAAAAAACTACTGCGAATTGCGCATGAAAAACTGAGACTAGAAGGATGGCTGTAAGTGGACACTCACAGGACTGTCACGTTTTTCCCCTCACAAGAAATACACGAACATGTCTTCATGATGTAAAGGCGAGCTAAAAAAAGCCGAGAAGCATCGTGGACTTTAAAAGCCAGCTAACATGCAAACCATCCATCTACATAAATAGTGATCATGCAGTCCCAAAGATGAAATTGCCCAACATGGCAAGAACATCCTCATCATAATGGGATCTCTAGAAGATATATAAGAACACATTTTATCTGCATGTTCAATGCCAGAACCACAAATACTAGGCTTAAAACACCTCCAACAGTTCATCATCCCAAAATTCAGCTCAGTGTGACTACATCACTCAGTATTCCAATGAACGCTAGATGAATAACTGCAATGCTACATCTACTGATATCATGAACATCATACCTAAAAAACGCAACCTTTTCTTTTAGTCATCCCAATATTGTAATTTGTAACTATCATCTGGAATAAATTAGTTTCTAACTATCACCTAGAATAAATCAGTAAACATGTAAAAAACCAAAAAATGAAATGATGCAATGCACTTTCAAATTACCAGGCAGTAAGAAATGATTAATGGCACAACTTCCTATCAAGTCAGTAAAGGTAGACACTGAAAGGTAAACAGAAAAGAATGTGACAGCCAGGTGAGTTTTATCATTGTAAGTGGGGTGAAATCCTCGACCATGGAACTCAAACTCAATGCTGATTGGTCATTTAACCAATGCATCAAACTGCTTGAAGGGAGAGGTAACATAACTTAGATTTAGTAGCAAGGCTACCGATTAGCTCGCCTGTAAGAGACACATAAAAGCAAACCTTCAATACATAACTTATCAATGTTGTCATTCTAATACTCTACATTAATTCTAAAATTCTTTCTAAAAAGACTGTGTAATACACAGTCGTGTACTTTATACATGTACACACAGCTAAGCAACAATGGAACATCCCCTTTGTATTGTTGGGCTCTGTATGTGCAAGAAAACGGAGGTCATAACACGCACTACTTTTTCATATACCACCCTTGACTTTCTGTTTAACATATTGATTTCGTATGACATAGGTGATGCCTGTGCTTTGTACACACCAGACAAAAATGAAGCATGGTCTCTGTGAGTTCAGTCCATGCTGACTTCTTCTCCAACAGTTCATGGGAAGGTCTGTCAGCAACCTGCGAATGGTCGTGGCCCCCCCCCCCCCCACCCCCAGGCTGCCGTCATATAAGTGAAATATTTTAGAGTATGGCGAAATACACCATTCAAACAAATAAATAAATAAAAATGAAGCTGTAGAAAGACTGTATTAAAAACTATATCAAATACGCCCTCTATCGGGGAAACAAAGAAACAACAAACATACACTTAACAGCCTGGCAGGAAAATTATTTAATTTTCAATGAATTAAAGAGCATGATTACTAAGATTTTATAATAAGATTTTTTCACTTTGTGAAACGTCAAGGTAGTGTGAGCATGTTGAAAGTGTCTACTAAAGTTATTTTATTTATCTGATTGGTGTTTTTGCGCTCTACTCAAGATTATTTCTCTTATACGGCAGCCAGCATTATGTTGGGAAGAAAATGGGCTGGGAAACCCACGACCTTCTATAGTTGTTGGCAGACCTTCCCACACACGACTGGAAAGGAAGCCAGTATGAGGTAGACTTGAACTCAGAGCAACCACATTGGTAAGAAGCTGTGCCATTGCTTTATACATGGAGAAGCACTATTACGCAAAGCCCTAATTGGAAGTAATTACCCAATTGCCATTAAACTTAAATATGCACAAGTTCAGATGATAGGACGATGTATGGTAAGTTTCACCGAAATCAGTGCAGTTGTTTAGGGGGACAGACAGACAGACAGGGTGATTCCAGTGAACCCCCAGTAACTTCGCTGAGCCAAGTACAATTATGCAAAAAAGTACAATGAAAATGACGATAAAATGAAATGCTGGTATCACTAAAGATGCAAGCTTCATAAAACTGCAAATTATTTCTCTACACCCCATGGTTCTGTCAGAATGTTTCAAAATATACTATACAGAGGTGGTTGAAAAGGCTGGAGAATTAGAGTACATGAATTACATCAAGTAATGACATCACAACATATCTTTCTCCTACAAATTTCTGCTATATTTTTCAAGCGATGACTATGAGCTACTGTAAATCTTCAAATTTCAACTACTAAAGCACTTTTTTAAGTGGAATTTATGCATACAATTATTATGAAAATAATGCTAAAAATGATTTGTTTATTTCACTTTAGATGCCAGCTTCATAAAACTGTGCCATTTATTTCTCTACACCCTATACTTCTCTCAGCATGTTTCAAAATATTTGTTGAATGAGTGAGTGAGTGAGTGAGTGCTTGGGGTTTAACGTTGTACTTAACAATTTTTCAGTCATATGACAAGGAAGGAATCCTTAAAGTTCATGTAGAGTGTAAGTACCCCTAAGGTTGATCTAGGCATGCCACTGTCACTAGATTTTATGCTTTAATCTTCTTGCGGTGGCTTCCAAGATGAAAGCAGTGCTGATTTAATTAGAGAACACGGCGTTTCAATAAATTTAGCGTATTTTATAAAAGAAAACAGAAAAAATATCTCTTGTATGAAAGAAAGACGAAGTAGCAAAACTTTAATTCTTTAGTTATAACAAATTCAGAGAAAAAAAATGATATTATAAGATGTTTAATTAAGTTTAAGCGTTGTCCTGTGAGATGATGTCTTCTCATTCCCATAAACCTTCAGCACCCCTAATGAATTTTGCTCAGACTCTTAAACTTGTTATTTAGAAACTGCTGATCAAACGCTAAAATGAACGACAAAAAATGTATTGGAAGAGAAAAATGCACTTTGGGCGGAGACTGTATGTTGCTATCATTGCTGAATATTACATGGTTTGTAAATCACCTGATTTTACGTCTATGGTGTTACATAAATGATACAGACAACACTTTTTAAATGGCCCTTCTGCTACACGTAAATAAATTGTTGTGAACGATCTGAAAATGATGTCTTATGCAGTCGTTTTGTGTTATGATCTGTCACTTCATGGAGTGAATTGGTAAAGGAATGTCATAGCTTAGGCCACGCACTCTAATAGCATCGTGTTTGACTGGATAAAATTCTCAAGGTTCAAAATGCATCGGCTTAACACTTAAACTAACTGCAAAATCCAATTTGTTGCATCAATATCTGTCTATCCACTATAAGAAACCTCACTGATAATCAAAAGCTGACAGGTTTCTTGACGTCACAGCTAATAATCACGTGACGCTCTCAACCCTAGTGATTGATCAAGTTCATAAGGGCCTCTTCAGCATGTGTACTCAGAGTGAATTATCCGTAAGTGCCATATCCCAAATGCTAAACTTCATCTTCTTGGCTTTCAAAACTTTATAGAATTTTTTACATATTTTTCTGTGATAACTGTGTCCTATATCATTTTTTTCTATGTATATATAATGGCAGACTTTATGTTCACTTGAACTCTTTTGTTCTCAAAGTAATTGCGCATTACGGGATCCTGTTTATGATCAGTCAGATTGTGGTATGCCCAGTGCCCTGTGTAAGTGCCCTGAAGCACTCTGTCATACACTGAACATGAAATGTTACAAGGCCACGGGAGGTTTCAATCTGAATACAAAGGCACAGGGGATATGTCTGCCAACCGGCTGGGTTACATCGGGTCAGTTGTTCCTTCTTCCATTCTACCTTTATGCATGAACCTACATGTACTACACATAAATTAGCAGGATATATTATTCTAGGACATAAGAGTTGTACTAATAATGTTGTAATTGAACTATGTTCAGCAAAAATACGGAAATCCTCAACCAGAATCAGATCACAACAGATTGCTATAAACAAAAAACATCAAAATCACACAACATCAAAAACTTGACCTAGAAAATGCCAGCACTTGCATGCATTGTTGTGCATGAGTGGTGTTCTTTTCACATTTGCACAATGGTGTTTTATTTTAAATTCTGAAGTTCAATGGAACACTGAGACCGTTCCTGCCTCTCAAAAAAAAAAACCCATGGCTCGCATCTCAAACTCCCACCTTCTTCCCACTCCTTCACCTTCTTAGCTCATTTCTGTATCATTTTCTGGCTGACTTTTCTATATTATTTTCTGGTTGACTTTTTTATGTCATTTTCCGGTGAACATGATCTTCTTAATTTACTACCCTCACTGATAAAACTAGTTAACTTGCTGTCCTGAAGTCATATCAATGATAACAGGTACCAAACAGAAACCCATCAACGGGTCTTTTTGAAAAAGCTCGGAAATGAGCTTGAAAAGTATTGTACCTTAATTCTTCTAATTTTTGGGACACCTGGTCTGCTCTTTATATCCATTGTCCATGCAACTGTAGCAAGAATATTTAGTTTCTTTTTTTCACATGGTTAGTCCAGCTAATGAAAAACAAATTCATATCTTTACTTTTCCAAAAAAAATGGAAGAGAAATTCTTTGCTTTTAGCACTAGTAATATCTGTCTTAAAAGTTAGCAGAATTAAGGTTTTTCATTGACATCTGTAGATATAACCACAATTTAAAAAAAACATAAAAAAGAACTTTTTTTTCAGTGCAGGTCAATTTGGGAGTCACAAACACGGACTTCGTTGAGACCAGTAGCATTCAGAAATCAGCGGTGGGACACTGATGGGCTCATTGTCACCACGAACACTTGAATTTAAAAATAGCGCACTATGTCCACCCAGATGGACTAAGGTTGTTGAGCCATGAATTTTGGGAAAATAATTAAAGGGTTGAGGAAATCAAGAGTTCCCTCCTGAGGCTCAAGACAAAGCATTCACACATGCATTTATAAAATAGACAGTGCACCGGACTTTCACACTAAATATTTTGAGGTGGAATGAAGCAAATAATCACTGACCAATTGTATTTCTTCAAGCTGCATGTAACATAGTTCAAAACAATAAAAATCTTTGCATTAGGGATCAAGATTAAGTCCGTCTCCCTTGTGGTCAGCGTTCATCATGTATACATGTATCAGTGTTGATTGCGGAGTAAACTACCTCCATTGCAGAAGAACGGCTGTTTGATCCGCGGACTCCTCGAATCGCAAAAACGTTACAAAGCGACTTCCTTCCCATATAAAGTTTGCCTTTTCAGGTTTCTGTCATAAAGTGTTACATCTGTTTCACATTTCATAATACATTTAAATACAATGGTACGAATACGAACTTTTTGCCAATAAGGTCACTAGATGTAACGGAGGAAGGCATTGATGCGACGCCGGCACTACCATCAGTCACACAAGTAAGTGTGATTGAAATGTTAAGTGTACAGCAACAACACCAACAACACTGCGCCGATAGTGATAGTCAAACAACGGCACAAGCCACTGTTCTGGGCAATACAGACAGAGCAGAAAAAACTGTGGTGGGCAATACAGACAGAGCAGTAAGAACTGTGGTGGGCAATTCAGATATTGCAGTAAGAACTGTTGTGGGCAATACAGACAGAGCTGTAAAAACTGTGGTGGGCAATACAGATATGCAGCAAGAACTGTGGTGGGCAATACAGACAGAGCAGTAAAAACTGTGGTGGGCAATACACACAGAGCAGTAAGAACTGTGGTGGGCATTACATATAGTGCAGTAAGAACTGTGGTGGGCAATGCAGACAGAGCAGTAGGAACTGTGGTGGGCAATACAGACAGAGCAGTAAGAACTGTGGTGGGCAATACAGATAGTGCAGTAAGAACTGTGGTGGGCAATACACACAGAGCAGTAAGAAATGTGGTGGGCAGGTGGAAATCAAAGATCAAAGAGTCCTACACCCTATGGGTCCATACAGTATGAGTCCGGTCAGGGAAGGTCGTCTGACAGTAGAAACGATTCCTCTTAGAAGAACTGCTGGTTTGCTGTAGAGTCTGTCTGATAACAACTTGTCTGATTAATAAGTAATTCACACTGTGGACTGTGAAAAGAAAATATATACATGTAAAACAATGTACTTGTACTTCAGTTTCAGTTCCACTCATTATATAACACATACACACATCATTTGTGCGTGAAAATCTCAGCTGGTGCATGTGCTTAAAAGGGTGCACACTGTACATGTGGTTTTTGACAAATATTTCAAGCCTTGCCCTCATCTCTTTTACCTGCGTGACATATAAAATGTTTGGCTAGCTGACAAACCTGTTTACATGTATGGCCTCTGCTGAACCGGGGTGAATTGTTACTCTGATGCTACATGTATTTCCAGTGAATGAATGAATGACTGATTGTTTACCTTCTAGTGAGTGAGGACTGACATGACATCTTTTGTACATGCATGACAGCCTGCTGATGGCACAGCATATATATGAAATGTGAAACAGATAAAGTAACACTTTATGACAGAAACCTGAAAAGGCAAACTTTCTATGGGAAGGAAGTCGTTTTGTAACGTTTTGTCCAACATATGAAAAAAAAGAGGGGAAAAACTGACCTGCACCCTGAACTTGAGGGACAATCATCCACTGTGTCACTGCTTGAACTGCAAGATATGCTGATACTGCTGCTGCTGGATCTGAAATAAAGTCAACAACTGTATCAGTTCCTGCTGTATGCCATATGCCTAAACACATGTACTGATATAATAATGATATCACAGGATCTGAGGATACTGTTATCACGGTTTTTGAACCAGTCAATAACAATATTCGTTCCTATAATACAACCAATGCATTTATGTTAGCATACACGTACCTGAAAGTCAACGCTATATTAATTCATCACAATCATATATCATATATGTTTATACACTGACCACACTGTACATAATTATGACTGTAGATGGCTGACACTCAGTACCCCTGATGAGAACAAAAGTGTGAAACTGCTGTTAGAATATGTATAATGAAATAGAAATTTGAAAAGGTTTCCTTTGTTTTTTCTCATTCCTGTTCTCCATATAAGAGCAATCAACTTTTTACTTATTCATACATGTATATACTACATAGACATGCTTACCTTGATAGAAATTCTGCCTACATTACAATGAATACAATGCAAGAAAAATGGGTTGTTATCTGACCTGAGTTGCCTTCCTAATTACATAATAAAAGAAAATTAAAACTGCATATGAAAAATAAATGCAGAGACGTAATATCAGTTTTATCCATATGTTGCCTGCTTCTTTGAACTTCTGGAAGCAATTGCATGTATGTAACAATGATGCAATGATGTTTTTAAATGAACAATCTGACCTAAAAATCAAATCATTCAATGATTTGACTTAAAACTTAAACTTAAAATTTACACTCAAATTAATTGTTCCATGATTTTGGCAATTAAAAACTGCCTACCATCAGAAAATAAATGCCGTGCATTCGAGTGAGGAGCAATACCTAATTCAGCTCATCACCAATGCATATTTGTAGCCATCAATGACCCACTTAAATATTTCTGCATGTAGTTTCCTAGCTTAGTACTTCCTGTCAAATCCATTTACACTTTGTGCACAGGAGCAATTCAGTTGTGACATCAAGGTAACTGTTGTCATTGTGGCATCAGTCCACAATGAGGCAAAATGTCAGTAGACTGAGCTGAATCATGTGTAACCAGGTGATTCACAGGTGACTTCCAGGTGATCACTGGAGACCCTTCAGTGACTTGCTTCATCTACTACAGAAAAAATAGCACAATTACGGCACTACACAGGTATGCTTGAGTCTGCCCCAAACTCTTTAGTTATCACTGGTCCAGATCGGGAAGAGTCTTTATCCATGGATGGCAGAGATACAATAAAATTTGTCCGAGGAATAAAAAGTTTGGGATAGTTTTGGAGAATAATGCCAGAGTACACATACATGCATTTAAACATTAATTTTTCTCCAACACCAACATTATATTAAGGGGTATATAAAATGACCAAGTAGCTTACAAAAAGATAAGAAAAAGGAATTCAACTGTTACTACGGACCCATGAAAGCAATGTGAGCAGCTGGAGCACGTGGACATGGAATAGCTGCAGAAGGAATCGCTCTCACTGTCTTCCTGCATCTCCAAGGCATGGCAAAAGCAAGGCCAGTTGATCAAAATCGGTCTTTTCCGCTTAGTTCTTGTGGAACAGTTTCGCTGAGCTTTTAGTGATGCCATTTTGCTTTGCAAGGTAATCCAAACAGTTTCCCTTGAGCATGTATCTCCTTATACGCAGACTCTGACACTCTCCCTACCATCAGCCATCAAATAACCGTGAAACCGAACACCACAATTCTTGCTGCAAATCCTTGAAGGCAGATGCTCATTGCTGATGGAAAAGTTCAATCAAATGGTCACTATCAGGACAACATGTGAACTCAACACATTATCCAGCACCCATCCAAAAAGAGCAATGTTTTCCCGTTATTGAACACCCAAGTTTATTACAGACAACCTGGCCTGTAGTAAGGCTAGTAGAACTGTGCATGTAAGTGGGCAAGTTCCCTTCGTGAACAGTCGCTCCCCAGTATGTACCCAGAATACCTCGGCATACCCTTACTTCAGAAACCCCCCCATTGCTTAATACCATAATCGATTTTTCTTTGAAATATTTGAATCTGAACTCTTTCACCTCCAAGCCAGTGAGGTGGGAAACTCTCAGTAAACAAGTTTTAGCAGCCCTCAGCAAACACCGGACTTTGTCTTTGAGCACACGAGTTGGGGGCTGGCTAGTTTAAAACAACATGCTCTGTGCCACGTGAGTGTATGACAACACAGTAACTTCCCTTTTGCCTTGCACATGGATCAGCTGGGTGAATTATTTCTGTGTGCATGTAAGAAGTGGGGGACAGGGGGTGGGGTGGCGGGATGCTTAGGCAAAGGCTCAATACCTGATAGGGAACATACACTGTACTGCAAAGAAGACAATTCTGATGCATCAACAACAACAATAACTACATATCAAGAAAAGAGCAAGGCAAGACATTGCAATCTAATAGCCCTCTGACTTGGAGGTGAATTCATAATTAATAATTAATTGAGGGAATGTGGAATGCATATTTGATTCCCATGCAGCATAGATATTGGGTAATTTTGCAAATCTGTCCCTCTTTGAAGAAAGCATGGGGCACAGATGTTCTCTATCGTATCCGTGACACACTCGTGGTCTGATGGTGACCCCAGTCTCACATCTGGTACCAGTATCTGGTTTTAAACAGACATAACATTATAATGGCACGCCATCTTCTTCTAATATCAGTCAGGGCACAAAATGGAACAAACAGAGAACTGTTGACGATATTTGTCACAACGTGAAACAGTAATGGCAGAATCTATCTAAGGACGTGTTCATAGCTTTACTTATAAGTATATATGGCTTCACATAATTGCTGGTAGAGCACCATGGACACAATCCAAACCTACAAGTACCTACAATGTAAACTGTTCTCTCAAATACTATATTGTCAACTCAACAAATAAATGTTAATGGTTTGTGTTAATGGAGAAACACATGTATTGTATAAAAAAAATTAACAAAAGCATTATTTCTCACTTCACTGAAATCAGGACAAGCAGAAAACTCCTCAGGAATGATTAAAAATCAAACCTTGGCACCGCCACACAGATTTTATATGTGCACACAAAAACAGGATTTGAAAAAGTGCGAATCAGCAGTTCCAGTTCATTTGATGGACTCAAAATGGCGACACAAGACCTTATCTTTATTTATCTGTCTTTGTGCAGGAAATGAAGTGTAGCAGCACACCAATGTACAGCACATACAGTGTAGCAGGAAGAGACTTAGTTGTAGAGGTCAAACGATGCCGGATGAGGCAGCAAGGAGCACGGGGAGGGGGGGGGGGGGGTGGAGAGAAGGTGATGGTCTATTGGGATGGGTGCAAGAGGTACAATTGACCTGCAGTCACAGACAGGAAACCAGGTCTTAAAGCCTAAGAAAATATTGACAAGTCCAGTGAACATGGCTGGAGCTGTAGGCGCAGGGTCAGAGTGGCCAGAAGTAAATAACAAAGACCATGTACCTCAAAATCTGGAGCCTCTGCTTTACAGAATGAACAGAAATTTTGAATGTTTTAACATTGTCTTCCCAACCATCATCATAAACACCATCTTGGTAAATATCAATACAGAGGTAATGAGACATCTGCTATAAATAAAAAGTGTGACAAATAACTGAAAATGTGATACAGAATGGAAGAATCTGATCTCTTGAATGCCTGACTCCAAAATCCAACAGCCTGACAGCTGCCCGAATGTGTCCAAACATTTACTCTGAGTTAAACAAACCTTGTTGCATTTAAATATGGCAAGCTGCCAGGCATTTCTACAGCTCCCAAATTAAACCAGAAAGCCCTCTGAACGTCTCCTGCAAAGTCTGCCTTTAGAGAAAAAAGACACTTGACAGCATACGAAAACAGTTCTATTCCAGTGGCAAGGAGCACTAACCACCAGCTCACTCACTGATGGCAGAGGCACACCCAAATATACAGGCTCAGCTGCACTCTGAGGGAGTCGGATCAAGTCTGAACTTCTCAAAACCAAGTAACATAACAATAGCTTAGGCTCCTGAAGTAGAAGACAACTTTAGCACAGCGTACAGTCTCTGGCCACATCACATACTGTTGACTAGTCAATGATGATCTGCACTAACACCTGAGACATGCTGGATTGACCCAGGTAAGAGAACTTAATGGGTTTTTGGCACAGGGTAAGATTACATAAACATCACATGTATAACTTGTACCTGACCACACCTACATGCACATAAATACATGTAGGTGCTAAAAGATGAAGGCTATGGTTTTAGGGAAAATTAAGAAACTTAGGCCAAAAAAAAAAATTCATTTTAGAGGCATATTTTATACTTCTTTAAAAGTCCTCTATTTTACTGATGCATATTTTCCATCAGTGGCAGGAAATATTTGGAAATAACATAACTGATGAACATACTGGGAGCGCAGGACCAGCTCAGCGCCCCAAAGCATTTCATGCACCCTTCAAAGCCGCCATCAAAAATGTGTTGGGTATAACACAACCAACCTTATAGAAAAGGGCCTTTCTCTGAAAGCTCTCATTTGATTTTGTTGCCATCACAATGTCAACTCTTTCAAATCTGTATATTTTAATTGGCTAGAAAAAAAAATAATAAGAAATAAACCAAAAAAATTTTCTTGGCTGACCAGCCACATTTTTTCTAACAGGGTTGGACTGTCCAGTGAAGAATTAGTAAAAGATGTCCTAGTCACCAGCAGTCAGCCACAAGAACAGCAAAGAAAGGGGCTCCAGTAGAGATTTACCTTGTTACCTTCCCTTCATTTATTTATTTGTTTGATTGGTATTTTACACCATGCTCAAGAATATTTCACTTATATAATGGCGGGTTACCTCCCCTTCTTCAGCAACTCTAAAGCAACTTAAGGCTTATATTAATAAACCATAGAAGGATTATGATTGGGCTCACGGTAAATGGTAAGCATGGTAAATGGTCTAAAATTCTGTCCATAACATGTTCCACATTTAGTCTCATTCTATTTATCTTAGGTGATTTGACTATTACCTGGAAGATGATTTCCAACAGGAAAAATGTAAGTTTCACTACCTAAAGTAATATATCCATTTTATGACATTTGCTTGAATTCAAATTCACTTTTTAGGGCTAATCTCAGGACATTTACCATACTTTGGTAATCAAACTACTTTTGGAAATTTAACAAAAATTGTTAACCCCTCTACAATAAGCCTCTGACCATTACCATTAAACCCATGCAGATAGACTGAGTTTAAAATAAAGTATATTTTGCTATGGGTATGGTGCAGAAATTTCTTAATTTATCCCTAAACACCAACAAAACTGCAATACTTAAAAAAAATTAAGTTTTCAATAAACTTTCATATTTCACGTTTAATCACACGGACAGGAGACATGCTGTATATCTTTCACCGTTTCAACCTGTAGCGCAGTTTTTTTTTCCTGTGGAAATCATTCAGACAATTATACTGAAAACGAGGCTAAGAATGGTTTTAAAACAGCACAAGCTGTTGAAAAGGTTTAAGAACTACAGTAAGTCTGGTTAAATCTAGGGCTGTCTGCTGTAAAATACAGCTAGTTATTGAGTTCATGTACTTATTTCATGTTATTTACATATCCATGTATTTATATTTCGTGCCAATATGTAAGGCTTCCCAAAAGACTATCATAAATAGTAAGGAAATACCAAGCACTGTAATGATGACGGATTAATGTAATTCAGCGCTATATTCAGTTCGTGGGAGATTTATACAGGACGTCATAGAATTACTTCAACCAAGCTGCTGAATGTTAATCAATCCCTATTCACACCTGTGAGAAGAGGTCGTGTATTGCATTGTGTCACCTCTAGCAGAAGGACACGGTCACATGTTTCGATGCATGACTTGTGACATACATGTACATGAACGTAGGCTTACTTGTCCTGCTGTCAGCGCCTGTCTCAATATGACTGGTTACAACCCACTACTGAGAATAACTTCTGTACATCAACATTCGTCTGAAGCACAGCTGACATTACCACATCACAATGTAGACCCCTGGCCAATACCTGTACACGTTCATCTATTGTGTAAGCTGATTACACTAAGTAAGCTGACACTAGTAGATGTTTAACTCACACAGTACAATATAAATACATTCCACACACAGATCCTGCCTGACATTACCAAGCCTGATAGCCAATGGCTGGTATAATACCAGCTTGATGTCGGCAGCAAAAGTTAACAATAAATAACTCAACATTTTAAATCACTCATTTTCACACACATGTATTACTGTACACTAAAAGAAAGGCTTTGCAACCAAACTCTGTTTATTTCTTCCCCCACCCCCCAGCCCTCTCTCACCATCAGACATCATTTGAATGTTACTTCATGATAACAAATGTGTCATATGTACACTAACAAATGGGAACAGAATCATGACATTTTCTGTTTTACTGTAATTATGAAACAATGGATAGATACATACACAGGTATCATAGTGATTGATTATTGTGAGAGGTGTTTCCATTGTACTGAGTTATGCTGCTAACGGACTTTCTAAGTGTCATATCAAACATGTGTCATGTTTTGGCATATCAGATGAATGTTATATCATCAGAATAGATTATTATTATTTTATTTTTTATTTTTTTAAGTCCATACATCTATGTTCTTACCTGAACACAACATTTTGGTCTTCAAAATCTTATGGTACATATTTTTGAATTTTTGTCAAAATTATACTATACTGGTCCAATTTGTGGAGGATGTAAGGTATACAAAACAGGCTTGTCTGCACCAGACAAGACAGATTTTCCATGGCCGTATAGAGTCACTGTTTCAGTAACTGCTTCAGTTACATATAGCTGTGGAAGTGCAGAAACACAGTCACATTTTGCCACACGTGAAACTTTACGCCTGGACAAGTCAAATACAGCATCATGTTTTTGACATAACATGTTGCCATGGTTACATTTGTTACAAACATTTTTATTACACTTGCCAAATCATAAACAAGGCTCAACAGCCCTAAACCATAATTACATCACTGTTTTTGAAACCGCTACTGGTGTGAAGGCACCATCTTTCTTTGTCTGGTTTGTAAAACATGCAAAATTGTTTGGAAGCTGCATACATTTCGCTATTGTGTGCCAATCTGTATGAACACCACCAAGGACTCCTTCTACAATGTACAATGTTGCACTGAGCCATCAACCCTGGTTTTACCAACAATGCCTTGCAACAAACAAAACATCGTGTAAACATTTCCGGTTTTAAAGCTATTGAATGATAGAGAGTATTGCCTCCAGCTTAAAGCTAGTTCATAAATGTCCATCATTCTGCATGTCAGACAAAAACACTCCCAAAAATATACGGGATTTTTTTCAGGGTGAAACATTTGTGGTGGAGAAAAGGGTAATGGTACGTTTCCTGAATGTTCAGCCAGTGGGAAACCATTTGTTCCATTTCCAAAATGCAGCAAAATTAAGGATAAGTGCCTGAAGTAGAAAACATGGTGAGACTGCTCCAAATCCTACTATCAACATCATCAAGGAGGGGAAAACGGCCATATAATTTTTGTACGCAATAAAGTAAATGCGTTGAAATACTTATCTTGTTATATTTTTTCAAACATGTACTTTCCACCTGTCAGCTACACTTAATGGCCACATCTTCAACTACTATATTTCGCCTAAAGTTTCGTATGTGACAATGCACTTTCTGAAGCACACTGAACCTTCAAAGGCCAACACTTAAGTTTTCCTAATCAGAAAAAAAAAACGCAAAAAAAACTCATATGTGACCCTGTAAGGTTAGTGACTAAATCGTGTCACGTTAAAACAGCTGACTTTTAGTTGAAATACGCTAGTTGTCTTGCCTAGCATACATGTCCATCTAGTTTTGTGGCGACATCAGGTGCATCTTTCAAGCACACCAACTGTATGTGTAATGTAGTGAAGGCCTTGGAGGAAAGCAACACTAAACAGTTCAATATATTTAAAATATTTTCCAAAAAATAAATGGAACAATGGCTATAGGTTAACCATGTATTGGTCTCCTAAAAAGAAGAAAAATAAAAATTGCTGGGTTCAGTACATGTATGCGCAAATTTTTTTATGTGACATAGCCATTTTGACCGCTGGGATCAGGGTTGGAGCATTAACTATTCTGCTGTATCCCTCGTTTGTGTTGTTATTGAGTTATCACAGGGATTGTCAGGGTCACAACAGTGTATATTACATGATGTGCCAGATGATATCAAATATTACTAAGTCATATTTAGGCTAATATTTGATACACATATATGTCAACAATTTCTTCAGTTTAGCCCAAATTATGGGATTCAACATTGGCCCAACTGAAGAAACTGCCCTTGACCCTGTGTGATCTTACCTGTTATTTGAACTGTTTGAAATGGACATAGAATAATTGCCCTTATCCGACTGATCTGCCATAGTCTCCGGGCCCAGGCCAATAATTCTCAAATCTGTCAAAGCAAAACAAAAATTATGTACTGAGTACATACATGTAGATCAAACAAATAGACAGCATTGAGGAACACCATAAATCCATGTTACATAAAGACAGTTTTCAACTAAATAAGTGAAGGAATGTTTGCCCTAAAAATTCACCTGAAAAAATGCATTCTTAACGGCAAATAAAATACAAAATCATAAAACACCACTTTCCTGAATGTATAACGCTCACATCTTTCTTGTAGGAAATGGTCCTAAATGTACACTGTAGCTTTCAAAAAACGAGTTTTGCAAAATGAGTAATTTAAATTGCATTTAAAGAGAAGACATATAAAGATCACAAAAATGGTACGCTTGGTGTTAAATCTTACATTTTTCTAATAGGATATCATTCTTTCAAACAAACTTCAAAACGCCTTCCTTGGATCAATAGAACTCTCAGGCTGAGGCAAAACATGCAACTTATGACATTTACAGTATGCATGATCAAGTGAATTGTCATTTACTTATCTATCTGACAAATTAAAAAAAAAACCATGGACTTCTGTGGAAACTGTAATTCTTCAACATTTTTGCATGTTTGCAAGGTATTTATGGCAGCATATTCTGAAGGCACTGTTTACTGTCTCCAAAATCAACATAAAAATGTGCATAAATTGCACTGAAAGTTGCTCTTTAGTATGTGAAAAATTTGAGGAATTAGGGTACTGCAACACATCACAGCTGTAAAAAATAGCTACCATGTATACAAGATAACAGTAATTCAAAATCAGACCAAGGTCATTAAGATACAATGTTTATTATTTCTGCCAGTTTTGAGGCCAAATTATGTAGGTCATCAAATACCAGAGCAGTATATATCAGAGGTCTGTTTACATGTACTGTGTCATCTGTAGGCTTGTTACTGGTGAGTTTACAAACACATAATGTTAAGATGGCCATTCCAGTACAGTCAGTGCCAAACCTGAAACATTTCTCACCATCCAGAGCTAGGGGCCTATAAATTCAAAGTGTCACACATAAAATCTGCATGCTATGCAACATGTACACATATGTTAATCTGCAAGATATTCTTTTCTTTCTGGAGGGCAAAAAAACCTGCTGTCATAACTACATGTACAATTATATCAGATTTTAATGCACAAACTAAAGACGTAAGATAAACAAGGACAAACTTTCAGGTCTTGGAACATTATAAGAGTAGCCATTAACTGTGTGATCAAAATGGTTGGTGCCTTCTGTAGATCTTCAACCATATCGACCTCTAAAAAGCTTTTATCTGTGGAATTTATGCATACAAATACTACCAAATTGATGCTAAAACGATTTGTTTTTTGTCACAAAAGATGCAAAGTCATAACCTGTGCAAATTAGCTCTCTATATACACCCCATAGTTCTCTCAGAATGTTTCAAAATATTGGTTTCATAGGTGGTTGAATAGGTTGAAGAATTAGTCTAGTTATGTCTCCATGAGAGCGGCACATTACACGTGTAACAGAACATAGCGCTAATATCATCTTGGTGTGTCATCGTGTAGTAAGCCTATAGGTGGCACCCAAGTATTGTTCACTGATGTAGCATATTTATGTATATATGTGGATTCTTTTATAAGAACACACAAAAGCAAGTAAAAACAACTGGTAAGTTTTAGTATATAAATGCGGTTTTCGTTATAGAACAAATTTGTAATAGACATGTCCGCTTGATATCTGAATGCTGCAGGTTTTACAGAGCAACAACCCATATTGAAGGCTTTGCTACTACAAACCCCTCACCTCTATGTCTGCACCAGCGAGGAACCAGAGCTGTCTAAATACTCCTGTCCAGGTAAATCAAATGATTATAAGGCCATCTAATCATTTAGTGAACAACAAACTTTTGACTTTAAATATTATCAGGAAGACTAATAAATGGGGCACTATGATTGGTCAAAAAATAGACACCATCCAAGATATGGTCGTCTACATGTACATACAATTATTATAGGTACAAGTGCATGGCTTTGTGGCTTCACAAACCAGTTCTACCTACATTCCTTGGGCGTATTTCTACCTTCCGCACATAACTGGCCTGTTTTCAACATGCAGTGAACAAATGTTACTTTACAATTATAAAAAAAGGGATCCGTCAGTTATATTACGTGTCAGGCATGAATTCAAGGCCAGCATTAGAAGTATGGTCATTGGCAGTAACCCAACCAAATGCCAAATTTCAAAAGGGTTAGAAAAAACAAAGCTATTTCCAAGACAGTCAGTCTTTCTACTGATGCTCCCTTGATTTCTATCAATGTTTTGTCTCCATTTAAAAAGAATGTAATTTGTGTGTTCAATTTCTTTTGCTACATTTATCAGCTGACCTTATAATCAAGATTAATGTCTACATGAGAAATATTTAGCCTTGATGGCTTCCTAGTGCTGATTCCCTAACCATAAACTTGGCCAGGCTCTCCTACAACTCAAGAATTGGTCCTTTTTTTTTCGAACACCTTGGTGCCCTTCTGAAAAAGCTTTACTACCCATCACTGTGATGTTTAGTCTGCAATCCATGCACTTAACCCTGTCCAAAATACGTGTGTGGATACACGTGCCACTGTTTTCCCAGCCATAGCAAGGTGATAATGAAGACAATTATCCAGATTCAACACTTCCGGTAACATGTTTTAATGGCGATTCTTAAATGGGAACATGTTAAACCCCAGTCTATGAAGCACACGCAATTTCTCGAACATTTGCAAGTTCCCTATAGGTTTGATTAATCAGAATAATAGCTCCTACAGTATATATGTAAATGTCAAAAATAGGACAAAACCAGAGGAGGAGTCCCAGCAGAAATCAAACGTGATGTGTAATTTGTCATGGTAAACTCTTCTTGCTTCACCGATCGGTGAAACTGATATTTTTCTAACGATGGCTCTTCTAGTAAACTGTCTGGAAAATTTATTCGATCTAGGAATGACAGTTTAGATAAAAACAGAGTAGAAGAATGCCTAAGTAATTATGGTCTTAATGAACACCATACCTAATCCTGGCTCCCTGGCTGATGGTCAAAACCGGAGTGAGAAACGGCTAATTGCATGGTGTCCTGATGAAATTGTGATCTAGCCCAGCAAGACTAGGCCTATGTACAAAACGTAGGTTGATAGCAAAATAAGGTAGGGTTCAAGCCCATGGATACGAGAAGCTGGGATCAACCTTTCATACGTAGGCTTAGTCTACCTGAGCTGTTTACAATCTTTGCACTGTGTGATATTTTATTTATAATATGCAATGAAATATCCTTGAATTTTGATCTGAACTTATACTGTTTGCTTTGTTTCTCATTACCACCATAATTTTTATGAGCCAACAGGTTGTCTATTTATTTGTTTGTTGCTTAAGGTAATACTCCAGAAAGTATATATGATGTCAGTCAGTTTTATGGGTGGAGGAAACTGGAGTACCCTGGGTAACCAACCGGCCTTTGGCAAAGTCAGTTTATGAGGTTCTACTGTACATAAAAACATACTATGCACATCTTCCATTGCCACCAAAATTTACCATTCAAAGAAAGTCTGAAAATAAAATATTTTGCTGGCATTCACCTACCATGCTTGTTAAAGGTATCTCAGACACTAACAACATAGCGTCAGCATCGGTCCAACGTTCCCCCGTGCAGACAATTTCACTACAATAACATATCGAACCAGTCCTTATATTTGGAATGTGTGCTGAACTGTAAATTTGTGAAAGTCAGCATCAGTAAACCATCTTTTAAAAGTAATCCAGCCATCTAAACGCTTGAACTGAACAGGTCTAACCAACATCTGCCTATTTTCTAATTCGAAATTTTGCCAAGTCTCAGCAAGTTACGTGCTGGTTCTAGGAATGATAAACTGTTGAAAATAAAATCCAATATCTAGAGTACCCTTATATTCGAATAGCCAGCACTTGTTTCAAGCTGTTTGATTTAACAAGTTGAAAGGGCTGGGTTACAGTTAGAAGATAATTTACTGATACTCGCCTGGCTTCGACATATATACACATTGGTGGCCCCGAAAGACTCCAATTCCTTTTTTCATGCTGCCCTAACATCAGTGGAATCTTGACACTAACAGTGTTAGGTTCGTGCTCAACAATGGTCCAAGCCGATTTGTTAGAGAAAAGCCCAGTGCAAATAAAAGACACCAACCTCTGCTTTTCACACCCACTGCACCGCCATTATAGGTCTAAGAAAAGCAGTTGTAGTTCTCTGGGTCTAACTTAAGGAATCAGTGCAATAAATAAATTAATGACCATTCCACCTACATAGAAATTTTACCATGTTGAAATTCCTGGCACGTCTATGACATGATTAGACTATCAATCTCACCCAATGCACCTTAGAACCAGATAAATAAATAAGCAAATAAATAATACAGAATGAATTATATACCAAACTATCCGGTGGGAACAGGTTGATAAGCCCATGGGGCATTATCACATGGATTGGATGCATTTCGACTTCGGTCAAGGACGTTTTGCGTTAGACCGATTGTACATACAATATTCCATTTTAGGCCAGGATGGATTTCGGCAAGTTAAGACCATCTAACTACATAAAAAATAAAATAATAGCATCACTAATGACTTACCTACCTGTCGATCCATCTACCACGCTAAATCACTTGTTAAATAGGTAAAATACTTACAAAACAATCGGCCAGGGTATCGCTGACAACCTGCAGGACATATGGACTGTAGTAGATTACCTAGTTGTAAAGGGCTTTTGATTGGTCAGAAATTCTCTTTCCGGTATAGTTCTCACTAATTATTGATTTGACCGTTTCCTTACAAAGAATAGCCAATGAAAACACACAGATTTAAGGTGTAGTCAAATTTGCAACCTGAGGAGATCCGAAAGAAAGGCTAGTCAATGAGCCCAGGGCTAGATCTGCTTGTATGTACTGTCTTAATCTTTCACTAATTGAAGTGATGTTGATAAATATTCAGCTCATGCACATGGGTATCATTTTCATATTGTCGAAACATAATTATTTCCTTCACAGTGATACATTGTCAATTGAAGTTCCTTTGGCGTAGAACTGTCATGGTATCTAACCGTTTTGGTGACGTATATTTCATTTTAAGCGTTGTAATTTTCCTGGGGCCAGAACAAGAATTATACATCAACTAAGAAACATAGATCCTGGTATCCGTAGAATTTTTTGCATTGCAGTCTGAATTTTTTTTTAACCTGGATGAAGTTTGTTTTCTGTCGACATTTGTTATTGTAAAGTGAATGATACGGTCAGGATTTCTGTTCATCTGTATATGGGCCTGCCTCTTGCTAAACTCGCTTTACATGAGATTTGACATTGGCCCAGCATACATGTCAGTCAATCCCCCTGCTTTTCCACATGTAGATATAAACAGAAATCCAGTAATAGACTTCTGATAAAAGAGATTACTCTTTGACACTTTTTTAAATACATTCAAAACCTATTTAAACAAGAGAACAAGAGATCACAAGCAAACATTATCAATAAATAGTTCACTTTAGTCATCAACAGATAAAATTATTACAGTTGTAAATCTGTAATACTGATTTCTTCACCGTTCCTAATCTCGATAAAATGCTATTAGTAAAATAAAAATAAAATGCTAAGTTATTGTCCGCTCCGTTAACGGAAGTTTTGCTAGTTGTAAATTTTGCTTCTCCCAGCAATACGTTGTTTGCAAACATCCTAATGTAGGGCGTGTCTCCATGAGTCGACAGTGTGTGATAGAAGTGTAGTAGCCAAATGTATTTTACGAATGATACCGCATGTAGGAGAGCAAGTATAATTTCTTCAAAATCTTCGTTTATAAGCGATAAATTTATTATCTTAAACACAATCTATACTAAACTTAATGTCCTCTTTCTATGTATACCATTAGATAGTTTTTGTATCACTGAATTAAGATTTTCGTCAGATGCGTTTTGCAAAACGTGACTGGTCGCCACTCATGACTTACCTCCCCTTTCCACATGTAACCCGTGGAACCAGTACATGAGGTAGATCTTCCGATTCTGATGGCACATTGGGGATAGGGAAGTGGGGACAGGGCTATATGCACCTGCATGTGGAAATAAGACCATCTTCTTGATGTATTTAGTTTAATCGGTACATGCGTGGGGCTAGAAGGCACTGAGTCCGCACCCAAGGGGTTTCAAATGTAGGCTGGGCTGGGCAGTAGCCTACGGGCCCTTGGAACTGATTTTTAGAGCACAGTGACAGGTGGGGACGGGAGAGAGCTTGGGGTAGGGGTCTAGGTGGATGTGTAAGTGTGAGTATTTATCAGCTCGTATAAATATAGGCTTAGGCTTGTGGTACCCTAGGACAGGAAAACTAAAGGTGAAGGCGTCAATGTATAAAGGCTGTAAACCATGCAAAATCGACGTTCCAAGGGAGGGAGCAATACAATCGAAGGGGAAAGCCTGGCGCCATTTGCACAACTTGCTGGTCGCAAGTAATATACGTGGTCCTATATAAGATATCTGTATAGGCCTATGTGAGCAAAAGACAACTGTATATCCTCTGGACAAATAATTATGATTGAACTAAATAACGGGCATTACATAGAATTAAGTCATTCATTTTTGCACTCGTAAATTGTTTATACTCCTTGATTTTTTTTATCCCTGTTGATTTGCTTTATATATTCACAAACATAGGCCCCTACTTCCTCCGGTAAGTACAGTGTAGGTAAGTGCTGTTGTTTTGATCACTGGTTAATAAAAAAAGTAATGACTCTATCGAAAAAAAGAGAGAGAAAAAAAAACGTCCTGACCACCTCCCCCCACCCTCAGCTGTCATTGAAAAACGTCAACAACACTTCGGTACATGCACTGCACCTTTTCCACTGCTTCTGTCCACATGCTCGATGATGTGCCTAAACATTACCCTTGCTTTAAAGATCATATCACCAAACACTTTAAAAGTCATAAAGGTGGCCTTGTTATTTAACACCATAAGCCTACTAAAGAAATTTCACTTACACGGCGTTGGTCAGGTTTATGACCGGGCGAAAAACCCGCTGACATTTGTTAAACTACTGACTAACTTTTTCCCGGCGTGACGCTCTGACAAGCACACCATGGTACGCGAGAAACTAAAGAAAATGTTGAAAGACAAACATCTTAACCACTTGACCACAGCCATTTTCATCCTGAAATGTGATACTGTAATATATATGGTTTATTAATGCATCGAGCTCATGGCTCATGCATGAACATACACCACCATGTACGGTAACATTTCACATCGTGTTGATGGACAGAATAGCCGTCCGACATTTGCAACATATGCACGGGTGTCAAAACATGCGGTTACATACGGCTGGGAGAAAACATAATACACAAACGGTCGAACGAGTGTGCTTGACCGCTTACTGACGCGAAGGCCCGACAAACAGAGGGATCCGGAGAGTTATTGCCCGGCCAAAGCCTAGTTTGAACCTATGCTTCGTGTGTTTTATAGAGATTGAAAGACAAGCGTTTTAAGCACTTGACAACGATCAACTGGCTCGCTACTTGTCAAAAGGAATAAAAAAAAAAATGCTTATAATGAAATAACTATTGTACCGTACACCAAGGGTTATAATCATAACTCTTAGTATAATAATGTTACATTATTAATTGTGACTAACCCTAAGTGATAGTGTTAGAGCGTTGAGACTTTAGTGAAACCGTCATCGTGTATAAGTGAAATGAATTTGGATTTGTTGAAATTACAATTGAGTCAGTAATAAATAAATGTAAAAAAAAAAATACTCAAATCAAGATAATGAATAAAAAATATTCATGTACATTTTACGACGTATTACATTATGGGCAATTAAATAGATAATACTTTATTGCACAAGACCAATTGGCCCAACGGCATACAGACGGCGGGCATAAGTGGCGGGAGCACCAGAACTCCACGTCACAGAGGAGGAAGCAAGAAAACATAACCATTGCAGCATTTGAACCTGTATAATAAGCTATATACATACGACCACAAAAAGGATTAATTCCAGTAATTGACTCATGTAAATAGTATACCAACGCATTGCCATTATGTATCAGAAATATTCATGTGTTAAAAAAAATAGAACACTGATATGATGGGCCACGATATCCGCCAGGAAAGACCAGTATTTAAAAAAAATGTAATTCACTTGATAACGATGCTAGTATCAACATCGAAACGTCGTGACAATAAACCAAGAAGCTGTAAATCCATAAGTAATACCTTGTCCAGTGTACCTCTATGCCAACTTCTAAATGCCACTAAAACAAGTTATCTAACAGAATAGTTATGTTGAATTTATGGAATATTTATTTCATTTATTTGATTGGTGTTTTACGCCGCACTCAAGAATATTTCATTTCTACGACGGCGGCCAACATTATGGTGGGAGGAAACCCGGCAGACCGCGGGGGAAACCCACGACCATCCGCAGGTTGCTGAGACCTTCCCACGTACGGTAAGAGAGGAAGCCAGTATGAGCTTGACTTGAATTAATGGAGTAAGTGTGTTATATTTAACTGAATAATCTACTGCGATAACAGAATACATTCTAGCATCACTCAGACAACAGAGTTCAGCTTGGTTCCATCAGAAGTTGGTGTGTTAACTCCTCTGAAAATCACACAGCAGCTCCTCAATACATTGTCTGTGGTCAACAAAGCGTCTTCTATGGAGTTATAGGGCATACATCTGTTAATGGACTATCTTGAGCCAGAATTAATCTCGCTTTATCACTTGATAGCATTTTCCTAATGTCACATCCAATACTATCCCATACATAACTAAACTCTATAAAATCCTCTTCCAACTAAATAAACGACAAGGAAATCCGGACATCGAAAATTCATCTCTAACGTTAAAAAGGTGTAAGATGAAATCTTCATACGAGGAACTTACCTGTAATTTGTATTTAGGTCTGTTTAATGTAACACTCACACGATGATATAACGCTGGTGTAGAAAGTTGTGCATACGAACAACTCTCCTTTTCAAACCTTTCGGGTTTTGAACAAACTGTTACACCTACTGCGATATGGTTAACGACGTGTCTCGGTCGGACAGAACAGTTTGGTCAGTTGGTGAGTGACCCTCAACATGGGTTCCTGTCATGGAATACGCAGGTTGACCCAGGCACGCGCACGCGGGTGGGAATGTGATTACCAATTTAATGATTAATTAATTGACAACAGACATGATTAATTTGTAGAACCACAAAATATTTCCTTGTAAAATACAGTATAGACAACACAATGTATGTATATATACATACATGTAGAGTGGGGTGTGTTGAAAGTTTAATCTTATAAACATGCTATACAATTTCAACCTACGTATGTGCGGTAATTCACATGCACTGCTATTGTGATAACAATTACAGTGTATATCATCATCGTATACTAAAACACGTACTAAATATGTAATATAGGCGTCGAAACATACATTCATATGTGCCAATCGCCTTAACAGACACAGACCATAAAAGAACTATGAAAGTACATTGTTTATATAATTTAAGAAATTAAGACGAGTCATGCAGTTTTTAATAACGCCGGAAAGAGCCAGTCAGTGTTCCAGGCGCAGGTTTATTATTACATAGAACTCTTGGCCTATGAGCATACACAAGTATGTAACAATTTATTTCGTTATGACGGGCACTTGTCATTCAACATTTGCAACATATACACTAGTGTCAGCACAGTTCCATACACTTCGGGAGGCTGTAGATCCAGGATGAATCCTGAGTCGTGTCACACCTAAGACTTTAAGAGAGGAAGTTGTAACTTCTCGGTTGGCGTTCAGCAAGAAAGGTATAGTGCAACGTCTGGTTGACCCGTATCAGTATAATGACTGGTGCGGGGCGGCTTACTTGCCTTCGAGAAGTCGTCTCAGTGAAGCAGCACTAGGACTCCTTGTCGTCATATGACTGAAAAATTGTTAAGTACGACGTTAAACTCCAAGCACTCACTCACTCATTTCTACACATGCAGATGGAGAGAAAGCACAATCCACAAATTAAGTTATTGACTTACATTTTATCAGCTTACAGCGCCAAGCTTTGTAGTTGTACATTACTTGGTGTCAGTAATTCAAAAACTTTTCTTCTCTCAAGGTTGACAGTATAATATTGTGATTTTTACTTCTCCCAGTATTTTTTTTATATCATGCACAAATAGGTAGGAAATAATATTCATCATAAACAACTCTGCAAGCACTACATTTTCTGTGGTCAAGTGGAAACTTGTACCACCTGCCAGTTTCGATTGCTCATCTATATGAGAAGTTCTTATTCTGGCTATTGCTATCCTAAACTTCTTGATCGTAATGGTACTTAAATATGGCTACATACAAAAAGTCGTCGCAAAAAACCCCAATATTGTCTACAAGTTTATCAATTCTCCTATGGGCTAGTTCTCTTAAGTGACCCAGGGGGTCACTGATTTTGCTTAGGCGAAACGCTACTAAGGCGAAACGAGAAGATACCCATTCCATCAGAAACAAAAGAGAACAAATTATGTAATTTTGACACCGAGTTAACCTGGTTTCATATATGATATAGAGTGAGTGAGCGTAAAGATATTATTGATCATTGCAAGTGTTGTAATTGACTCAGTTTTGTACTTGGTAACACTTACTTCAAAAACTTTTCCACGTTATCCTAATTTTAATAATTTGTACCATACATTATCTCGGACAATGCAACGCTTTTGCAAAATTAAAGGCAGCAGACTTTAACCACAATTCAACATATGTGAAATATGTTTAACCTGCGGATGGTCATGTGTTTCCCCTGGGCTCTGCCCGGTTTCCTCCCACCATTAAGCTGACTAAATAAATCTTAATCCTGATATGTTCTTGGATACAATTGGATTTGTCTAACAAACAGGCATGCACACAAAACACAAGTGGCTCAAATTTGCTAATACATGTAGATATGCTGTCACTGTTAGCCGCTCAGGTACAGATTCTTGGCATGCTCACGTCAGCCTGCGTTGCACGCTATGTGTGCATTGGAAATATTTAATTGCACTTCTGGAACAAAATTGTTCGATGTCAAAGTAGCCTGAAGGACTGAGCAGTGGACTGATTGCAGTTATTTTCTGACAAAAGCGTACCCTTTGTCAGAAAAATATAATATATAATAATTTTAATATAATTTATAATATTTTCTCTAGATCATTTGTTTGTTTTTGAGATCATTTTGTTGCCTCGGGCGACGTCATAATTATTCAGTGAGTAGAGTGTTTCACCAGGGAGATACAACAAACGCCACGCACTAACACAGCCTACACTGCAGTCTCTGCGAACAGATTACATGTAAGTTCAAATTAACATCGATCTCTGCAGCAATACTGTTGTAATAAAAATATTATAAGTAATATACATACAATGAAAGTCACATCTGTTTGTGCGCACAACATGTTCATAAAGTTATACAAATGTTGTAAGTCACATATGGCTAGAAAAGATACATAAATTTCCATTATTACGGTTAAGCTATATTAAAACTTGAAACTAATTTCACACATGGAACTGTCAGATCACAGTTCAGGTAACATTGTCCAGCATGTTGCATGCATGTACTTGCTTTTGACGCAGTATTCATCTGGAAAACTAAATTATGAAATTTAACATGTGAATTAGAAAATGATGACATATCGATGTGTAGAACATGTAGTGTTACGTGTCAATGGCAGTTCTCGTAGTGAGTAGGCCTGGAACTGAGTTTACACACAGATGAATACAGACGACACTTATAGGTGACAATCGTGATAAATTTATAGCAAAGAACCCTGCCGCGATAACAGAGAGCAGAAATGACGGTGGATAAAATCTGGATAAAGAGCCACTGGTTCTAGCAAAAATTTCCAATTATCTGGATAGTGGCAATATAAGGGGTGACTGGCGTATAGCTAAATTTAGTGATACCGCCCACATGCCCACGGAATAAAAGGCCAGGTAGTTCATATAGTTTGCGTCACCAAATAAAAGCGACCACAATCACAAGCTGAGTTTTAAAACTATAGTCCCTATACAGGAGTGGGACAAATGGAAATTTACAGTCGCGTATATCGTATCGACCGCAACTGCTTATTTTCCACACGGGAATGGGGCAGTAGGTTCCTATTATAAGGCCTCATCTAGATAGGAACGTTAACAGCATGCAGATAGCCGCTCGGTCTGAGAACTGGCAGGTGGCTGGGCACGTGGCAGTGGAGTCGGTGTACCGTTACGGCATGAGCTGGATGTTACCAGTATGGACACAAACCCCCATTACAACTTCCGTTTTTCGGGAGGACGAATGTAATTCTGTGTATTTTTGGAAGTCTTTTTTTGCTGCCAGCCTACCGCTTTTGGTGTGCATGTGCATGCTTGGTATCAAAATGTTGGAAATTGTCTAAGCTTTGGGTTGGTATGATTTTTAATGATGAAAGCGTGAAATTCTAGGCGAGAGGACACAAGGAGGCAGGTGGTGATGAGGCTGCGAGCTACGTCGCCTTTGGCGTTGCTAGGCACCCCTCCCAGCTGCCGGCATAGAAAGGTCCAGATTTTGACGGTCAACCTATGTCAAGATTTGAATGGCTTCTTTCTCACAGGCTGGGCCAGGTATGCACCAAAGCTTATTGGTCACGGAATGTTTGGGACTGAGCTACAGCGCTAAACGTTTACATTGTCACTCTTCTATCTAGTACTGCTTCACTGAGACGACTTACCGAAGGCAAGTAATTCGCCCCGCCCTAGCCATTATACTGATACGGGTCAACCAGTCGTCGCACTACCCGCTTCATGCTGAACGCCAAGCGAGGAAGCCGCAACTTCCTCTTTTCAAGTCTTAGGTGTGACTCGACCCAGGGTTGACCGTGGATCTACCGCTCCTGAAGAGGACGCTCTAACAACTGTGCTAACGCGACCGGTCAAAAGAAAAAGAAAACAGACACACAACAAACAAGTAACTATAAATGTTCATAATTCATCCTTTTGATAATTGTGCCAAATTGATGGATTATCAAAATGGTGAATTATCACGTCTAAGTCCGTTTAGGAAGATATAAATAAAATACAGAGGACCTTCAAAACAAATGAGAGACTGACTGCAGAAATTAGTTATACATGTATTGTACCTTAAGATAGTTAATTTTTGCTAATTAATTTTTGTTAACTGTTGTTTAACGGCACGTTCCATAATTTTTCGCGGAAGCGAAGACGGTCACTTTCATGGCAGACAAGTGGTCTTCAACGAAAGTCAACGTTGGACTGCGATAAGGCCACAAGCCCCAAAACAGCGAGAGCTTTAAATTCATTACGGAAGGCAAATTCAGTACACGTATTTGTATCAACTGTGTATTACTCTTACGTCAGTGATCTGACGTCTCACATGTTCGTTTGTCTGCTTGATACAGGATTTCCTTCCTCCTATCCAGTGCCCGGCCAGTCTCACCCTATAAAGATATAAATTTGTTTACTTATTTGATCACTGTTAAACGCCGCTCACAAGAATATCTCACATTTACGAAGACCGCTAGCATTATGGTAGAACGAAACCAGAGGAAACCAACAACCATCTTTAGGTTGCTGACACAATTTCTTAAGTACGTTAACAACCGCAAAGAACAATTTCTTAAGTACGTGAACAACCGCAAAGAACTGCATTGGTGAGAGGAGACTCGATGATCAACTCGGCCACTGGGCCGCGTAGATGAATAAACCATTCCTCATACAGTCCTGAGTAGAAAAGATATTCTTATCTCCTCTGGGCTGAATAGAAAATGATTATCTGTGCTCAGTTGTAAACTATTCTCATCTGATCTGTGATGACATTCTTGCATTATCTGCACTGAGTAGAAGACATTATCCAAAGAGTTGAAAGCCATTCTTACGCAGTCGACACAGTGCTGAGTTGAAAACTCTTCTCTCCGATAGATCAGTTGGTAAAGCGGGGGTCAAAAATCAAGGTTCAATACTATACCTTAAAAAAGGAAGCTGTAACTTCCTCGCTTGGCGTTCAGCATTGAAGGTATAGCACAACGACTGGTTTACCCGTATCAGTATCAGCAGAAAACTTCTGACATCGTCGGTGCTCAGTAGAAAACTCTACTGACATTATCTGTGCTGAGAAGAAAAATATTCTTACACAACCCGCTCAGTGCTGAGAAGAAAAATATTCTTACACAACCAGTGCTGAGTAGAAAAATATTCTTACACAACCCGCACAGTGCTGAGTAGAAAAATATTCTTACACAACCAGTGCTGAGTAGAAAAATATTCTTACACAACCCGCACAGTGCTGAGTAGAAAAATATTCTTACACAACCAGTGCTGAGTAGAAAAATATTCTTACACAACCCGCACAGTGCTGAGTAGAAAAATATTCTTACACAACCAGTGCTGAGTAGAAAAATATTCTTACACAACCCGCACAGTGCTGAGTAGAAAAATATTCTTACACAACCAGCGCTGAGTAGAAAAATATTCTTACACAACCCACACCGTGATGAGTTGAAAAGCGTTCTTATTCAATCCGCACAGTGCTGAGTCGAAAACCATTCTTACTTAATCCGCACAGTTAGCACAATGCTGGGTAGAAAAGCATTCTTACATCATCCGTGCTGAGTAGAACACTCTTCTTACATTAAATGTGCTGAGCGTAAAACTATTCTTACATTATCCGTGCTGAGTAAAACACTCTTCTCACATCATCCGTGCTGAGTAGAACACTCTTCTTACATCATCCGTGCTGAGTAGAACACTCTTCTTACATTATCCGTGCTGAGTAGAACACTCTTCTTACATTAACCGTGCTGAACGTAAAACTATTCTTACATTATCTGTGCTGAGTAGAATACTCTTCTTACATTATCCGTGCTGAGTAGAAAAATATTCTTACACAATCCACACAATGCTGAGCTGAAAGCCATTCTCACATCACCTACGCAATGCTGAGCTGAAAGCCATTCTTACTCAATACGCACAATACTGAGTAGAAAACTATTCTTACACAACTCGCACAGTGCTGAGTAGAAAACCATTCTTACACAACACGCACATTGCTGAGTAGAAAACCATTCTTACACAACTCGCACATTGCTGAGTAGAAAACCATTCTTACACAACCCGCACACTGCCGAGTAGAAAACCATTCTTACACAACCCGCACATTGCTGAGTAGAAAACCATTCTTACACAACCCGCACACTGCCGAGTAGAAAACCATTCTTACAATTTATGAGTGCTCAGTAAACTGATTGTTTCTTAATGCCATATTCAAGAATTTTTCACTTACACCATGGCGATCATTATTATGGATGGATGAAATTAGAGTGCCCATTGATCGCCATCTGCCTGTGGCAAGTTATTGAACAACTTTTCCATATGTGACGTACAAATATGCACTCCATTTTTGTGGAATACAAGTGGTCATGAATGAACTTTAAACTTAGTGAATTGCCACACAACTGTCACAAAGGTCCCACGTGCAGTAACAGCAGGGCATCTACACTGTAAAAACTGTGTAAAAATACAGTGTAAACTAATGTTAATTATTACATTGCATTCCCCTGTTGATCCGTTTACACCCCTTTATGGTGTAATAATACAGGCATTCACTAGGTGTTGCTTTACTTTCCAGTGGTGTATATCTACAAATTGCCATAGATTTACAATTATTTGCCATTTTACAATGCATTATCCTGTAAAATTTCACATCATGTTTCACTGTAAAAAGATGACATCATTTTCACGGTAATTTTATGCAATCTCCGTTGTGTATTTGCATTGCACACTGCTGTTTTACAGTCCTGTGTGAAGTTCTCAGATAACTGTTTCGTTTACAGAAGAAACTGTTGCAAGTTTTTAACACCAACCAACTATATAAAACACTGCTATGACGGGGCTGTAGATTTACAGGTTTTCATCGACCACTTGTCACGAGGTCTCACACCCAGTTAAAGTGGGGGAATTATAGGGAAGGCTTGTTTAAACGTAAAGTTATGTAAAGTGACACAAATGTTCATCTCAAATCTGAAAATGTAAACTGCCAACTGGGTCCTTCAGTAGTTCAGTTTTGGTGTAGTTTGGTAAGCGTGGAGCGTACAAGTTAAAACAAGTTTTATGTCGCCTATTGTTCCCTCTCCTTTCCGCAAGATGTCGCCACGCGTTGACCAAAATGATCCCCCCTACTTGAGCATTCTTCGCCTTTCCTTTGGATTTTGTCTTGTGAGTTTTGTCCCATTCCGGACACCTCGGATAGTGTCATCTCAGGCTATGCTCAGTTCACCAGGCTCTGTGCCAAAATATGGCGCTTCTTCTTTTTGAATTCTTGAAGTAGGAAATACGGGCCCTGGAGTTCCGAATGGTCTCGCCTGCCCTCGCGAAAAGATTGAGACCTTTGGTTGCTCAATTCTCAAGTTGATTGAGAATTGGCGGAAAATTGGGAAGAAGACGTAGAAACAGGCGCCAAACAAACAGTAAGTGATTTATTTGCAGCCAGTCTGGTCTTGTGAGATGAGCTACATATAGTTTTGCCATCGACCTATGTTGCATTGCCAACTGTGCCAATTAGAATTTAAATCTGTGGCGACATATTGGCGGCATTGCAGCAGAGTACATTCCAATACACCGAATGTGAGATTTCCTCATGGTGTAAGAAATTGTCGTTCAGCGTTTGGATCCCAAACAACACACAGACAACACGGCTGTCGTAATCATCAGGCTGAACGACAGTCGGCTAGGGAACGACGAACTGGTGATAAGCACATAAAACTCCGATGTACTTCAGGTTCAGTTTGTGAGGATGTGAACATCGATAGTGTAAAATCCCAGATATGACATTTATAGCATCACATCCGCAAGGTCGAGGTTGTACAGTGCCCATTTTCAGACTGTCCAGGAAATGTTAACTTCAGGAGGCACATTTGCAAAGCATATAACACGAAACCATGTGAGCAAATCTGCTTTGAAGCTGCCGTCAAGATATCACAGACTTTCTGTCGACCACAGTTCTTACGAAAATAACTCTGAGTCTTCTGAACCCGACAGCTCACCCAGCACACACTTTGAACCAGACAGCAGTGAATGTATATCACAGGAAGTGGAAAGGAATCTTGCATTACTTTGTTTAAAGCTTCAAGCAAATCATCATGTCTCTAACATAGTGATTCAGACTTTGATAGGCCAACTATCCAACATAAATGGTTTAAATCAGGAAATTATCCAGTCTGTTCTCAGAAAACATTTGTTAGATAAAGGTCTATCTCATGATGATGTCAGCAGTGTGGTGAGAGATACCTTCAGCCTTGATATTTTTAAGAGGTGTCCTTCTGTGGAAAATGGTATTTTGAGAAGCCATTGTACTAGACAAAGTTATTACAAAGAACACTTCAGATATGTCTCACCAGTGGCAATAAATCTGGGGCTAGACTACAAGAACCAACCGAGTGTGTGTCATTATATGCCAATTCTTCAGACACTTCGAGCCATATTCTGTGATAGGACTGTAAGATACCATTATTTGCATCCAGAAAGTAGACCACACCATGCAGACTTACACGATTGTTTAGATGCCACAGTTTTTAAAGAAAATGTGTTGTTTAGAGAAAATCCTTCTTCTTTGAGACCTACCCTGTACCAAAACGCCTTTGAAGTGGTAAATCCTCTGGTTAGTGCCATAAAGAAACACGAAGAGCTTGTAGTGTTATATTGTTTTGGGAAACCTTCACACATTCAGCAGATCAAAAATTGATCCAGTACGGCTTGTATTGCTTTGTAAGGAAACAGATTTTGATTCCTTTGGCCAAGAGAGAGTGTTTATGAATCTCATGAAAGATCTGAAGATACTTGAAGAAGGGGGAATTGATATTGAACTGCTTGATTGTACAATCAAAACACAAAGGATTGTTGCTTTTATTGCAGTGGATTTGTACAAAACTTTAGCAAGGCTCATTACAGTTGTAGGTATTGGTGACAACTCAGCAGTTGGCGGAATCTGATTCGTGTTGCTTTGGCATATAAATGAGATCTCAACAGGTATAATTTTGCTGTACAGAAAGTGACTGACAATAGAGAAATTGATAATTACGAAGGTGTGAAATTTAATTCCATATTTAACGAGTTAAATTACTTTCATGTGTGTTCTCCGGGCCTACCACCATGCCTAGCACATGATCTTTTTGAGGGCGTCCTCCAGTATGACCTGGCACTGTATTTCAGGTATTTCATCAACAGTAGAAATTTACATGGTTTGCATGGGAGTGTTTGAGTAGGAAGTTTTCAACTTACAATTTTCTGAAGGATGATGCCCTGGACAAACCAAATGTGAATGATTTGAAAAATGGTGACAAAATTAGAGGACAAGCTGTTCAAACTTGGTGTCTGTTTAGATTTGTTCCTTTGGTAATTGGGGAAAGAATAATAGATACATGTGACACAGATTCGCAAACGCTTATTTTGCTTCAGAAGATCATGCAGCTGATTGTTTCTCCAAGAGTATCCTCATAACAATTGAGTGTATTGTATGCATACACACAGCAATACATTGAAACACAGGTTTCAAAGTTTCTAGAGAACAAGTTAGAGCCTAAGCATCACTTTTTATGTCACTATCCTCAACTCATTCTTCAATTTGGCTCATTAGTGAGAGTTTGGACATTGCGTTTGGAGTCTAAGCACGGTTATTTCAAAATAACATCGTCAGAATTTTAAGAACATCCCTGAGACATTAGCCTACCGACACCAACTGATGCAAGCGTATTACAGTGCTGGTAATCTTTTTGGCGAGGAAATTGACTGCAGTGAAGGTGTGCCGTTTCATGTGGATTTGTACAGCAACAATATTTAGGCAGTGGTGAAGAATACTGCTCTTCTCTGTGGAGGTGATATATGGCTGGTTAACCATGTAAACATCCATGGAACAGTATATCAACGGGATGCAGTCCTCGTGCTTGACAAATTGGACAATAATTTGATTTTGGGCAAAGTTATTCTCGTGCCTTTGTCACCTCTACAGGAAATATTCTTCATTGATAGTCAATACCTTGGAAGACATGTGCCTGACATGAACTTCTATGAAGTCTGTGAATTATCAGATGTTCAAGAGGAAGATGCCTTTCAACCCAGCCCAGCTGTTTACTGCACTGATAAAGCATGTGTTCAATATTCTGCATTACTAGAATACAGCTGTCACTATATCTACAGGCTTGGTGACAAACGTTAGGTTGTTCTGAAGCATTGTGTCTAATGCAATGATACCATTACCTCTGCTCACAGAGTCTTCATTCGGTTAGTTACCTGTCATTGTGATAGTCATTGTAATAGGTTTTGCCAACTCAAGCCCGTAAAATTGTCACTATGATCAGAAATATGTCTTCTGGTGAGTACATCGATGTTTTGAATAGGTAAGGTTCCAACTTGTAGGTTATATATGACAAACTCTTTCTTAGAATTTTGTTTGCATGGAATACCACACTAGATCTGAATATGCATATCATAAATTTAGTGAGCATCAAACTCTGTGGTTTTTCCATACATGTACTACATTTAAGACCATTGTGACCTTCCACCAATGATGTTACAAGCATGGGTTAGCCTTATTCAAACATTGCAGCATTGGTTTGGACTTAAGCTAGCTAGTAACAGGAGCTTTAAGTAAGGTCCGAGAAACACTGCCTATTCGGATGGCCTGGCTAAATCTCTGCTTAGTCAAGTTCAAATCTGGCCTGTTTAGGGTGGCCCTTCAGTAGCTTCATAATACTGGCTGCCGTTACTTGAGTTTAGTATCGTACTTTTAGTACAATGCTCAGTGTAAAACACCAGTCAATCAGCCAATCAATTCAATTATATATTGCCATAGGCCTAGCAAGTTTTTTCTTTTATGTGTCCACATAAACTGAAATATTATTTGACAGTCACTTTGTGGTATATTTCAGATGAAACCCGCAGACAGTCACCTACAGCTTCATGCTCTATGCTTTATTTCAGGTTGGTGTAATGATAACAAATACATCTATGATCTAGGAGTAGAATTGGTAGAAAGAAATTAGTGAACCTGGGGTTAAATTTTTTCAAGCAGGTGAGACAAAAAAATAATTGGCTTCAAGTGAGTAATAACTATTAAAGTTGGTATTTAAGCATTCTTGAAAAATGAAATTGCTTCATAATGGATTAAAGTGGTGCTTCTTGGTCATGTGTGAAATTTTAGAAGTTTAGTTGAGAAAATGATTTACTTGAAAAAATCGTGTACTCTTAACAGTCTTTTCAACAAGTACCCAACTCATGCTAGCTTCCTCTCTGACCGTACGTGAGAAGGTCTGCCAGCAATCTGCAGATGGCTGTGGGTTAAACCTGGGTTTCGTCCCACCATAGTGTTGGTTGCCACCGTCATATAAGGGAAATATTCTTGAGTACGGCGTAAAACCCCAATCAAATATATCAACAAGTTCCCAGTAAATATGATTGGGGACTAAAGGGAGATAACTATAATGTGTGTTGGAACCAGATTGCTACAAGGTAGTTTTTTCAAGATCCGTATGAATGAAGTACTGAATAATATAAGCAAACAAGATAAATTGAAAGAAACAGTTCAGATACATGTAGCATGGTTGTTTTGCTTACCGTCGTATAAGTGAAATTTTCTTGAGTATAGTGTAAAACGCCAGTCAAAGAAATAAATAATTGTACATGTCGTAGCACTAACTTGTCTGCTTTATTATTTGATTTAGGTTTAGGGCAGATGTAATGAAAAATGAGGACTGCAGTTACTCGAGTTACATTAATTTTATGCATGTTTTCTTTCAAAGAATACACTGATTTGGAAGCCTCACCCTCCGTTTCTACTGGGAAGTCTCCAAGCAACTCTGACTCCAGTAAAAGTGTTCTGCCTCCTTCGAAGAAATGGACTGCATCCTCAGGATACCGTGTCATAAGTTCCCCCCCCCCCCCCCACTGAGCTGATAAAGGGTTGTGGAAAAGGAGAGCAGCCTAAAGCACACCTCAGAAAGGAGATGATTTGAATACTGTGTTGTGAAATAAGTCTCTATAGCAACCTCCCTGGCAAGAGGAATGTTCAGATTATTGCGCACAAACTGGCATCAAAATATCGAAGTCTTTCGATGATGTTATTGAAAGTGAAATTGGAACGGGAGTGGCAAGTGACTGTATGGTAAATGCTTACGGTCGTGGCAAAGGTGTTAAGAGGTCTGTGGACAATACAGATACTAGGCGAAGGAACGAAGCATCAAGACCTACTGATTCTCATGGTTGCATAAATTACCTCCCTGCAGTTCCTGGCGACAGATCCAGTGATCTTCAAGTGATGAAAACATTCCTAATTTAAGAGTCGCTAAAAGAGTACGGGGACAGGGACAACATAAAAGCAAAACAATATATGAAATAAACGTATGCACTTCAGCACAGGGATATTAACCAAGAAGACCCTGTGCCTAGTGTTAGGAGCTTAAAAGCTGAATGGCCACTGCTATTTGAAGAAGAATTTCTTCTTGACCATTTCGTAGAACTCACTGGCATTGAACTGAAGTCCAAATTAGTCAGCAAGTTAACTGAGAAGTCAAACAGACTGTTGAGCTTTATAGATGCAAAAAGAAGACAGACTAAAGGAGTACAGAGATGGCTTGAACAGATATCCAAGGCTGGGGAAAACGTGTCACTGACTGGTGCCCTGACTATCCTGGTGGTGGCTGCTTGTTTTGGGGAGGATCCTGATCTTTTCGTTAAACTTTATGAGGTACTGTATTGCTCTTACTCTGATTTTTTTGTGCATCTTGGTGAGCTCTCTGGGAAGGAGTGGTGGGGGGCGGGGGTTGTTCACTGATTCTATGGCTGAGTGGTTGTACGAAGCCTACGCGGTAACTCAGTCATTGTAAGTTCAAGTGCATTTGTATGTGGGTTTTTTAAATACTTATGATTGTGGCATAAAACACAAATAGATATGGAAATTGGAAGTTTAGGATACAGGGTTTTTTACCCTTAATGCTTAATACTGCTTGGTTTAGTGAAAGCTTTTTTTCTGGATATTGAAAACCTATGTATTAAACCGTGATATGGTTTCCATGGTTCTTTCATAACATGGTTTTTGTACCTGTGATATAAATCGATTTTCACAATGAGGAATGGTTTGCTATCAACCTACTATTGGCTTTAGGTGTTACCAAGGACAAATTTTTAGATGAAACCTTCCTATTTAAGGACACCATTAACTGGAAAGATGTGGAACAGGCTACGAAGATCTCAACACCACAAATTGCTGTAATTGGTAAGTACTGCATGTCGCTTAAACCTTTTTAATACATATGTTACTTCCTCCTATCCCACTCAGTGAAGGCTTCATGGTGCATCATTTAGTTCTTTTCGGTATGAAATCTGGCAAGTGTCTTTTTGATTGGTTGGCTTCAATAACATAGTGTTCAGTAGGAGCTGCAATGTCTGGTTGGAGGACTTGACATGTTCTTTTAAGAAATAAATTGGCATTAATCTTCTTTCTTCTAATCTTCTTCTTTTCTTGCTTTCTCAGCGCCCTCAGTACTCACCTTACTGAAGTGTTACTTTACCCAATAGCTTGCCAGGACTCTGGAGCTAGAGAAAATAACCTTTAATGTGTGAAGTCAGACCTGTAATGCCCACTTAAAAGTCCTTTGTCGTCAACTGAAGGCGAAACAAATGTTAAGCGCATGGATTTCGTAAAAAAAAAAAAAAATCAAGCATTCTCACTAGTCATAAAGTTTAGTTCCGAAGCCAACCAATCAGCCAGCCAGGTTTTGTACCAATTCTGAGAATAGAGGTTTGGTTTATTCACAGACAACAGTTATATGTAGCTTTTTTGATAACCTGAAATGTTCCTCTGGCAACGAGGAGTGGGGGCAGGAATCTAGAAAACATGTCCCTGCATGGTCATATATTGGATTTGTCTTACTCCCTAAATTTTCATGTCTTTACTAGTAAAATGACAGAACAGCCAGGTGTCAAACAAAGCTCTTATGGTAGTTCGTTACTTTAGAGTGTGTGTGATATGTTGAGAAGTTATGAAATGACAAAATGTTGTCAGAAGAAATGTTCACAAGGTATGATGAATTTTGTGGATCAAGTATTGGATAAATGAGTAGTATTTGTTTACATTTAAGGCCAGCTGGGTGATGCCAGTTCCAAGTATTTTCTGGTTATTGAGAAGGAAGTGGTCAGTCGAAGTCTCAGCTCCCTATTAGAGGGAATTACTCTAGTGTTTGCTTCTTACAGGGTTCCCGTGCTCGTTAAAAATGCTGGAAAAGTCATGGAATTTTATATCTATCTTGAGGCCTGGAAAAGCCATGGAATTTTACATTTATCTCCAGGCTTGGAAAAGTCATGGAATTTTACATGTATCTCCAGTCCTGGAAAAGTCATGGAATTTTACATGTATCTCCAGGCCTGGAAAAGTCATGGGATGTTGTACAAGTCATGGATTTATTTCAGAGGTCATGGAGAAATTCAGTTCTGCTATTAAAACAAGAAAAATATGTTTGTTCTACCCTACAGAAAACTCTGTTCATCGTGCGACCGATGTTCATGTAAAAAATAGCTATGAACCCAAAGTTATAGAACTTTGATAGCGAAGATAACTTTTGAACTTTGTTTCTGGTTCTAAACTCTTTGGGAATTTCCAAGAGAGCACTATACACTCGGCCCGCTTTCATAGTTGTGTACGATGGCCCAGAGTCAGTTCCGAGTGCTTGTCCTCCTGCTTCGGTTTAATCCGTATTCACTCGGAATACCACATGTGAGGGTCATATTGTTTACTAGTCCTTCAACTGCGCAAGTGGTAACCAGGTCATGCTCTGGCAAACAAAACATGCGCAGGAAATGCTCTTTTCAATCTAGGTAGAAGCCAACTGAGGCGAACCCACTGAAATGCCCACTAAAAATGTCATGAACCAAAGGACTGTATCATGAAGGCGTCCACCGTAACTGAGAGAGGCAACAAGCGAAATTTTGTGAATTTATCCACTTTTCCGTGGTGGAATACGAGTGACATTGGCTATGGCACGAGTGATGTACAAGGGCATGTTTGGTGACTAAAGTACATTGTAGAACCTGTAGAACATGGCGTTTGCTGTTACAATGACAGATATGTAGCATTGGTATTTCTTCAATAAATGTGACTTTTCATTCATTAAGAACATGTTTTACCTGTGTCTTTGTGTATTGCTAAAAATTCATACAGGTACAGTTGAGGATGGCCACCAACAATAAAGGAAACGATTAAATGAGTTTTAAATTATTATGGTAAAGGCTTGTGATGAATTTAAATGAGATATTCTTTATGCATTGATCAGCCAAACCTTGGTATCTCTACCTGTCAGTGTGTCATTATTTAATGATGTCGTGGATTGAGATTCCTGTCACATGTCCATACTTATTCACTGTGTACTTCAACTAAGACTACACGTATTTGAGGCCACATTTTTTCCTCACAATAGAAAGACAGGTACATGCAATTTATGTCTGCATAGCTCCCCTTAGTTCATGACATGGAGCAATTTACTGCTCCCGAGAGACTCCCCTTAGCAAACTACAGAGTGATTCACCACATCTCTTTCATTTCCTTATTTCAAAGTCTGGTATAGTCTACAATTGATACTTCTGATGGGACATAACTGATGTATGTAGTGGCGTTCGTTCCTTTTCAGTGTCATAACATTGATGATAGTTCAGATGATACTGTTACAAAGAATATTTTTTTACTAAAGTTGCCATACTGGCTGAATTTGAAAGGTTCAGAAGACTTAATTACAATCAGTAACTTGCCTAAGGTCAGAGGTATACCCATGGCACTACAGTTTCCTCTAAAGTGGACTGCCATCATTTATTTGATTGGTATTGTGTGAAAAAGGTCTTGGAAAAGTCATGGAATTTGTCCTTAAATGGTCATGAAAAGTCATGGAATTTGACTTGGACAAAAGAACAAGAACCCTGTTCTTAGTATGTGCTGAATATGCAGTGCCGGGAAGGCCTCTTGGCAACATTGAACTTCATTCAGAGATGAGATGCTGAAGAAAAAATTCAATGTACTAGACTTTTCGTCATATATGAATGAAATATCGCTGATAAATAAACAACATGTAACTCAAACATTAGTTTTTACTGGTGTCATCCACATGTATTAGCATATTTCTAGTCTGGATCCCAATAATCCAGGTGAGTAAAGATTACTTTGTGCTAAATGCACCTTGCAAAATTTTATGCTGTTAACTGTCTAGTTCTTATTTTGATAAATAAAATTGCTTTCTTTAAAAAATTTATTTTTTCTCTTATTTTGTTCATTGTGTTAAATGTGTATATATTAGGGAAAAATTCTTGAGACTGATGTTAGATAACAATCAGATACATGTAAACAAAGGCATGAAATGTAACACATTTCTGTCTGTATGTAAATAGTTGACCTTTGTGATGCTTTCTGTTATTGCAGATGTTTGGTTAATCTCAACCCATCCAGAGGAAGCAAGACCAAAAAATTATCCTTTCTTAATGCCCTTAATGAGTTTGACTGGAATATGTAGAATGTTGCTGCATGTTTTTACTTTGCAGCAACAAATTTGCCTGCATGTTTTTTATTTGGCGGGTGTTATAATACGTCTGTATATTAACTAATGTGTCTCCACCCATGGTTTGCAGATTCTGAGGTTGCCGTTGCTACCAGTAGGTTTTAGTTTCCTTGTAGTAATTCCTGTTGTGGATATGTGTTAGTGCACAGGATACAGCATTGACTAAAAGTTTTTTTTTGTCTACAGTTTGTAATTTTTGATAGATTTGTATATGTTCAGATATTATGTCATTATGGCAACCAGGTTGCTGTTTACCTAAGACGATTTCAAATATGAAAATACTCAAGACTACCATTTGGATAACAACAACTGTTAATGTGACACCCCTGTTTACAGTTAAAATATTACATATTATATATGTTATTCTTTTTTCCCATATACTTAAATTCATTAAAATATTTTGCTGTAAGGTGACCTGTAAGGACAATATTGACAGTTCCAGAGCTATTAATATCCTTGGTATGTTTTATTATCTGAAACTGAGTTGTTTTTTTGGTGAGAAAAACTTTTCTCATTTGAAGTTCATGAGAATTTCATCCTGAGGTAAACATGAAATGAAAAGATCAGTATGACACCAGACCCTAACTCTGTACATATGGTCCGAAAACCATTAGAAGGAAAGGTTTTTCATTGGTTTACAATGCAAAGGAATGCTTACTTCAGGTTTTGGTTTATTTTTCTTTTAAACTAAAAGACCATTATAAAGTGTATGTGAAAGTATATTTTCACTGAATTTTTAGATTTTTTTTTTCCCAATCAATTAAATGTAATCAAATGTTTTGAATATATAGTGAGTTTTATGGACCATATTGATTATGTGGTTCACCAGTGACGTCACGCCTACATTTCTCTGTCCCTAAAGCAGAAATGTAATGCCATATTACCGTACAACACACAGGCAAATATTACAGGAGTACACTTCTCAAGAACTTTATTCATAGCTGAACATAAAAGGTGTAAAAAGTTCTGGGATGTCACTGGTGAAGCCCATCATCAGTGTGGTCTGTAAAATCCACCATACAATCAAAAACATCTGACTGCGTTTTCAGTGAAACTGTAAAGGATACAGTTTTTAATTGTCTTTTCAGTCATCATAACTTCATTTTTGAGTGTCTTTAGCTTTTGTTAAGGACTCACGGACATTCAGGGCTCACGACACTAGTGAAGTGGCTTACTTACACTGGTAAGTATTGTTGTCAATATCTTGGTTGGTGTTCAGCTGGAAGTAATTTTGACAATTGATTGAAAGGAATTTTCAGCAATTTGACGGATGTTTTGTAGAATGGTAATCTCTATACAAGTTTGAACCGTACTTTTATGTGCATATTCATGGTTGATTCTGTTCTAGCAACTTGTAATTGACAGGTACTGGTAGGAAGATACAGTGCACTTGCAACTAATTTTCATTTTTGCACAGGTTTTAAAATTGAAAAGTACAGTTGTCATTTATTGCTAAAGATAGTTTACCTTTCTATCTATTCATTTTACTGACAAATAAATAACATTTTGTCATAGTATGTCACCTTTTCTTTTTTTGAAACTTTCTGATTGTATGTTGGAGCCTTGGTGAGCACAAGCTTTAAATCACTAAGCCTCTTGCCAATTAGATGTCCTCAGGTCTGTGTCTGGCTTTGAAGAGCAAGAGATCAGGGAAAGTCTGTCCATTTATCAAAGTATGTAGGTTTCCTCCAGGCAGTGTGCAATTTCCTTCCAGATATACCAGTTCTCTTCTTGTGGATGAAACAGTCTTCATCTGGTGCGAAAACCAGTCATTCTGTCTAATTTTGTGGGACACTTTTCCAAGCAAAGTTGTGTGTAAATATACAAATTGCCGTGTTATTAATGAACAGTTAAAAGGGGCAGTAAAGTGGCTGTACATATATAGTGGAAAGTACTGGTCAGAAAATTGCCAGCAGTTTTATATACATTTACAGAAGTTTCAGGATTTCCAGTGTAGTTTTATTAATGGATTACTGTGAAATTACAGCAGTACTATAAATTTAAAGCTAATGAAACTGTAGTTTGACAGAAGGGATAGTAACCTCACACTTATGGTTGGTGTGAAAAAGCAGCACTTATCAGTGTGGGACTACTGCATACTAGCCTGTAATTTAACAGCTGTGAAGTGTTACTTTACATCCAGAGACATAATTCTTCACAGGCAATTAATGTAGCTTTTCATAATACATGGTGAACATTTACATCAGAGCACTGTATTAGCGCGGACAAATATACTGCAATTACCCATCTGGAACCAGTGTATTTTTGCTTTACAGTGTGCCTTGAATCTACGAACACTTTCTGTTAATTTTCACTAGATTTGGCTGAAAATATGCAGTAAATGACGTCATATTCCTACTGTGAATAGACCAACAAGGGGTGCTGTAAATATACAGTTAAAAGCACTGGTTACAAAATTTTTCCAGCACTTTATGCTGTAAAATAACTACTAATTTTTACAGTGAATGCTTATGTTGCCTAAGGGCGGTTTTGAACCCGCACTTCATGTGATTGAACCGTTAAGCACTAAATGGTAGAACGGTAGAAAACCACTCTTGCAGCATGGAGTGGGAAACCCATTCTTACAAATTCCACAAAGGGCTTAGTGCCAAAAGATGTTAACAGCTTAGACCAGGATTCAAGCACTCAACGTTGTTGGTCTCGCTACATGGCCACATGACATTGATATATGTTTTTATTTGATTTGTATATTACACTGCACTAAAGAATATTTCGCTTATACGTGAGTGGCCTCTGTTCTACAGGGCGGCACGAGCTTGATTTGTTTATTTTATTTTTTTGATTGATGTTTTATGCCGTACTCAAGAATATTTCACTTATACAACGGTGGCGAGCATTATGGTTTGAGGAAATCAGACAGAATCCGAGGGAAACCCACGCATTGCTGAGAGGCTCCTCGGTCATTGCACCATGCTGGCATGCTAATTACCTCAATGGCCCCCGAGATTAACGAGTAAGTTGTGTTCAACAAGGTAGCAAGGAGAGACCAGTAGCCACTGTCCTACAGGGCAGCATGGGATTGACCAGTGACGCCTATTATAAGGGACACTATGGGACTGATCAGTAGCCTCTGTTCTACAGGGCAGTATGGGATTGACCAGTGGCCTCTGTTGTGCACGGCAGCATGAGATTGACCAGTGGCCTCTGTCCTACAGGGCAGTTTGAGATTGACCAGTGGCCTCTGTTCTACAGGGCAGCTTGAGATTTACCAGTCGCCTCTGTTCTGCAGGACAGCTTGACCAGTAGCCTCTGTTTTGCATGGCAGCATGGGATTGACCAGTGGCCTCTCTTTTACACAGCAGTATGGTATTGACCAGTAGCCTCGGTTCTACAGGGCAGTATGGTATTGACCAGTAGCCTCTGTTCTACAGGGCAGTATGGTATTGACCAGTGGCTTCTGCTTTACACAGCAGCATGGTATTGACCAGTGGCCTCTGTTCTACAGGGCAGTATGGTATTGACCAGTAGCCTCTGTTCTACAGGGCAGTATGGTATTGACCAGTAGCCTCTGTTCTACAGAGCAGTATGGTATTGACCAGTAGCCTCTGTTCTACAGGGCAGTATGGTATTGACCAGTAGCGTCTGTTCTACAGGGCGGTATGGTATTGACCAGTAGCCTCTGTTCTACAGGGCAGTATAGTATTGACCAGTAGCCTCTGTTCTACAGGGCAGCATGGTATTGACCAGTGGCCTCTGTTCTACAGGGCAGCATGGGATTGACCAGTGGTCTCTCTTTTACAGGACAGCATGGGATTGACCAGTGGCCTCTGTTTTACAGGGCAGCATGGGATTGACCAGTGGCCTCTGTCCTACTGGGTAGCTTGAGATTGACCTGTGGCCTCTGTTATACACGGCAGCATGGTATTGACCAGTAGCCTCTGTTCTACAGGACAGCTTGAGATTGACCAGTGGCCTCTCTTTTACAGGACAGCATGGGATTGACCAGTGGCCTCTGTTTTACAGGGCAGCTTGAGATTGACCAGTGGCCTCTGTTCTACAGTGCAGCATGGTATTAACCAGTGGCCTCTGTTCTACAGGACATCTTGAGATTGACCAGTGGCCTCTTTTTTACACGGCAGCATGGTATTGACCAGTGGCCTCTGTTCTACAGGGCAGCATGGTATTGACCAGTGGCCTCTGTTTTACAGGGCAGCTTGAGATTGACTGGTGGTCTCTGTTCTACACGGCAGCATGGTATTGACCAGTGGCCTCTGTTCTACAGGGCAGCATGGTATTAACCAGTGGCCTCTGTTCTACACGGCAGCATGGTATTGACCAGTGGCCTCTGTTCTACAGGACATCTTGAGATTGACCAGTGGCCTCTTTTTTACACGGCAGCATGGTATTGACCAGTGGCCTCTGTTCTACAGGGCAGCATGGTATTAACCAGTGGCCTCTGTTCTACAGGACATCTTGAGATTGACCAGTGGCCTCTTTTTTACACGGCAGCATGGTATTGACCAGTGGCCTCTGTTCTACAGGGCAGCATGGTATTGACCAGTGGCCTCTGTTTTACAGGGCAGCTTGAGATTGACTGGTGGTCTCTGTTCTACACGGCAGCATGGTATTGACCAGTGGCCTCTGTTCTACAGGGCAGCATGGTATTAACCAGTGGCCTCTGTTCTACACGGCAGCATGGTATTGACCAGTGGCCTCTGTTCTACAGGACATCTTGAGATTGACCAGTGGCCTCTTTTTCACACGGCAGCATGGTATTGACCAGTAGCCTCTGTTCTACAGGGCAGCATGGTATTAACCAGTGGCCTCTGTTCTACAGGACATCTTGAGATTGACCAGTGGCCTCTTTTTTACACGGCAGCATGGTATTGACCAGTGGCCTCTGTTCTACAGGGCAGCATGGTATTGACCAGTGGCCTCTGTTTTACAGGGCAGCTTGAGATTGACTGGTGGTCTCTGTTCTACACGGCAGCATGGTATTGACCAGTGGCCTCTGTTTTACAGGGCAGCTTGAGATTGACCAGTGGCCTCTGTTCTACACGGCAGCATGGTATTGACCAGTGGCCTCTGTTCTACAGGACAGCTTGAGATTGACCAGTGGCCTCTGTCCTACAGGGCAGCTTGAGATTGACCAGTGGCCTCTGTTCTTCAGAGCAGTATGGTATTGACCAGTGGCCTCTGTTCTACAGGACAGCTTGAGATTGACCAGTGGCCTCTGTTCTACACGGCAGCATGGTATTGACCAGTGGCCTCTGTTCTACAGGGCAGTATGGTATTGACCAGTGGCCTCTGTTCTACACGGCAGCATGGTATTGGCCAGTGGCCTCTGTTCTACACGGCAGCATGGTATTGACCAGTGGCCTCTGTTCTACAGGACAGCTTGAGATTGACCAGTGGCCTCTGTTCTACACGGCAGCATGGTATTGACCAGTGGCCTCTGTTCTACAGGGCAGTATGGTATTGACCAGTGGCCTCTGTTCTACAGGGCAGTATGGTATTGACCAGTAGCCTCTGTTCTACAGGGCAGCATGGTATTGACCAGTGGCCTCTGTTCTACACGGCAGCATGGTATTGACCAGTGGCCTCTGTTCTACACGGCAGCATGAGATTGACTGGTGGTCTCTGTTTTACAAGGACTGCAGCTGGCCCATATGATGGCAACTTCCACATAATCTAAGTGATTGAAATGACCTTTGTTCATATACCTCTCTTTTTCATTACTTGATAAAGTTCAGTGGATACAATTTCTCTTGAATGAGGAAGACAAATTGGAAAATATCAGATTGGAAGATTACAACTCAGAACTGTTGATATTAATAAATTCAACACAACTCAAAAAACCAAAAACCAAACAAACGTAACACTTTTTGAGAGGCTCTATTCATGTTAAACAGTAATAGGTATGTTTTTTTTATACAGATCACAAGATGGCATAAAATAATTCTAGGTATCTGACTAGCCATATAAATACACTTTTTTTTTACACAGAAAATGCATAGATGTGTACTTTGCCGATGAACACACAATAGGTATCCATAATAATAAAAGGAATTTAATCTCATTTGGGTATAATAATAATACAGAAATGATGAGTTCAGATGACATTCCTGTCACCATGTACATATATCTATGTATATACACACATACTTAATATTTATACTTATGTATTTACATGTAATTGTATAAGAAAATGTCACCAATACAAAATCTGTATTACTGACAACTTAATTTGACCCCCAAACTGTAAAAAAAAAAACTGGGGACCCCAAAGATTAAGGTTAAGGCCAGAGACACACAGACGTTATCTTCCACACAGCAGGTGTAGAACTACACACATTTTAATTTTTAAAGTTCCTCCGTTCAGTTGAAAGGTACATGTATTTATTGCAAAGACAGAAAAGTGAAAAAAATAGATCTCAAATGAAAGCCTAATTGTGTGCTGAAAACATGTCTCACGAAGCCGCTCATTTGTATTCAAACTTATAGGGGTGAATTCCACAAAGTTTTGTAATGTTTTGTCTAATGAAAACGGTACACCAAAATCATCACACTAAAAGTTATGAAATATTGCCTTCTAAAGTTTTGTCTGTTCCACTTAAAACTCCACTCAAATAATCTGAAGCAAAGATGGCTGACGTTGGTACCAAACAACTCATTCAACAAAGTCTAGTTTTGATATGTCATCAGTTACAGAAAAAAGATGTCCCTTAGTATTAGTATTAAGTTGTTGCATATTTTCCTATAAAACCACATAAATTATGTATTCTCATTATTATGCTATCAACTAATGATCTTAGAAATGAATCACCAAATGCATACATGTAAACTTGTACAATGTACAGGTATATGTATGTAAGATGACCGACAAGCACTGAAAAATTATAAAAATGTTAATAACGTAAGTTTAAATTTCAAGTACTTTAATAGGTAGACACTAAGTCCAATATCCACAACAAATCAGGAAAAAGCAAGACTTTCTGTCGTAAATCACCACCAACTCACCATCAGCAGGTTGCTAGCATTCAGCTAGCTGCTTTTGTTGACCTTTAAAGGAGAAGAAAACTTAAATATCAAACAAATACCACAAAAGAGTATGCATCTTCTTGCAGGTACATGCCTAATATGTCCCTCAAGTTGATAAATTATAAATTAAGTCAGCGCCAAAATGCGCTGTGGGCGGCTCCATTTTGCCTAAGAACTAATCCTGAAGTCTTCTGCGTTAGGAGGAGAATTGCCGTCGGAAACCGCCGAAGTGCAGTTCGTACATTTCCGGTAAAACTTTTCTTCCCAGAAGGTAGCGAAGAGTACAGTTCGTTTCCACTTGACAACTGGGACACCGGAATGTTGGACGTAGGTTCCGAGTTTACACGAACAAGCCGGCAGTTTTAACCACTCTCATTGGCTGAGAAGCAACACACCCCCAGCATAAATTACAGGGTGTTAAAGATGGAGGAGTGATTTATGCCAGCTTCACTGTTTTCAGGCTTTACGTGTATGGCGAGGAAAAATCGCAAAATTATGAAGCAGGCACAAGATAGAAAAAAATGTGCTCTTTTTAGCCTACAGTGACATAATTTTATGTTTTCTTCTCTTTTAAATAAGTGGTAAACCTCCGGCTATGACCTACTACAACAAATTCTCAGCCATTCTCCAGATGCACTCCTGGGAAACCACTGGCAGGCTAGGAGTGCACTACTGGTATGTACAGCGTACGTGGACAGGTTTTATCTTGACAAGTTAAACAGGAAGTATCCTTTAAAACATGTGCAAGTTTAGGCAGCACTCAGTGTATGTAAACAAAAAAAAAAAAAAAGGCAATAGGCCATGTGCATTGTAGTGTAAAATTAAAGGGGCTAAATGGCTACTGGAGATTTTTGGCAAAACATTCATTTTTGCTAATCAAATCAGATTTTGTACCTGTAGCATTTATGGAGTTAATATGATTCTAAAGTTTGAAAACAAAAATATTATGTGACCTGCTTATACATTTTAAGAACTTTATTACTGATATTGTGAAATGTAATAATCTGGGCTACAGTATTCTAATAAAACAGCAAAAATTTTATTAGTTTTGCCAAAAATCTCTGGTACAGACTGATGCTACTTAGTTGATGACTTACTGTCATGATAATCTATTTTATTTCTACAGTACATCATTTGTTATATCTTGTTTTCTGTACCACTTACATACATAAATACAGCTGACCTCAAACTCTGAGAATTATGCTTTTAAGTTCTTTTCATTGCACATTATTTGCACCAGACTTTTCATCCGGCTATATATTTATCAACAAACAATAAAACTATTGGCAATGAAGTTTTTCCCAGCAGACTGACATCGGCAAATCCAACACATAAGCATACGGATCTGTCTATTTACAAACCAAGTATAATGAATGAAAATGTTAGGCTTTCATAAGTACATCTGTTTAAAACAGTACAATTATATGTAGCAAATGTAAAATGTTTTATAAAACAAAATTCAAAGCATGGTGGGATCTTCGTTTGTATTTAAGTACGCACACGGCCACAGAGGAAACCCTTTATGTACGACATATATGATAAGTCTTTAAACAAACTTCCTGAAACCAGTGCTCCGACGTTTTTCTCTGTTGTTCTTGCCTACCTCTGCCTTAAGCCATTTTCAAGCTTAAGCTGTGCAGTTTATCGTTTACTCTCAATTTTGGCCCTATGCTAACTGGGAATATTTTACTATTACATATATATCATATGAGCGGCCAAAATAACATTTAATCAAAAACTATCGATATTAATAAATCATTTATTTATATCAGTAAATATGTATTGACATCAATAATTTATTTATTTGATACTGTTAACTTTCGATTTAATGTTAATTTGCTCCCCCCCCCTTTCATATTATTAGTATGGTAATCATTCATTCATTTAAAGATAAATAATGTTCAATCGAGTCTGACCCAAGTCCACAGTGCAGGGGTAATGTTATCCCACTAGTTCTCAAGTAGGGTAATGTGACATACTGTATAACTTAATATAACTTCTCATTTACATCTAGGCTACAATGTAACCAACTGCCATGGTGTCTAATCTAGGCTGTGTTATTACATACACATGTACACACATGTAAACCTTATATTACTCAACGAACATGTCCAAACAGATGTAAACATTTGGTGCAAGCCACACATATGATGTTCTAGACTTTCTGTATAATGTTCAAATCTGTTTTTATACGCACAGAAAAAACTGGTTAGATGTTGTGGGTTTCAGAGTATAATCCTCATCAGTAGGCCTATTGGTGCAAAACACATCATGTCATCATGGATATCTTATGTCCACTAACTTGTTGTACATATGTAGGTTGGACCACCAGATTCCACTGGATACTTATTCAATGTAATGGTTGATCTCAGAACAATTCCCAACACTGAATTCAGTCTTACCTGTACGCCTTGAATGAATGGAACTCTCCCTTTGGGATTTTAATGTGCTCAGTACATGTAGACCTTTGATGTGTTTAGACACGTTGAATGTAAATTTTTGATTTTATTGTCTGTTATATGCATATATACTCCAACCCTGAATCCATCTCTAGACAAACATCTGTCCAAACCTGCAAATGGTAGAGCAATGTATTTTGTATATTAACAAGTGCTTGCAGCGATCAATGAATGCAAGCATAACCTTGTGAATTCAGGCATAACCTTGTGAATTCAGGCATAACCTTGTGAATGCACGCATAACCTTGTGAATTCAGGCATAACCTTGTGAATTCAGGCATAACCTTGTGAATTCAGGCATAACCTTGTGAATACATAATCTTGTGAATACAAGTATAAGCAATAAATGCAAGCATAACCACTGAATGAAAGTATGACCAATGAATGCAAGTTTGGCTTTTTGAATGCAAGTATGGCCTTGTGAATGCAAGTATGGCCTTGTGAATGCAAGCATGGCCTTGTGAATGCAAGTATAATAAACAAATATGTGGATAGACCTGTGAAGGCCTCTAGCAACCAATGAAAACGCAGCTACCAGCAAATGCATGTATAACCCAATGAATCATGTACTTAAGTTATGCACCTTAATTACAACTTACGTAATACATCTGCTTGCATCTATGTATGTATGTGTGTTATCACCAATCCAAAAAGCTACCTATACTACAAGTTAAAAATACTTGATATTTGCAGGGTTGTCCTGGAGGGCAAAGGTCATAAATATACAATTACAAACCAGTGACACAAATTTACTGAGTTTAATTTGTGCGAATGAAGGTGTCATACAGGAATACCATTAACACAAATCACAGGAAGTCATGAGCTAGGTTACAGTTAGAGCATATTTAATTTAGTCTTCATCAAAAATTTTAGGTGTAAACAAAGAAAAAAATTTAAAAACTTTTTGATTTAAATACTTAAAGTTCTTAGTATTTGGAAGACGGCTTGTCTGCCCAATACTATTTAATGTCAACACATCATGTGCAAGCCATGTATGTGTCAAAATACTTGTAAAGATCAATGAATGACCTGTAGCTTTGGCTTTCCAGGACATTTTCAAAAAATCTCATTACAGAAAATTATACAGCATATACTGGTGCTGTCAGAAACATCACAAACTTAAGTGATAATTAAACACATGTCACTGAAAACTGTTGGGAAATACATGTAGCATTACTGATATTTGCGTTTTAACAGATAAAATAAATAGGATTGTACTGAGTTACCTCCCTTGAGGTCACTCTCCCATTTAAATGACGAGGTTTAAAGAGCGAGCCGAGGTCAGATGTGACATCTGAAAATGGCTAAAGATCACTCTGAAAGTTAAAGTGTCACAAAGACATATTTTCAAGACAGAGTTTTAGTTTGTAAACTGATTCGGAAAGACAGTGGTCTGTCTAGTTTACCAAACATAAATTTTCAGCCATATATGTTTTAGCAGTCAAGGGCTGGTTTTGATTCTATGTGTAAATAACGCAATCTATTCTTCAAAATAATGTTGATATTACAAATATATTGCACTTTTAAAATACATATAAATACTTAATACAATCATAATGCATTATTAAAGCTTCCAAATCTGATTACAGGATATTTTTGTTGAAGAGTTTAGAAAACTCTGGTTAACACTCGTGAAGAGAAGCTTGTGTGCTGAGTTGACATCTCCCTAAATCCACATGCCACCCTGGCGCCCTCATAATCTACCCAGGGACCTATACAGTAAGGACAGAGGGAAACATGTCCATATTCCTGTACTCTGACATCAGTTTTTGTTCTGAAGAATCACAAGATACTCACTTCAAAAATTACATTACAACAGACGGCTACCATTTGTAACAACACTCTTCCATCCAGCTTGAAATAAACCCGCAAGAACATCAGGGTTTACACACTTCAAAAAATTCAAATTTCCACACTTTTTCAAGGCTTTTCCAGGCCCAACTTCGCATTTTTCAGACTACTTGGAGTCAATATTCTACATTTATACATGATTAGAGCAATGTAATACTGTCTTTTCACTTATACAAAACAGTGTACTAAGCAATTTGAAAAATGTTGCAAAACAGATTTCTTCAAGAGAATGACAGCATACAATTAATAATGCTTTGCCAGGCCAAACACCAACCTGAATTTTCCAGGCTTTTTGAGGCCTGGAAAAGTTACTTTCAAATTCCAGGCTTTTCAAGGTTTTCAAGTCACCATATGGACCCTGGAACACATCTCTCCCTTCACCTGTGAATCTGGAGTAAGGTGTGTAGTCTTTACAGCGTTCATCCTGATTTAATCTACAGGGCCTCAGTTGTGATAACAGGATGTTAGTCAGAAAAACAACTAAAGCATCACTGCATGAGAGTAAAATATGAAAGAGCTCAGCATCTATCCAGAAATATGATTCTAATATAGGAAAGACATTTTTGTAATTCAGGGTAATTAATATACACACACGTCATCAAAAATGGAACATTTCCCTTGCGTTGTTGTGCTGTACATGATTGCACCACATGGGGTAATTATTAACAACCCTTAACATTGCTTTAGGAGTTATTAGAGACCAACGCTTGGGCTATGACATTAGCTAAAAATGAAGTAGGCATCACAGCATTCAATTAAATAACAAAAAAAAACAACCTATTTTCACTTACAGTTATCAATGGTCTTTCTACTGAGGCTTATTTAATTTTTATGTTTTCTTTGCCTTAAAAAAGGGTACATTTCCATGTAAGAAAATTTTAAGGGATTCCATGACGCAGAAGGTTAAATGCACTCAGTCAGACGAAACACTGGTGGTCTCCTTTTTGATAAACTCCCCTTCAAATAAACTGGCTTTTGCACAAGTTTATGTGAGCTGTTGTCTTAACTGCTTATTTTGTTTTTAGTCACCATTCTGTTACGACAATGGCAGCATGTGAAGGCAAGGGGATATTAGTTGCCAGCGGTTTAAATCTTGAACAATGGTACTCTTATCTTCAGCAAATTAGGAGCAACATCCATGTATAAATGTCAAAATCCCCCTTGGACAAATGTGTCAGATGCTTGGCTCACAAAAAGATGAAAATTACAAATTCTACTGGCGAGTCTTGTCTTACTGTAATTCTTTTCAACCTTTCCGCTTGATTGCAAGATATTTATTCAAACATATTCTAAATGCATTTTCCTGTGCAGAATGATCAAATTATACTTTTTGTAAAAGCCTGCAAATGGACAATCCAACCAATGTAGGTTTGCCTCCGAAATCTAATTATATATGTGCATAAATTGCACTGAAAGTTGCTCTTTCATTTGTGAAAAGGTTGAGAAATTAGGGTAATCACGTTTTGTAAATTTAGGAAATTGGGACACGATTCCTGTAACAATACCCGATAACAAATTACTCCTCCTTCACACTAACAGTCCTGACTTTCAAGGACACCAGACTATCCTTATTCAGCAAAATTCCAGCTATGATGACCAAATAAAATTAAGGAAGGGTTAGGTTGATTATTTGTAATTTACACCTCACAGTTACTGTAGAAAAAAAAAAAAGAGAAATCAACCACCGCACTTAACGTAAGATAGCTCGGGAGGTATTGTAAAGTTTAACTGCTGTTATCTTCATCACTTCAAATAAATGTTCAAATAACTTCAGGTTTACATAAACCTTTCTCCAATACATTCTTTGTTGTACATGATGTCCAAAGTAAAACATATGATGTACTTCCACGCTTTCTCACGATCACTTACATATCCATGTATCATCTTTGCAAAGTGATGTAATGTGTACAGTTTCGAAACATAACTCATCTAACACAATTGGGCCTTTCAGTGTTGTGCATGTTGAACAGAGGAAAATGTGACTAACTACAACACCAAAAGGAACACATCAACATTCCATGTATTAGCTTTCATTAATTTCTCTACATCAAGTTCTCCTTCTAGTCGAAAAAAAATAATGCAAAACAGACAATCAGGATGATTGTCGATAATATGTGACAATGATGAGACTAGTACAGGTCTCCCTCTGAAGAGCAGCAGCAGTAGAGATTGTCCTCGTTAACGTTTCTTTTTATCCTGGTATGACATGCTAATAGACTTCATGATGACTGAGAGTAACAAAACAGGGAGGATTATGGGTAGTAAGGCAACCAGAAGAGGGCTCCCTGAAATAAAAAAAAAACAACAACACAAAATCATCAGTTGAAGACTGCAGGCAAATTGGATTCAATCTACAGTATTTGTTTTCTGCCAGTAACTGTACGTGAACACAATCACCAGCTTATTTCAACAAAATAACAGAACCTGAAAATCTTCTTTTGCCGAGCATTAACTACAAAATATTTTTTCCCATCATGTTATGATCTCTTTAGCCTTGGACAAACATATTAAATGCATGTGAAAGAACAGGTTAAAAGTACAGCAATTGTCCAGGGGCTCTTACCCAAACCATATCACATCCCTGCAAGGTAATATTTGTATTATTTATTTATTTGATTGATGTTACTCAAGAATTTTGACTGGTGTTCTCAAAGAATTTTGATTAGTGTACTCAAGTATTTTGATTAGTGTACTCAAGTATTTTGATTAGTGTACTCAAGAATATTTCACTTATACAATGGCAGCCAGAATTATTTATAGTGTGAGGAAACCGGGCCAATCCCTGGGAAAAACCTGACGACCATCCGCAGGTTGCTGACGGATCTTCCCACACACAACCAAAGAGGATGCCAGCACTAATAAAGGATTCATGAAACATACACAGTAACTGGTAAGAGATTTTTGAAACTTTCAGGATTTGAGCTAAACACTACAAAAGTGAACAGTTGTTTTTGATTTTTAGGCACACTCCCTAGAATCTTATGAATATGATGGTGTGAATTGGGGCTGACTACAACAACAACGTACTTGTAATTACAGACTTAACACTTCCTTTTCCCCTGAATAGTTGATTTCACAGCGTTCATTATCTACAATCTTTGTGTAATCAAGACATTCCTCATCGCCCACAGGATGGCTGGCAAACTACATGTATATTCTTACATGTTAGGGCATGGCATAAACTTAATATGAAGGACGAAAAACGTTGTATTATGACTTTTTTTTTTTTAAGCAAGTGGTTAGAAAATGGGAACTGTATTAAAAGCAAGCAAAAAATTAACTGACCCTTCCAAAGTAAATCCAGCGACAATGGATCAGAGGGAGATTTCTCTCGACTTGACTGCCGCTGTCTCATCTGTGCAAGCCTGCTTTCCTGAGAGGTGAGAACTCGCACCGGGATTATCTCCCCTGTGTACTCCTCTTCCATGTCAGCACCGGTTGTATTTGTAAGTCTCTCTGTCACAGGGTTTGCTGCCTTTGGACATGTCATGTCTGTTACCTGGCCTACTGCTGACCACCGTTCATGAATCGGCCGACTGCGAGCGCACCTCTTTTGCGCTGCAGCCACTTCCATGGCATGACGCCGGATTTCACACATTCTGTATTCCATATTTTCCAACCGAGCATTTTGTCTATTTTGTAAAGTGCTCAGCACTGGATGTTCATCAACATGTGCTGCCTGATAGGCAAGAGTTTGGTTAGAGCCATGGTCAAAATTGACGCGCCCACTAGGGGGAACTGCCAACAAGTTTACCTCCCCTGTTGAAGAGGACTTCCGCCACCAGGGGTCAGTGTTATGCAAGTCTTTACCACATGGGTGATTGAGATATCCTGGTGACAGAGAAGTTAGGTCCTGGTCTACATCTAGAAGCTGGGACTTGCGGTACGGATGAAGGGCTGATTTTGTGTAGACTTCTTTCAGATTAGCAACTGCAGCTAACACTTCTTCTGTCTCTTTTAACCTCTTTCGCTCTTTACGCTTCTTTGATGGTGTTGCTCCCATAGTCTCTAAAAACATACCAACAATTAATGGTGACTTGACTTTCAAAGATTCATAAAGATATTTGACAAAGTATAATTGCACTTAAATGTACACCAGACATCTACACATATGAATGTACACCAGACACCTACACATGAGTGTACACCAGACATCTACACATGAGTGTACACCAGACACCTACACACGTGATAGCACACCAAACACCTACACATGTGAGTGTACAACACCACCCACTTGCACTCCTGAGTGCACCAGACACCTGTACACTAAGTGTATACCACTAGACACCTGTATACCTGAGTGTACAACACCAAACACATGTATACTTGAGTGTACACCAGACACCTGTGTACGTGAGTGTACACCAACAGACACCTGTATACCTGAGTGTACACCAACAGACACCTGTATGCCTGAGTGTATACCAACAGACGCCTACATACCGGAAAGTACACCAACATACACCTGTATACCTGAGTGTAAACCTACAGACAACTGTATACCTGAGGGTACACCAACAGACATCTGTATACCTGAGTGTACACCACTAGACATATGTACACTTGAGGTTATACCAAACTCATGTACACCTGAGTTTACATTAGACTCCTAAATTTACACTAAACACCTGAATGTACACTATTAATACGAGAAAATCACTTTTCTAGCTCTTTCATTCAAGCCAGATTTCTAAAAAATCTGATTTCTTAGGATACACTGGCTGGATCTATTCTTGGAATAGTATCATAAAAGGGAAGAGGATATACACCACACCCTTGTCCACTCACAAGCACCTCACATGTACTGCCTAGATCACCATTTACACAGGTTAAATAGTGTACACATAGCATATTAAACTACCCTATTCCCTCAACCTATTCGCAGATGAAAGAGAAACTTTCAGTGCACTTTTTATGCATATTTTAAAGTTGATTTTTGAGAGAAAACTACACTGGTTTGATTGGCCAATTTCAAGGGCTCCACAAAAATTATAGTCAGTCTAAACACAATAATGATTTAGGATATGCCTGAATATAAACACCTTGTAAACAAGCAAAAAGGCTGAAGAGTATTGGCATCAACCTTGTACATCTGGTGTGGGAAATGTGAGGACACAATGCCTGATCAAGACAATCCACTATGATGAAATATGTGGACATGTAAGTTCTCATCAGTATTACAGGTAACACATCACACGATAAGATTACTCAAACGATCGATCTAAATCTGGTCTTAATTACAAAGATTGTAAGCTATTTAACAGTATATTATTGGAAGGGCTTCTGAGAAATGCATTCGTGACTTCAAATACCTTGAAAAGAATGCTTTTACTGCCTAGCTGATCTCCGGCCAGCTACTCAAGTGTCGGAGCATTGACTTCGCAGCTGACTCCCCGGCTTAGACGTTGGTTGATTCATAACCTGGGAATTCGCATCACAATGCTGTAAATTTTGAGACTGATTCTAGTTCTACGTCTCAAAATTAACAGCATTTTAGTACAAATTCCCAGGTTAAAAACCAAGCTAGCCTTGTGGGGAGTCACAGCTGAAGTATTGGGCAGCCGAATGGAGACCTGTCAGGGCAGTAAATCTACTGTTTTTAAGAGGATTTTTTTAGTCATTACAGATTATAATAATTGTAATTATGAAAATTAGCTATTTTAATTTTGACACAAATTTTAAACTGGGAGGACAAAACATGTTTTACCATCAGATGAACTAAACTTTCAATGTTATGAGAGGAGTTGTCATTTTTTTCCAGGGCATCATCAAATAACATCTGAGATGAAATTTATGTTACATTGTCTCCTTTTGGTTTAATCTGTAATACAGATGATAGATTGTAGACTATACCAATCAAGCACTGAAAGCTTTTATTTGGGCCATAGTGTAAGTCATGTATGGGCCGTCAATTAATCAATGGATCATGTTTTCGTCAGCGCACACATATTTTTCAAACACAATGAAGTAGCTCACAGGTGAGAATTATATTTCTTAGAACATATTTTCCTGAAAGACAAGCCTTCGATGCAAAGGAATTATGCTGTGCCAAATTTAATAGGACTCACATAGTATGGGTTCCATTCTGCCATGTGAAGAGCTGCACACTCAGCTAACTACCATGCTCTATATGTAACTTCAGCTACATTCAGCCCAAGGCAAAATGCATTAAAAAATGCCGTTAATACATACATACAGTATTTGTAGACTCCTGGTATGAATACCCTGATTCTTCAACCTATTTAACCGCCTCTGCAACCGATATTTTAAAACATTTGGAAACTATGGGGTGTGCAGAAATAATATGACCAGTTTTATTTAGATTACATCTTTAGTGACTCGTACAAATCATTTCAATAAACATCATTTTCATAATAACTGTATGCATAAACTCCACCGAAAAAGTACATTACAGCTGAAAAGGTTGAAGATTTACAGTACCCTATTTCTTCTAATTTTTACGACACCCGCTAAGTTCATTCTTTATCAACAGTTAATCAGTTTTGAAAGTGGAAAAGCATCATGTAAATCCAAATACAGAACTTCATTTGATATTTTTATCAATTCTGGGCCATTTTGTTGACTGAAAGAGGGCTTTTGAAAGACAGGAGTTCATGTATCCAACCCTGGCATACAAACATCAACAAGCATTTTAAAACAATAAAAAAAATGGCTGATTACTTTTCATGTTACATAAACACTGCAAGCATAATTGTCTAAAACTGCTCTGTGCAGATCAAATTACATGTCAAGAATTCTTCACACAAAACTGGTGGTAAAAAAAGAGGTGGTAAAGAAATAAATTGAACATAACAGAGACTGATTTTGTAAAATTATGGTGCTGACTATAGAAGCAGAGAGACCTTAAGGGACTGGAGTGGGTGGAGGGTCAGAATCGTAAACAATTCTTGTCATGGTGGAGCATTATGCCCTGACAAGTACAGAGGATGAGGGCAGAGAAAACCAAGGCTGTTTGAGACAAATATAGCGCATAAGCTGAGGCAAAGTGTCAGTCAAGTTAACACGTCCAGAGTCATTTTTGGCACCCACACAGAGCTATTATACAAGCTAGGATTATATCATTTAACCATTGGACAAACATTTTTTTTTAATGTTTTTTCCTCTATTTCTCTTCATTTACATGCAAGTAAAACAGAGACTGAAAATGCAGATGTTTTTTTCCTTGCCAGGGCAGGCAACCAAGATGCTGTTGTCCACAATTAATACCTACCACCCCTCAACAAATATAACATCTTCTATGCCTGTTTTCACCAAAAATCATACTCAACGCTTAACAAACACAGAGCCCTAGATGTCATCATTCTAAAGCATATACATACAGATCTACATGTACAAAGGTATTCCTCAAATGGACCCTGAAGCACACTATTTCAAATAACAATATACGTTTGGTTGTAACATCACTGCTGCCATCTGCGTCACTACAGATCCTAATAGAATCTGATGTTTTAAAAAAAAAAAAACATTTTATAGCATCAAAAAAAAAAAAGATAATAGATAGCAACAGATAATGAATCCAGGTCCACATCTAATCTAGGTCACACTCCTGCAGGGAAGTTTATATGGATCCACTATTTGATGCCCTTAACATTGGTCTTCTTGGTTAATCCAGTCTTGTTCAGAACATTTTTGAATGTGGAGCCTCTAAATGCTGCTGACGTAAAGACCTGTTTAAGTGTCAATGATGCTAATAATCTCTACACCAACAAAACACATTCTGTATCTTTGCAGATTATTTTTCCACTGATACTCAAATATGGATTCTTGGTGTATTTCAGCATGTAAACAACTATACTACTTTGTTGGGTGACTGTTTATTTCATTAGAATCCCACACTAAAAACAAAACCTGATTACAATACATCTGTATCAAGAGTTGAAATAACAAATATTTGTATAGTCATGTGTTTGATTTTTTCAGAAGAAATATTCAAATAGCATATGATAGCAAATTAGGTACACATTTTATTTAGAGAAAACAACCTAAATGAAGCCTGAAAATTTGTAAACATCACATTTTAGTTGATTCTTCTGAAGGACACAATGAAGCTCTGTATCCAACCTTGTTTCTGATTTTTTTTCTTCACATTCTACATATAATGCACATAATTTGTTCATTATTTTGTTTTTAAATTCAGGTTTCTGCTATAGAAAAAAAGACATAGTCCAGGTGAAATTCAGTTTTTCTCTGCTGTGCTAAATTCTTGGCTACAGTTAAGATGACAGTTATACTATTGTGCTTCTAATCTTGCACAGGCCCCACTTGCACAAAGCCTTTAACATTAAAAGCACATAACTACCATGGCAACCAGCACCGTAGGCATTACGTCGCCATTATAGTTATGCGCTCTTAACTTTAAGAGGGCTTCGTGTAAGTTGGCCCAGGTGGTTAATCATACTGTGTTTTAACAGCTATGGTGAAAATGCTCAGTTTGAGAACCACTTACTAGCCCAGTGATGTCCCCTGCTTCACAGAACAGTGTGTGGCAGACATGTGTGCAGTCAGGTGACGTCTAGAAGTCTGAAAGCAAAAGAAACAGAAAATGTGTGCCTGTTTCATCATAAACATTTCTAACTGTCCAGGTGCCTGGGTGGAAACCCACGACCATCCGCAGGTTGCTGACAGACCTTCCCACGTACAGCCGGAGAGAAGCCAGCATAAGTTGGACTTGAACTCATAGCGACCCCATTGGTGAGAGACTCCTAGGTCATTACGCTGCCCTAGCATTGTGTTTTACATGTCATGTATGACACTCAATATACTTACCACATTTTTTTGAGATACCACCCCTAACATATGCCTTAACATTGCTTCTAACACACATAACACTATCGAAAATTTTGTAATTCACGGTAATTAATATGCACCCAGTGCACCAACGATGGCGCAGCCCCCTCACGTTAATGTGTCTTACATGCATGCAAAAGCTCAGCTCAATACATGCAATACTTTTTAAGATAACACCATTAACACTTTCTTTAACACTCCTTCCCATGTTACTGGTCAATGATGCCTGGGATATGACAAAATGCACCCTAAAAATTGTAGAAGCTGCCATTGGTCAATGATGTCACCAGGCAATTCACTAGTGAATCTGACAATAAATCTGATATGCTATCAGGTATGGTTTGTTCTTTTGACTATGATTAATATTTCATATTTGGGGGCTGATTAGTTAGATTAAAGACTTGTACATGCAAAACTTAATAGCTGAAAATCACGATACTAAACTTTGACTCAAAATTTGCATGTATGTACGTTGTACTTAACAATTTAAGTAAAAGACACCAGACATGACACCCCATCCAACCACATTATACTGATACTGGGCCTACCAGTCAGGTTTCTTGCTCTAACCTCCCAGTGTTGAGCGCAAAGCGAGACAGCAGCAAGTATCATATTTGAAGTCTTTGGGATGACCCCACTCAGGTTTATTAGGGATCCCGTTCTCCCGAACGGGATCCCTATTGTAATCGTTCTGTTTTTTCTTATTATTATTATTATTATTATTTTTTTTTTTTTCACCGACTTTGTCAGCAAGGAAACTTTTACACCGTTCAACATAGAGGTCTCAGATTTTGCACACAAATTCTGGCGAAGATTTTCCAGGGATAAATTCTCCATTTTTTTTTCATGTCACGTGGTTCGGCCGCCATATTGGATTTTATGTAAAACTTTTAAAAATCTTCTTCTCAAGAACCACTGAACCGATCGTTTTCAAATTTGACATGCAGCTAGTAGGTCACGAGTTCTTTAAAGTTTCCGAAAATGGTTCACTTCCGGTCAAAACTCTGGAAGCTCGCCATTGGTCGAATTTGTGACGTCACAAAAAGTTCTCAAAGTTCAAATGTTCTGAACGTATTCTGATGTGTCTTGAGCTGTTCATTCCGAATCTGCTTGTATTTTTTGCATATCTGTGTAACTTTTTGAGATATCAGCAAAAAACTCAAAAAAGTGACGTAACTTCAATGACCTGTAACTCGAGAACTATGGCAGCTAGGAATGTGCAACCTGCACGAAATTGTAGCCCAAGACATGCTCTTTTGAGCAATTGTCAACGGATTTGAGCTCCGATCAATACTTTTTTCGCTACAAGCGTTTAAATCACAACACCGTTTTTTGTTTAGAAAAAGATGGGAATCCCATTGCTTTAACATGGAGTTAGATGGGGACTTGACTGGGTTTGTAGTATTTGACCTGATGCTTTCGGCTACACTGTCCGTGATCTCCCGAAACGGTTGTAGGATGACATTGATTCCAGTTCCCATCTAACTCCAGTACTCTATTAGATGGCGTAGAGTTCTAACTACAACAGCAAACGACGTGGACCTGTAAAAGTTAGCTTTGTTTTGCGCAAACCTCGTCCTCTTTACTATATGTTAAACAGGCCAGGGTGATTGACAGATATGGACATGTGCCCTGGTCCAAGTGCTGACTTTCTAACGATGGCCGAGCTATCAGTGGAGCAGTGAGTCTGTGCATGGCAGGTCGTGGATTGAGATGTGAATGTACAAACTTGCTGTTACACTGGTCGTGTTTTTGCGTTATTTCTTACAACTAGCGGGCTAAGTCTGCCAGGGAGCGACCGATTTTCACTGGGCATAGCGTAGCATCATTAAGGTTGCCGATCTATTCGAGGGAATGCAAATGGCCGGCTGACTGCTTCAGTGACAGACGGTGTTAGGTCGCATGGAAACTTTGAAACCTGTGTATGTGGAACACATGTCTTTCGAACAGAGAACATGAAGGGGAAAACGTCATCGATCAGATCCGGGATCCCGGCCTAGGATCTGCTATTCGCAGATCCATTCTAGTTAGCTCAGAATTTGTAAAAACTTGTGTAATGCATGAACTGCATAATGCATGTAACGCCACAAGTTTCTCATGCACTGATGTCACATGAACAACCCTGAGCTGCTGATACAAGCATGTAGCTATATGCTCAAACAATTTAATCCTGATATAAACACAAATCAGGCCTAAAGATTGGAAGCCTTGAAACCGCATGCAGTTTGATTGATATTTAATGTTGGTCTCAAGGATTGGTTACCTGATGACAGGCTTTATGGCCAAAGGAAAGGAAAGCAAATCACCTCATCAATGGCCACATCAAAGAATTTTAGATTACCCTATTTTTTCAACCTTTGTAATTGCCTAAGCAACAAACATTTTGAAACATTCTACGAGAACGTACAGAAATAACTTAGTTTTATGAAGCTAAAATAGTTTCATGAAGCTAGCATCTTTAATGACACAAACAAATAAAAAAGTGCTAAAGTGGTTAAAAAGCTTGAACATTTACAGTATATATACAGATACATATAACTACTACACCATAAATCCATTAGCTATTTAAGAGTTCTCTTTTGAAGGTGGTCCTAGGTTTCCACCGGGCTTTGCCCCCTTCATCCCACCGTCATAAACCTGAAATATTCTTGAATACGCCATAAAACACCCACCAACCAAATAAATACATAAAATAAATCAATCTAACAGACATTTGTAAACCTGTAACTGTAACAACAGTCCATGGTACTGACTTTATTAGTGGATACATGTACACCACCATGTCTCATCACAAAATGATATTTGTAAGAAAAGGAATTTTTTGGGCATCAAGAAAAAAACGGCACTCTTCCCAATGCCTAGATGTGGCTTAACTTTTATCTATCAATTACTTGTTGCGTCAAAACGGCTTTGGATGCAGAATTACAGATCTGTCTGAAAATAGAGACACAGCAGTGCTAAATGTTAGGATTCACATCTGAGTTTTAATTGATTTATTTATTTACTTTTATCCTTTAGTAATGCTATTATACGAGGGATAAAATGATACAATTCTACATCCAATTCCACAAACTCATTTTTTACTTTCAAGGTGGTGAAAATGTAAAATGAAGTAAACTTCAGAAAGAGTATGAAAAGTTATTTGTAAATATGATCAATATTTTTTTTTTTTAGGATTTCCTTATATGGTGGATATTTCAGACGACCTCTAGGTATATATCATCTTAGAATAAAGACCTAAATAAGGATGTGACGTGTCCATATTTATATATCCATATTTAATCTCTCTCTCTCTCTCTCTCTCTCTATATATATATATATATATATATATTCCTAAATATTATCATAATTCAGAATTAATACCTGTGTTTAGATATAATAATGAATTTACATCCCCATAAATTTATTAGACATGCATCATAATATAGAACATTATTATGCAGAAACTATGTAAAGCAAAATTTGGTCCCGAATACACACCATTCTAAAATCATTTACACATGTCCTTTGCTCCATAAAGTACACTTTAAAAAAATTACTTAAGACAATATTTATGAGTAACTTTTGACACATTTTCACATTGTTAGAAGGATTTGCTGTCTGTAAATATTATCAAATATCTATCTTCAAACAATAAACCGACTATACATACGAGTACTCTACATTACAAATTATTCAGATTTCTTCCCTTAATACACACGAGGAGCATGTTCAAACTAATTAAGGTGTTTGGAAGGAACCCTACAATAGCATTATAATCAAACCATAAACATGTAACAACTAGTGTAACAATAGCATGTATGAACCCTACAACAGCACTGTAAGCAAACCATAAACTGACATGTAACAACTTGTATAACAATAGCATGTATGAACCCTACAATAGCACTGTAAGCAAACCATAAACTAACATGTAGCAACTAGTATAACTATAGCATGTATGAACCCTACAACAGCACTGTAAGCAAACCATAAACTAACATGTAACAACTAATATAATAATAGCATGTATGAACCCTACAATAGCACTGTAAGCGAACCATAAACTAACATGTAACAACTAGTATAACTATAGCATGTATGAACCCTACAATAGCACTGTAAGCAAACCATAATATTCAGACAACTAACATTTAACAACTACATAAAGTATAACAACAGCATGTATGAATATGCCTGCATGTGCATTACACTTCAATACACAAGCCTCCAGTTGAAGGGACATAACTCAACAAGACCATTCAAATAGATTTCTGTATGTTCTCCCTTTTCCTAGTGCTCTTAAACTGTTTGTACAGTGACACTAAAATATTTAATGCAGTTTCTTTTTTTTTCTTCAAATTTTGGATAATTACTTGACTATAAATCTTACAACTACAAGGTGAAAGCTTGTGTGAATGTGTGAGTGAGAGGACCTCAAAAAAGTTTACAACTGATTAATACTGTATTTGAACAAATAAAATTGGTCAAACAGTGAATTTTTACAGGTGAATAAAGGTTATAAAATATTACTTTCGGAGCTGCAACATAAATTTTTCCAGGAGGTTATCCCATTCTCCATTTCAAACAATCCTAAAAACACCTTAATAAGATCACTGAAACTTCATCTATTTATTTATTTGATTGGTGTTTTACGCCGTAGTCAAGAATATTTCACTTATACGAAGGCAGCCAGCATTACTGTGGGAGGAAATCGGGCAGAGCCTGGTGGAAACCCACACCCATCCGCAGGTTGCTGTCAGACCTAGCAGGCCTACACTACAACTTGAAGCAAACTGATGCGATTTTAAGTCAAATATGAAAGTAAGTTTATCACTTTGTATCTTACACTACGCGTACCTGTGATACTGTCACATTTTGATGAAATGCTTTGGGAGCGGTAGATCCAGGGTCGATCCTGGGTCGATGTTGGGTCGAGTCACACGTAAGACCTTAAAAGAGGAAGTTAAAACTTCCTCTTCAGGCGTTCAGCATGAAAGGAATAGTACAACAACTGGTTGAGCCTTATCAGGATAATGGCTCAGGCAGGGTGGCTGACTTGCCTTCAGTAAGGCATCTCAGTGAAGCAGCACTAGATAGAAGAGCGGTGGAAATCCGTCCTGCAACAAGGAGGCACATTACATGCACTCTAATAATATCTTTGTCGTCATATGACTGAAAAATTGTTAAGTATGACGTTAAACCCCCAAGCACTCACTCACTCACATTTTGATGTGAGACTATTGTTTTCTAAATTAAAAATCCCATTCTCAGTCAATGTATTAATTTTCATATGATCACATGTTACCTCATACAAACTCTGTAGCCACGAAATCCTTACTTTATATGAACCTCATACCAGATTCTGTAACCATTAAATCCTCCTTTTACCTCATATAAAGTTCTATAAGAATACCTGACTTTCTTCACCTCACACAAGGTTTTGGAACCATGAGATCCTTCATTTACTACAGGCAATGTTCCTTTAATATCAGGGATGTCTTTCTGTCAGATCCTCATAACAAGAAATAACAAATCACTCATGTATCATCGATGACTTTGATGTCCGCGATTGCTTTGATGATTGGTTTAGCAAAATTTTGTTCCTACCAGTGATGACCTCAAAATCAACATCAGAGCACACTCCATTTAAAAATCTGCTGCGGTTGCCATGACAGTTGTCAAGGCATTTGAGACAAAAATTAACCCTTGAATTCGTCTCAATGACTTGAAATTTATACCTTTTCATCTATCGATTTATAGCATGCACAACATCAACTGGTTATTTCCTGTGTGAGCCTGAGATTCCTCAGTGATGCTCAAAGCAAACGGCTGTACTGACAGCCTTGACGCATTTGACAAGGGCAGGTAACTACACCAGGTTTCTCAGTAGAGCGCTTTCTGATGATGGTTTGGCGACATCCTTGGCTGAACATAGATTGTTCTGAAACAATGTACTATCTCTCACTATTTGTTCATACACTAGAATAAAACAATGTGCTATCTGTCACTATTGTTCATACACTAGAATAAAACAATGTGCTATCTCTCACTATTTGTTCATACACTAGAATAAAACAATGTGCTATCTCTCACTATTTGTTTATACACTAGAATAAAACAATGTGCTATCTCTCACTATTTGTTTGTACACTAGAATAAAACAATGTGCTATCTCTCACTATTTGTTTGTACACTAGAATAAAACAATGTGCTATCTCTCACTATTTGTTTGTACACTAGAATAAGCCATTTAATCTAAATCTATGGATAAGTCAATTAAGAACATACACCATCATGAAAATTATGATACCATATCACACAGCACAACTATCGCACTTTGAGGGAAAAAGTGAACCACTCTTGCATGGAGTGCAAGTTCGGAAATGTTAGATGGTATAATGCTGATCAAGCCGAGCCTCAGCCTAGCATGGCTACACCCTGTGTGCTTCTAGAAGTGACCTGGATTCAGAGCAGTTTGACAGATGAGTCAGCCTGACCTTTGAACTCTTCATGACCTAGTTCAGGCCTCAGCTGATTTCAATTGACCTAGATTGTATGATGCCAATGTTCCTTTGCCATTCTCCAGTTGATGAACTCAGCCAGATACGTGTAACTTCGGCTGTCCTTCACAGACAATATTTGAACTGGCAATACTTCTACTTAATACCGAAACATCGAAAAAAAAAAAAAGAAACAGGGTGTGCATGTTTGCTTAATTATTTTGTAAATCTATATAGACATTTTTTGGACATCATGTGAGCATAAACAGATACGAGACAAAGCCAGTGTCATTTAAAGCACCATACAAAACTCTCCACAAAACTGTTCTATGTTTTAGAATTTTTGCTGAGCCATAGACAGCATTTAAAATAAGACAAAAAATACCTTGTTTGGACAGTCTATATCTATAGGTCATGTGCAGATGTCACGTCACTTTCTTCAAAAGAATTTCCCTTACTTGATTTTGAAACACTTTGAAAATGATTAGCAAAAATGACTTAGAACTATGGTTTTACTAATGCCCCAGCAGTCTGTCCGGAAATTAAGAGACCCACAAAGGTTATAAAAAATATGCATAAAATAGAAGGGTTATTAAGAAACACATAAAGTATGTCTCAAAACTGAATTTTGTTTTGTTTCATTTCTTTGTGGGGTATAAATTTCTTCATTTCCCTTTAAACCATAATCATTGTTTTACAATTCCTTTTCATGTATCCTTTTAATGAGTCAAAATTTTGTCCCAGTGATTTGGTAGTGAAAGATCACGCATTTTTCCTAACATTACATGTATGTAGATTTGGCCCATACATTTTCCACTAATTATATGAAATAACATGATCTTACCTAAGACTGGCATGGTGCACCCAGTGCAGACAGGATCTCCTTCCAAAATGTTCACGTATATAAACAATATGAACAACACAGGCCAAAGCAGGTTAAGCAACATCGATGATCATATCTACACATCTACAGTATTGCATTCTGGGAGTTCGATTCCCGTATCATTACACCCATATTCTGCCATGGCAGTATGCAATAATGCGTTATAAATGCATAGGCATGTACAGGTTAATTTAGAGCAAACCATAACAAGCTCTCAACACACATGTATACGAAAACAAGGAACAAGTTACACGCATATGTATAACCCTATAATAACTCTTGGATCAAAGCATTTCAATGTAGGTCACTGATATACTACTGAGAACATAACTACAGAGCAAAATGAACATATGTATATAAATAAAAATGACTAGATATTATAAGAATGCCATTCATAAAAAACTATTATACAAAATAGAGTGCTTAATCTAAAAGTGTCAATCATTCGGTTATACCTGTGGATTAGGCCACTACATTTTACACTTTTCTTCTCCTTTTCTCGAATCGAGTGAAATTTCATTCATCTTACCATCAAACAGAAGCATTCTGGAAACAGCATCATGCAAATGCAGTGTGAGGCATGCTTATACACTGTACATGAGACCAAAGATTACAGCTAATACGTATAAGGCTGCTGCTAAAGTTAAAGATATTTTAATCAAGGCATGACCCTTGAAATACAACTTATTACTTGATATGGCCTAAAGTGAGAGAGGATTGTTTAGCATCAGGCAACTGCTTGCCATTTCCTCCTAGATTTGCGTCAGAGGCATACTTCTTCTGACGTGTGTTCCCCCAGTAGCCTGAGTCTCAAATATACACAGTTTGCATCATATGACTCAGCAACGAGATGCACAGAGACTTCCTGTGCACCAGACAGAGCACTATTTCCCTCATCTTCATCTAACATACAACACAAATAGGAAACGTGCTTTTCTCATAGTGGCTCTCATTATAACTATGCAGGGCAATATATCTGCAACCGTCACAATGTGGGATACATACGCAAACATTAAGTCTGGGAAATCAGTCGACATCACATCAGCATGACACAACATTAGAGGCTAATATACTACACTAAGTGTACATGTACCGTCTGGACCATTTGGTAACAGGAAATACACAAAATTGTGGGCTTTTTTTTTTCAATCATAAGCCAAAAAGTACAGTATAATACATGTATGTAGACATGTGAATAAATACTTTTTGGTTAAAACTATGAATAGAGGGCCATTGTGGCAGAGTGGTTTGTGTGTTAGTGCAGTAGAATGACTGAAAAGCCACTCAACAATGTGACTGGCTTCCTCTCTGGTAGCGTGTGAGAAAATCTGCCAGAAAACCTGAGGAAGGGTGTGGTTTTCCCCTGGGCTCTGCCCCTCCTACCATAATGCTAGCCGCCATAGTACAAGTGAAGTATTTTTGAGTATGGCGTAAAAGCACCAATCAAATAAATAAAGAAATAAAACAATGACAATGTATGTATGCTTGGGGTTTAATACTCAATGACAATGCAATCCACAAATACAGAAAATTACATGTACCCGTACTGATATTGTATTTCCTTGTTAAATGGATGTTCTTTCCAGACTTGATATATGATATAGCCCATACTAATTTTCCTTCCTTAGTCTTTTCATATACATGTATATGATCAAAAGTTTAATTTGAAAGGTCAAGGCACGATGACTTACAATACACATACATTTAATGTTATTAGATGAGCTGAAATTAAAATCTATCTACATGTAGATCCAAAAATAATTCAGTCACATTGTGCGGTTCCCATACTGAGAAAGTATAAAGGTTTTCTGATTCTGAATGCAATGTAGAAGTATCCAGCTACACTACTGGATGAGAAGATGCCATGTACTTGGAGACACCTTCTGAAGAAAGGTTTGCACAAGTGAAATCCAGATGTAATGGTTCCTGACTGTCAGACAAATACTACATTGATGTGTTTAAATCGACTTCTCCATGAAAAGACTGTGGTATATCATCAGGATCTATGTTTGGGTGTCGGGAAAGTTGCGCAGTTTTCTGACCTCCCCACTTCCCCACCCCGAGCCTGACTGTGGGCAGATAAGGTAAGTGTTCTACAAGTAAGAATTCAGATTTCTCAAGTGTTTGTGACTGTGAATATTGTTGTATAGGCCCTTCATTCACCTCACCAGGGTTTGATCCCATTGAATGATTTGGACACCCTTTTGGATCGCCAAGGTGTCAGTGTCACTATTTTCATAAATAACATGTGTAAATAACAGACAACCATAAAAAAACCTACTGGTACAATGCAGCAGTGTCATGAAAGAAGACAGGAAAGCTTGACAGTTTTGTAGCATTAGCATTTGACTTTATCTATACTACACGGATATCCCAGCTATAAGTGAAGCTGACCAATAAGCCAGATTCGCATTTCACATAGCGCGCTACAACACTCATCACAACAATGCAGTCGTGGTCCACAGAGCACTCACAGACAATGGCCTTTTAAGTTTAAGGCTTCAAATGCTTTCTATGGCCCAACAAAATGACAACATTTTAAAGTAGCATTTTCTACTTGGTATTTTGAATTTATCTGTTGTTTTTGTTACAAGTTACAGCAAATTGGAATACAATGTATAATTCAAATGAAACAGATATTTAATTTAGTAAGCTAAAACTGCAGCTAGGTATGCAGTGTCCAGTGAAAATTAGCACCCAACTTACATCTACTGCAAGATCTCGGGATATTTTGACAAAAAACTCCCAAACAAATGGCAGCCCTTGGAAAAGCCAATGTGGCTTATATGTACATGTATTAAGGTCTTCCAACCCAGGTTCTTATCTACAGGTACTATTTTAGTGTATATCCAAGCATCTCTAAGTGTAATCTGTCCTCAAATGTTCTACTGGGAGGTCTTCTCCACAGAACATAAGTGAGGTGTGATTGCCAAATAGATCAATACAAAACAATCCTTAGCACAGATATGCACATGACTGTATCAGCAGAAGAGTGAATCTTTTTACTGGTGAGCATTTCTATAGACAACCCATTTTCTTGCCAAATCTTTTAATTTCTATTTCACTAGACATGTAAAAGTTTTGCCATGAGCTAAGATGAATAGATAAATAAAAAAAGAAATTAATAACCAATGAAATATGTAAATCTTATATCAGTACAATCAACGTATCTTGATTCTGTCAACTTATTATAGTACATCCATCACTTCACTTAAGCCACATTTTAGTTCTCATGTAGTAATCTTCTCTGTAGTATTCTGCCTAAAACTGAGATTGTTCAATGATATTCAATAATGATTTTCCGATAAAGTCTCCATTCTTTCGGGAGAGCTCTAGCACTAGATACATATAAATGCACTCTCATCCCTTTCAATTTCTACCTTGATAATAAAAATATGACATCACTTCTGTCTGGTACATTTAGTCTCATTAGATGTCTGCATCAAAGTAAAAAAAAAAACAACAAGGAAGAGAAAAACTGAGGGGATTTGACCTTGTTTGACTAGTCAAATAGTCAACATATCTATGAGAACTATGTGGTGTAGAAAAATAATTTGCACAGTTTTATGAAGCCTTCATCTTCAGTGATATAAACAAATCATTTTAATAATAAATTCCACATTGAAAATTTACAGTATTTTATACTGGTCAGTATCTACATGTATTCACTTTCTCCTTGCTGCATACTGACTTAAAGGGAAACAGAATTATCATTATCTACATGTATTCACTTTCTCCTTGCTGCATACTGACAAAGGGAAACAGAATTATCAGTATCTACATGTATTCACTTTCTCCTTGCTGCATACTGACTTAGAGGGAAACAGAATTATATCCAATAGCCTCTTTTGACAGATAGGCAAAACAAGCTGAATTTTTTGTATGGTGCATTTATTCGACCGTGACCAAAGGCCACAAGATTTCACCCAGGAAACACTCTCTCCAACTTTTACTGTGCATTTGACAGACTTTTTCACTGATACATCAGAGAGTTGATTTTATAATGATAGGCGCTCTTAGACTTGATTGTTATCACTGCTAATACAAGACATAATTCAGGTCATGTATATCATTTCAGGACAGAAGGAAACAGTAAGACAGGAGACCCTCGAGCATGATTATAACAGTCAAGAATGATAATATCTATTAACATTTACAGGTATTGAGAATGAGTTAACTCAAGCATATAATGTACATAGTTCATTGGCTCAATGCATGACCAAACAACTCTCTGACAGCCAGCCAACATTGTGAAAATAATGAAAGAAAACCTACTGCCTGTACTAAAGTCCTTATGCAAATAGAGTAGGCACTGGAGGCATGCAGGAAATGGAAAATAGTAGGACTTCTACCTCGTCAGTGACAATGGTCTGCTTAATTTCCTGTTGCCAGTAACCTTTCTGAACTTTACAATTCATTGACGCTAAAGCACTTAGCAATAGAACTTCTTGTGATGCAACAATCTTTTTGTAATTTTTTTTTTCTTACTTTAGCGCCACTTTCATGGTCAGAAATGCATGTATTCTAGAGAGAATCAAATACAGAAACATACCTGACCAAAAGCGTATCTTTTTCTTGTTCAAATTGTCATAGATTAAATTGGAAAAAAGGAAGACAGCATTCCTATCCTCTTGTAAATGTTTCTCTTTCATCGCAGTTAAATCCATTTTGTCCTTAAAGAGAATTAGAATTTGGATGTCCAAAATACAACCTTTCCAACATTTCCAAAAATAAAACAAAGAAAACCATAAATCACAGGAAATCATGTTACTTAGTTTGGTTTCATATAGATTGTTTTAATGGCCAGTCATGGTGTGTATCAAAGGCAGTACTGGTACCTCCAGATTGAATGGAGAAATGTAGCAATCAGAAGTGCAATGATTGCACTACTGGTACATCCAGTTTGAATGGAGAAATGTAGCAATCAGAAGTGCACTGATTGCAATAATGGTACCTCCAGTTTGAATGGAGAAATGTAGCAATCAGAAGTGCACTGATTGCACTACTGGTACCTCCAGTTTGAATGGAGAAATGTAGCAATCAGAAGTGCAATGATTGCACTAATGGTACCTCCAGTTTGAATGGAGAAATGTAGCAATCAGAAGTGCACTGATTGCACTAATGGTAACTCCAGTTTGAATGGAGAAATGTAGCAATCAGAAGTGCACTGATTGCACTCCTGGTATCTCCAGTTTGAATGGAGAAATGTAGCAATCAGAAGTGTATGGATTGCACTAATGGTACCTCCAGTTTGAATGGAGAAATGTAGCAATCAGAAGTGCACTGACTGCAATAATGGTACCTCCAGTTTGAATGGAGAAATGTAGTAATCAGAAGTGAACTGATTGCACTACTGGTACATCCAGTTTGAATGGAGAAATGCAGCAATCAGAAGAGCATGGATTTCACTACTGGTACCTCCAGTTTGAATGGAGAAATGTTACAATCAGAAGTGCACTGATTGCACAACTGGTACATCCAGTTTGAATGGAGAAAGCAAACAGAAGTACATTGACTGCACAACTGGTACCACCAGTTTGAATGGAAAAATGTAGCAATCAGAAGAGAATACATTGTACATGACAATTCATCATAGCATGACATAGGAGTACCTGAATGGGAGTAATTATGACAATCATTATCCAATTGTGATTAAACTTCAGCATGCACAAGTTTACATTATAGGGAAGATGTATGCCAAGTTTCAAAGAAATAAGTTCATGGACAAAATCTGAATATATGGAAAGGTGTTACACAAAGTCCTAAATGGTCCTAATTATGAACATAATTTATTTTATTTATTTATTTGATTGGTGTTTTACGCCGTACTCAAGAATATTTCACTTATATGGCAGCGACCAGCATTACGTTAAAGAAAGTGAAGTTGATCTGGTTCTTCTGAAATTGTCTCTGGAAGGTACTTTATATGATGAAGAAAACTCTACCTTACTTTTATCAATTTATTTATTTATTCACTCTCCATACTTGACAATATTTCACTTAAAGTGAAAGACATGACTAATGTTTATGTCCACTGAAAGACAACTTTCTTAAACCAGCATTAAATATTTTTTTAAAATTTTTTTCAACCCAGTAAAAGTTTAGTGAAACTTTGTCTTGACAAAGCTTCAGCATGTCTCCATTAGCAAGGGCAAGGTGACGTAATGTTTACTTAGCTCTCTAATGTTGAAGGTATTTTGTGTATAGTAGTCTAAGCAGTAGCCTACGGCAAATAAAAGTTATGGATTCCATCGATGAAGGCACAAGTGATAAATGTAGTTTTCTCGGAAAATGGACAGACTAGAAGAATATGTCTTCCACTGTTTGAACTCTTGATACAGCAGGCCTATTATATCATTTATAAGGAACTCTAGCCATCCAGATGCACGGCCGGGGCATTCCTCGTTAAGGTGGTAGCCTTAGGAGGGATTATGCTGGTGATTTTGACCCCAGTCAAATGTTTACAAAAATTACAATAGGACTGTTGTAGAACTAGATTCAGACTGAATTCTGAAACAAATGGCAATAAATTTAAGTACCATTGATGCTGATCTAGGCATTTGACTGTTGCTGGATTTTATGCTTCAATTTTGTAGCACGGGTGCCAGAGAAAGCACCTTGGCTTGATCACTGCGGTTCAGTAATTTTACTGTATATTATAAAATAAAACAGGAAAAAACATCCCTTGTATATGAGAAAGATGAAGGAGCAAACTTTAAATTCTTCAGTTGTAATAAATTCAGAGAAAAAAAAAATCATATTATAAGATTTTTAATGAATTTCAAGTGTCTCATTGCCATAAACCTTTGGCTTCCCTAATGAATTCTGCTCTGACTCTAAAACTTGTTATTTAGAAAATGCTGATTAAATGCTTAAATGAACAACAAAAAATGTATTTGGGGAGAAGAATGTGCTTTGCGCCGAGGAGGTATGCTACTGTCTGATATACTTTGTGATATCATCGTTAAATATTACACAGCTTGTAAATCACCTGATTTTATGTCTGTGGTGGGCCGTACCTGATGCAGACCTGCCCCACAACACTTTGTCAAATGATCCTTCGGCTACATGTAACTAAATCATTGTAAACAATCTCAAAATGATGTCTTATGCAGTAGTTCTGTGTTATCAAACGTCACTTGATGGAGTGAATAGGTAAAGGCTACATCATAACTTAGGCCGCTCAACCTGACAGCAATGTGTTTGATTGGATAAAATTCTCCAAATGCTGCCTCGACTCACACCAGCCATTTGAGTGAGTGAGTGAGTGAGTGAGTGCTTGAGGTTTGTCGTCGTACTTAACAATTTTTCAGTCATATGCAGACGAATTAACCCCTAAGAGTGCATGTAATGTGCCTCTTTGTTGCAAGACGGACTTTCACCGCTCTATTATCTAGTGCTGCTTCACTGAGATGCCTTACCGAAGGCAAGTATGCCACCCGCCCGAGCCATTATACTGATACGGGTCAACAATTCATTGCACTATCCCCTTCATGCTGAACGCCAAGTGAGGAAGTTAGAATTTCCTCTTTTAAGGTCTTAGGTGTGACTCGATTCAGGATTGACCCTGGATCTACCGCTCACCGAAGTGGATGCAGCATTGTTATTTTGTTCTACATGTTATTCAGCGAAATCTTATTAAAATAATCACATGTGATAGTTTTTAGAAAGTCTGAGTATCCTGCTTTCGATTGAAAGTGACCATTACGCTGGGAGAAAACCGGGCAGAGCTGTGGGAAAATTATGACTACCCACAGGTTGCTGGCAGTTTGCAGTACATTTCTTATAAATGGAGGTTTGTGATGAACATGCGAAGTTTGCACTGAAATGCCTGGAAAGGTTCTTCATTTCACATGTACAGAAACAGAGGAGGATTTCAAGTTTTCAACCACTCAAAATCTTGATCTTGTGAGATAAAAAATATACACTGCTTACTGGCACATCTCAACGATCACAAAAGACATTCCTGCAATGGGTGGAACGAATTGCTAAAGTTCACACACACTAGATTGCTATACATATAATTGTATGTTACACGTAAGACACCTCCTTTATACTAGCTGATAGATAGCAAAACAATACTAACTGCAACAAGAAAACCACAACTGCAGCCAATGTTACATTTCCAAGGGATGACTACAATGAAGATGCAGGTCGTAGTGGTACAAGCATGAATCACACAACCAAACAAATAAACAGCCTACAACACATTTTCAATAAACTACACATAAAGTTTTGTTCCTATGACTGTCAAACCAGGAAGGTCACAGATTAGTCACATGTAAAAACATACTATGTATTACAACAAAACACTGTGCATTTAATTTAAATTTAATTTAATTTACACGGCAACTAGTGACATTCAAAACAGTTAAACTAAGCCTAATTTCAGAGCTTGTGGTTTATTATAAGGCAAGGTAATACAAGACGTGAATTATGTACACTGCTCATGCCATAAGAAAATCAGTTTTGTTTTTCTGAAAACTAGGTTTATTAAAAATTCATGTTTTGTATTTAAAATACGACATGAACATACAGATGTATATTTCAAATTTATAGACACTTTGGTCATTCTAAGACCATGAAATGACTTAAAATTTATATGGTGACTAAGATGTGCTTTTTCCAGGATTCTGAGAGTTCTATTGATCTTAAAAAGGTGTTCTGATGTTTGTGATGGAAAAACTTAAACTTTCACCACAAAAGTTATGCATATATTTCATGACATTCATTTGCATTTCCTAATCTTCTTTCTATTTCTCAGCACATGTTTAACATACTGGGTACCATTTTTCTTCGTAACAATATTTAAAAGGTTCTTATCAGTAAACCTTGACACTACAGTAAAAACTAGGAACAATGATGTGTTGATACAGGAAGGGCGAGGGAGTAAAGAATGAAATCTACATCTCAATCTATGCATATATATGCCGTATATATACTATCACCACTAAGTGATGCCCTCTAGGTTTATAACAAACCTGTTCTGGGCACTGGTACATACACTGTCAATTTTTATCAGAATATTTGATCCAGTATGTCTATGGCTATCATGAAAAGTCAGGTATGGGTACTAGTAAGTTATAATTAACATTTAAAAGAATCCGCCCAAAAGCTAGCCTTCATTTTGGTGCAGGTACACTAAAACCTTCATTTCAGTTTTCACTATCAATTCTGGGGTACTTCAAATATAGCATAAATCTATTTATAGTTAAATTCAGTAGATATGAGTTTGACTAAATTGCCAGTATACAGGAATATGTTATACATGTACAATATGCACACCAACAGCCTTTCTGCTTATTTTAAAGTGTCCACTTCATTCCTTGGTTAAGGTTAACGTACATATACATTGTATGACTTTGATTTAGGGTGCAGTCATAAGCAAGGGCAAAGTCTGGATGGAAGTGCATCCATTGTGAGCTGCATGTGTACAAATGGAAAATCAGGTCAATGTTCTACCAACTTTTACAGCATTGCATTCTCATCTAAATTGTTGTGAACCCCAACATCACAAAGTTGTCAACATACTGAAAACCCCACAAAAAACACCCCAGAAACCAGGGCAGTTAGGTGAAAAAGACTTGTGAGTACTTACTCAGAGAGGTGACGCGGAGTCGTATAAACTGCACCATCCGCTGAGTACTCTCAACCCCACACAAGCTTTTGCACTGTTAAAGAAGTAATATATGACTAAGTTGAGCATATTACTAGGCTATGAGGTGTTTTCCGCACAGGCATACCAGGCTGTGATTCAGTAAACAGAAACTAGCAGCATGACTAAACACAGCTACGGGATCTCAGAAGAGCTGCTATGAGTCAGGGATTAGGCGGCTTGGGCTAAATTTAATCTGCATGCCTGGCAATGCAGGCCAGTACTGTGTTTTGGGAAAGATGGTAACACCAGCCTACTGCCTGTACATGTGATTACACATATAGTATACATCAATTTCAGTCCATATAGGGCTGAGCACATATTTATACACAATACAAAACACATTCACACATTATATAATGGTCTAAAGGCTGAGAGCCACTGCAATATGGAATAGATGGTGAATCTCTACATGTAAGTGTACATGCAGGACTAAGAAATTTAACTGACAGCTGTTTCACGCATTGGCTAATACACCTGACCTCAATAAACTTATCTTATTTATGGCAATATTCATTAAAAACAAGTTAACAAATCTGACACAGTATCACACAAAAATATTCCACTTCAAAGCAATAAAAGACATGAATTGAGCTTATATATGCACACTGGCAGCCAGAAAGATAAAAGCATTATTATACACAGTAAACACCAAAGATTACGATCATGTGATGGTAAAAAAATTAACAAAAACTGCCAATAATCTATGGAACTGAAATTATTGATCTTCATGAATTGAAGTCCCTATCTACATAAAAGCATTTGAGGTATTTATTCTCATCTGACATTTTATTCACTTTCTAGACGCATTCATAATCTATTAACGCAGACCCCCCCCCCACCCCCCCCCCAAAAAAAAAACAGGATGTGTTGCTCATGTTACAAACAAGGATATGCTCCAAGCATAAAATCTTATGGGAAAGTATCCATGCACGTGTAACATACAGAACCACGACATGTACATCACTTTATAGTTAATCCTCGCATCCTTGATCCGTTAGGAAAATACGAAGCGTATTAAGATCTTGCGCTCCCTTGTGTTAGTTCACCGACTCACGACGAGTGTCGTCTTCCGTTTGTAGATTCGTAAGAAACCGCTGCTGCATTTCTTTGGCAAAATGACGCCAGTCTGTCTCCAAGCTGTCATTTTTCCATCCACTACTTGTTCAAGCTAACCACAATTAAGCATGCGAGTTGTTGTTGTAATGTCATGCATCTGCTTTTCACGTGCGCGATCTACAACACTATGTTTTTGCTAACGGTGAAATAAAACATAGCAGTCAAACTGACGATTGTGTACATCTTGCAGGTTTCAACAACTGAGAGAGATTATCAATGTTTACCTGTTGTCAACAGCACAAATCTGGAGCTCACACGATGTCCATCGCTCCTCTTCCGCAAATCTTTCTCCAGCTTGTTTCCATATGACCCACATCTGTCCCACCAGATGACGTCATGGAGGTCATAGGACGACGTTACGGTCAGAGGTTACGTCATACGTAACAGGTGCTTGATTAAAAGTGCACTTTTAATGTAAACCATGTTTTATTTATTTCTCGATACTTATTTAGTAATACGTTAATTTTCGATCCACGCCCTCTGCATCAATGACCAGTTACAGATAAAAGGAACAGAAAAGAAACCATATACTGACTTCACTAAATTTGCTTTTTGTTTTTCATAATGCACATATACGGCCAAAAAAATACACTTTTTTTTAGAAAAATTGATCTCTAGTTGCCTGGAGAACATTTGCCTTCCATCAATGCGATGTACATGTAGGTCACACATAGGAGAGTTTGACAGAAAAATGCCACAGGTCAGTGGTTTTCTCTGGACAATCCACTTTCTTCCACCAATAAATCTGGCTGTCATCGTCCGAGTGAAAAATTCATCAGCATGGTGTTATGACCAACCAAAGAACTGTTAAAAATTTGACCTCATAAATTTCCAAATTAGCTGAAAATTAAATCTATAATTACCATTAAATGTAATCTGCATTAAAAGGACCAAGTCACATGCCTGGTCGCAGTGTTTGAAACAATAAAAAAAACAACAACTTTATATAGTTTATCTTTATAACCATAGTGAAATTGGTGGACATAATGCAATAAAGAGAAATTAGCACATTATCTTGTGTAGTAGTGTATCAAGTTTACCTGGAAAGTGCACGATACATATGCAGTGGTGATGTTTTAGAGTTTTATCGCATTGACATCATCAGATGGCTTGTTACGATATACACCTGCATTAAAGAGACGAGTGAGAATGGGTTCATTCATTAAGTTGTATATGGTACAGTTTATTGTAGACAATTTCTTGACTCCCATTAAAGACTCAAATTTGTTAAATGGACTTGTGGAATGAAAACAGCACAAATGTTATTTCCTAAAAGTCTCAAAACTTTACAAACTGCTCAGTAGGAGTGCAGTTTAAATATTTAAATTAACATTTGTCCTTTTTTCATTTGACTAGTTGAATCTGACATGTCAATATGACAAATTGCACCATACAAAGTGCAAGTTCAATCCCACTGCTAGATAACAGAGACTCGGTCAAATGGCACTCACGGGACTGCTTGTACAATGTTTGCTAAAGACCATTTGTCCTTCCACCAGTTATAATGTACATCATAACTGGGACAGTTAGCCACCAAACCTGCCAACTGTGGTTTACCCCACACACTTTATTTTCCTCCACCCAGAAAACCGCATGCTATCACCTGAGACAACTTAAAGCTGCTAGCAAAGCTACCAAAGAGCTTGCCTGTATGGGACACATGAATGCAAAACTTCATGCAAAGAGCTCAATGCATAAAGAACTGCAATCCTGGTAATTTGCCGTATCTGATATGCTCATAGGCTGATAGAGCATCAGCGATGGAACGTCCTCCATGCACCAGTGAGCCATTGTGTCAATACACAAGATACTTTTTAAGATACCATCCCTAACATTTTGTGGTTCTAATACACAATACATTAAGTCAAGAATTAAGTAATTTATGGTAATTCGTCTAACATTGATTCTTATACACAATACACTAAGTCAGGAATTCATTAACTTATGGTACTTTATATGCATACATCCATTCAACGATGGAATATCCAACTCCTGATATTGTGCTCTACGTGTGTGCAAGCCATGAGCTCAATACCTAAAGTACTTTTTAAGATACCACCCCTAACATTTTGTTTAACATTGCTTTCTCCGTTATATGATGACAACACTCAGCGTAAGACAAAGGCCATGCCTGTACTTTATACAAGTGACCTAAAAATTCTTGAACATCAAATAAATACCAGATTAATATGAATGCTTGAGACGTGCAAAGTTTACAGAGATCCATGTACTCTTTTCTTTTAACTTGTTAGGACCTTTATGCTGAAACTAAGAAATTTTCATCGACTGATTTATTAGCTGAGAAAAAAATTAAGGAACAAATAACCATAGATAATATATCAGATCTGATATGTTGCTTCTTTCCTTTTTATTAAAAATTAAATTATGTACCAAATACTGATCAATTATTACAGCATAATATCAAACATGAAATATGATGGAAAATTTTACAGTAATTCAAACCTGAATGCTTTTATTGAATAACATATTGTCAATATTTCTGCATTATAAGCACAGAAAAAACTTTACGAAGCACAAGAAATCCTTATTAATACATCTTAACACTTTAAGAACTCATTCTATGCATACTACATGTATATTAAATGAGCTGAACACAGGAAACATAAAGAAAATTTTCATGTAGAAAAATCAGAAAAAAAAGCACACAACATTTGATATATGCGGTACATGTAGTTTATCTTTGGATTATACAATTTTTTTCTTTAATAAAAATGCGAGAAATCAAAAAATTTCGGTGGCAATACATTAAAAAAATTATGAGAATTATCATATGGGTAAATCAAGCTAATCTGAGGTACATACAAGTATATATGTATATATACATGGAAATAAAACAGCAAAACTTATATAGAATTTCAGCGGGATCTACATACGCAAATGTAATTAACACATAAAAGCTAATCACAGCTTTATTCAGTTATCAAATTAATCAATAGGAGTCATTTTCATATGCTATGAAAAAAACATTTTTAATTAACTACCAGCACCATTACTGTCATCATGCATAAGTACAAATAATAAATGGTAATGGTGGATGTATAGGTTTTCATATTGTTGCCTGCATGAAGGCGTAAGTTTTCCTCAAGTGTTATTCATCCCTCAACAATGTTAATACAGGTGCCTTTATCAGACATTACAGAACAAAGGTCAAAAGAGTAAATTTGACATGAGGTATACAGTACAGGTAAATGATGCATAGTGTGTGCAATAGTGGAAACTAAGACATTTTGTTCCTGGGAATTCATGTTGAATGACGTAACCTGATGATGACATAATTTATGTATTTATTTATTTATTTTATTTAGATCAGCAAAACTACATGATTTTAATGACACAAACCCTTTTGTGAGGTCGCCACTTCAAAACAACAAAAAAACCCCCCAAAAAAACCCCACTGTATTTAATAAACTGATCACTTGACAGGCTTAATATCTGTAAGCAGGGTCAAAGTCTCACATCTCGGAAAGCGATGATATAACTTCCTGTGGTCACCTCATCCCCGTTGCAGACTGAGCTATGAAACAGAAATACTCCACAACAAAGGAGGGTTAACAAATAACTCCAGCTCGCGACAATGGAACAAGTTTATCCATAATACACAATCATAAAAAGGCTACCCCAATTCTTCAACCTTTCCAACAGCCTCTGAAACCAATATTTTGAAACTTTCTGAGAAAACTATGGGGTGTAGAGAAATAATTTGCACAGTCTTGGTGATGTTTAATGACCCAAGCAAATCATTTTTAGCATCATTTTCGTACTAATTACAAGCACATAGAATCCACTCAAAAAAAGGCTTTTGTGGTTGAAAAGGTTGAAGATTTACAGTACGTCAATGTGCTACAAGGATCTGTTCTCTGTGAGACTCGAACATTGCTCTGCTGGTGTAAACTATCCTGATAACAAGAAAGTTAAAGCACATAGAGAAACTGTAGATATGTTGATCTTGGAAGACTGTCTTACAGTTTCGACTTTGCCAGCTCCGTTAATGGTCCAACATACTGCTCACCTGTGAAGAAAGAAAATATTCTGATCACATAGTGAAAACCGTAACACATCATTATGTCGATGATTTTGAGCACGAACATATTTAAAGGTTATGACTCTGTGCTGGACGGTTCAAGATTTATCTGGTGAGCCAGGCTGAATATCGTATCAAGATGAGCGAGTGCAGTGAAGGAGCTTTGATACAATTTTCAGTCTCTATCTGTTGTTCATTCCTGTCTTTGTGATGGTATTTAGCATGGTTATATTTGTCGTTTGTTTGATGAATTCATTGGCTTATCCAAAAAACACTGACCAATCAAAAGCCTAGAATTTTCTACGAACTGTGGTAAATATCTACAATCTATAAGCTCTTCTGGATGAGGAATTATTACCAGGGTAATAATAATTTGTTATCACAAAAACCCGTCCATGTTGTTCCATGAAAATAAGAATTGTTAAGAGTGTTAGAACTGACCTATCACAGATCACCAGCCTTATTTATTTATTGATTGATTTCCAGAGTAATACCAGAGTAATAATAATTTGTTATCACAAAAACCCGTCCATGTCGTTCCATGAAAATAAGAATTGTTAGAGTGTCAGAACTGACCTATCACAGATCAACAGTCTTATTTATTTATTGATTGATTTCATTGGTGTTTTAGGCCATACTCCAGAATGTTTTACTTATACGATAGCAGCCAGCATTATGGTGGGAGGAAAAGGGGCAGTGTCGGAGGGAAAACCAGGGTTTGGTTCTGGTGTTGCTCCCACATTTTGTGGGATGCCATTCCCTCCTCAAGTTGCTTGGGGTCTAAGTTATGTAGCCTGTTGTGCATTCCTGCCTTTGCAATGAATTTTGAGAGGCAAACTGGTAGTACTAATGAATGACACTGTACTGTTCCACTTGGGCCTGTCACCATAGCACAAGAACCATCCACAGTTCACTGTATGACTGGAGGGGAAGGCAGCATGAACTGGACTTGATCTCACAGCGACTGCATTGGTGAGGGGCTTCTGGGTTATTTTGCACTAGCCACATGTTACACTTTCAAGAATGGTGCCTACTTAGCCTGTGACCAGTACTGTACTTTAGTACGATAAATAAGACACAGACTTTCCCACCTACCTAGCAAGTCAGCAAGTATATGAAACCGGTCTGAACCAAACAACATCTGATCTGTGTTGTTCACCTCAGCAACGATTGTCGGGGCGCCAAATGCCTGTACAAGTACAAAATATGATTGGTCCTCATGAAGCTCTTAATTGGTTTTATTAAGGCTTAATAAGATCTCTTTTTCATAATAATGGTCATGTTCACTGATGTACTTAGCTGTAGAAAATCACATGACTTTGTCCGATGCTTTCAAACTTCAGTTCAATGGATGAAGAACTGAAATTGTGAATTTGGTAATTTACCATAATCAACAGAATCACAGAACATCAGCAATGGACCCCCCCCCCCCCCACCCACTCGCATTATTGTGCTTTATATGCATGTAAAACTTCTGGTCAATCCATACAATACTTTTTAAGATACCAACCCTAACATTTTCTTCAACAGTGACTCTAATACACCACTCTCTAAGTCAGGAATTCAGTAATTTACAGTAGTTAATATGTACACACCGAATCAAAGATCGAATATCCCCATCATGCTATTCTGCTCTACATGTGTGCAATTACTGAGCTAAATACATGCAGTCTTTTTGGAGATACCACCCCTGACACTTTGTTTAACATAAATTCTTATACACAATGCAGTAAGCCGGGAATTCACTAGTTTCTGTAGATCTGAAATACAGATCTATACTCTTCCATGTGTTAACCTGGAACTCGGTTCGTCTGTCCTCAACATGTCAAAGTTGTATGCTACAAAAACCTGGAATCCCTCAGGAATTCTTACTTCATATCACCTTGTTATTCATGAATAATAAAGATCACAATTAACACATATTTATCTGTTACATCAGCGGCAAGACGAACTTCGCTGGCCACCATTTTCAATTTGGGTCGGTCATGCTCTGCATTGTTGTGACAAAGATAAACACGAGGAATGATTTGACCAATGAGATGTACACCACATAAAGGGTGATTGACAAATTGTTTGGGAGTCTTAACTTTCATTTGTGTGTTAATAATGAACAGAAATGATCTATAATCAATAAAGTTGTCAAAAAAGTCTTAATTTTCGGAAGAGCAGCCGAGTCCACCCTAGCAACAGAATCATGTGATTTGAAAATGACGGCTTGCAAAGTTCTGATGCTGTACGAGTGGTTGCGTCGGTTACATTGGTGTTATTTGCGATGTTATGGCTTTTACTATTCCCACATAATGAGGTGATATGAATTCAGAAATACTTTAAGATCACGTGACTCTGCTTTTTGTGGCGCACTTTGTGACACTTTGGAGACAGCGCAGATGACAAGAGTTCCAGGTTTACGGTTCAGAGCTATTAATATGGAAGCTAAGCTGGAAACATGGCTAACCAATCTCAGAGCTATAATTTTCGGTACTTAATATGTACTTAATATGTACGCACGGAATCAACAATGGAATATCTTGATTAGTTAGAAATAAACCAAATCAGGCAAAGTATTTTATTAAGTTTGTTATTTTGAGACAAAATTGGCTGTCGATCTGCATACCCCATGTTCTAGAGCCTCTGTTGTTATTGCTTTGAGTTTGTCCTTTATTGAATTGTCTTTCATCTTCAGTAAAGCATCTGTGATCACAGCTTCGTTTAGTCCAGATGCTTTTGCAGCCTGAAATAGCAAAATATCATGATGAAATTATCATTTTCAGTGGTAAAAACACAAAGCGACTGTACTTTTTGATTTGACTGGTGTTTTGCGCCATACTCAAGAAGACATTCATAAGACAGTGGCCAAGATTATAGCTGGAGGAAACTGGGCAGAGCCCGGGAGAAACCCATGATCATCCACAGGTTGCTGACAGACCTTATTACGTACTGTATTGTAATTTGATACCAGGAACAAACCAGGGATTTTGTTTAATACACCTATTTTTGAAGGGGTAATTTCTTCCAAACAAAAAATTGTTCACAAAGTCAGCTTTGTGCCTCTTCACGACCAGGACACTTTTTTGCTCTGTCTTCATGTATTAGGAAATCGATACTTTGCGACAAGAACAATCATCATTTGCATGAAACTAAATGTTCAGTGTCAATAATTTGAGAACTTGATACTTATTCATTTATTTGACTGGAGTTTAACTCCATACTCAAGAGTATTCCTTGAATTTAGTGCTGATCAGCTTTTTGGGTTGATCATTCCATGCTGATCAGCTTTTTGGGTTGGTCATTCAATGATGATCATCTTTTAGGGTTCATCATTCAAATGTGTCAGCTTTTTCAATTAAATGGCATCGGCTTTTAGGGTGATGATTCAATGTTGATCACCTTTTTTTGAGTTTCAGCTTTTTGTGGTTAATCAATTGATGATGTCTGCTTTTGGGGTTGATCATTTAACACTGATCAGTTTTTTGGGTTGATCATTTATTGGTGTCAGCTTTTGGGTTGATCATTCAATGCTGATCAGCTTTTTGGATAACTGATAAATCAAAGCTGATCACCTTAATGGGTTGATGATAAAATGTTAATCACCTTTCTAGGTGGATGAATCCAGCCCAGACCTGAAGTCCAGTTGACATCCTTTGTTCACTGGGCATTTAACAATCCTCTGGTGGGTGGTGTCTTGTGAACCAGACACAACAATGATCATGACCATGGCCAAGATGAATGTACTTGACGAGGCTTTGCAACAAGAGGGGCACCTGTCTAATAGCTGACTAACAGGTGAGGATCATGTCGGAATGGTTTTGAATACTTCTACCATTACAAAATACTAGTGACATGATTACTCAGTCACCAGAGCAGGACACAAATGAAGTCAGTATGCCGTAAATGACACGAAATTTCACCCGTGACTAAGCTGCATATTGTACCCAATCCCGATTGCCCTGTTGTTCTACAAATAAAGTGTGGAGATGTGTTTGGAAGGCAGGATGATATCAAACTGGAAAGATGAAACTTTGGCACAAAATTGATTTTAGGTCATTTACCGTAACCCTCATATTGGGCATGGAGCCCTACTTTTTTATCCAGCGAAGACACATCAATTCAGCTGAGAAGGCTGATATATCACTGAATCAATTCATTATAAACACTATTGGCCTGACAGTCAAACAAAGGGAGGTAACCTAGTTAGCAGACACATATGACATCAGCTGCAGGATACAGGAACATGCACATCCCACATAGCCTCTATCATATGTATTTCGTGAAACAGTTCAACTTTTTGAGACTGACCTGCACAAGACTGTCAGGCTGGGTGATATCTTCATCCTACAACAAAGACAAATTAGTCCAATGATGTTGACAAATTCGTATTACACATGCCAGAAAGTACTTCAGATTTACTTCACTTTGGCAAATACCCATTTGATTTTCTTAGCTGTCAAATAGATATCCAGACCACCAACACTAAAGCCGCTGCATCACAGTTACATCTGTTGAGTTAGGATTCGAGACGTCTGGCACGCAAGGTCCATGTTTCATGTCCATTCCAGTCAGTCATCGTAAGTGGTTGTCTAGCTCACGGCTCAAATCCAATTGTCTTCTATCAGTTTAACATAGACGTATTAACGATACACAAGAGGTAGTTTGTCAGTAACTTGCCAAAGGTTTTTGGTTTTCGTATTGGTAAAATATTCTTGAAAATGCCAGCGAACGCTGAACTATAATAATAAATTCATGTCTAACATCAAAAAGATTTGGCTACAACTGAAACAGTAGCGATCTTTTAATAGTTGAACTTGTAGCTTGTAACTTCAAACTATAATTAGTTTACTTATTCTAGTTATAAGTTACAAGTCATAAGTTTAATTTGTAACTTATACCTGAAGGTCCCCAATGAGGGGTCCACACAGGTAATCCTCCAGAGCACCTACTGAAAACATTATTATTCCACTGATTTTGTGATCCAGCTACTAGACGGTTAGACCAACTGACTTGAAACTTTGCAGTAAAATTCCCCTATACTTGAACTTGCTTGATTGACTATTCCGTTTTTTCAGGGGAATGAAATCTTCTTCCCTAGTACCACTGAACGGATTGTTCTATAATTTAATAGGCAGGTAGACCACTGGTAGTTACAATAAGTTTGAGAAAATTGTTGAATTCCGATAAAAACTGTGGAAGCTCACTGGTTGAAGTTGTGACACAACTAGTTTTGAAATTTCAATTTTGTTTCATGTATACTAGTATATTTTGGGCTGCTAATTTTAAATTTGCTTTTATTTTTTTGTCTATCTTTGTAACTTTCTCAGAATTAGTTAAAGTGAACATAAAGTCTGCAACTATACAGACACAGAAAAAATAATATAGGGCACAGTTATCATAGAAAAACACGTAAAAATTCCATAAAGTTTTGACAGCTGAGAAGATGAAGTTCAGCATTGGGGATATGGCACCAACGGACAATTCACTCTGAGTAGTCATCTTGTAGAAGCTCTTATGAACTAGGTCAATCACTACAGATGAAAGCGGCACGTGATAATTGGCTGATATAGTGGACAGACAGATATTGATGCAGTAAACTGGATTTTGTGGTGAGTTTAAGTGTAAACTGGTGCATTTTGGACCACACATTTAGGAGCAGGGAACTGAGAACGGCTGCTCGTGTCACAATGTGTACATGTTGTGCAGGAGATTGCAGTAACTTGCCAGAGTGAGCTAGCAAGAAAACCGCCTCGGGAAAGTCATTGCTTGATGAAATATATTGTGACTTTGCATTATTTTTCCTTAGTGAAGTCAGATTTATTCTGAAAATATCTTCCCAAAATCTGAACAAAAGGGTCTGTTATAAATCAGACGGTTCTGCTATGTTCGGTAAATTCCCTGATGTCGGTGCAGCCGACGAGGACGAACAGGACTGCTCAAAACATGGCGCTTGTGTCCATGGATGAGCTGATACTCTTTGGCTGTGGTACCACATGTTCTTGTTTGTACTTCCTCATTGTCACATAGTTTAATACCAGTGGTATGGGAGAGCTCCTAGGTTTTGTGACCTCACTCTAGATAGCTATAACATGGCAAAAAGGTGTCACCAAATGAGTGGCTGGGTACTGACGATTGTTTGCTATTTATTTTGTTGATAAGCAGTGTAGCATTTTTAAAATATTTTTAGAAACTTTCTGAAACACTACTTTATTAATTAATTCAGATTTAGTGGCTGACTTTATGTTCACTTTAAAAAAAACTAATATTAAGTTACGTAATTTTAATAACCAGTAACTCGAAAACTATGAAAGCTAGAAATCTGAAACTTTCATCCAAACACCAGCCCATGACATGCTCTTTCTGTAAAGTGGATATCGATTTGAGCTACAATCAGCAGTTTTCTTCTAGTTTTCTAGAAGCGTTTAAAGAACACCACCATTTTTTTCGGAAATAAATGTTAATCCTATTGCTTTGACATTGAGTTAGACGGCATCTGGATAGACAGATAATCTGTTGAAGTGTCAACAACAACAAATGACGTGGACATTGGCCAAAACTGCTTTACAGTTCTAGTTAATAATTTATCTTTTTTTTATCAAAAACACATACATGTTTGTGATGAATTCTGTCCTTAAGAGCATTTTACATGTTTTACACATGCTATAGGAAATTTCCCACATACCCTGCTCCAAATTCTCAACCACAACTCCCTTGAGAGATTCTCTGTGCTTTCCGGGAAACTGACATCCACCGCTGTGACAAATCTCATTGCCTGTAGCGATCCCTTCTGAAACAACACTTCAGCTGGATTCTAAAAAAAATTAAAATTCCAAAACAAAAATTCCATCCATCTATCATGCTGTCTCTTAAAAGTTAAATTTCATCTGTGCTTAGTATAATGCTTGTGAAATAAGGGTTTATCAAACAGAGTAAATTATGGTAACTCAATCTGTAATTACGTTTTTCTGATGTCACTTCATACTTTTTCAAAGATGAATACGGGTTTAGATATTTTCATCAAAGCCTCATGAGATAAGACTGGAAATGACGTTGCACAGTTCGCTGTTCTAATGTAATAGTGTTCAGGAAACCAACAGTGCATAGGAGGCAAAAATCTTTGTATCATATGGTAAAGTTACTTGCCAAATTTTGATATGTAACAAACAATGAAAATGACTGTTCCCATGTGAAGTGAAACAGTCCTTAAACAACCATCAGTCAATCGATCGATCAATCAACCAACCAATCAGAACCGTGTTAACTGACACTGTATGTTAGTATGACTGAAGTGTCCTTAAAAGAAAAAACAACAAAGATTTTGAGACAGTCTGCATATAATTTTGACACTTCTTCTCTCTAATCATCTACTGTTCTTTCTCCTTATAAAAATAACAAGTGCCTTTACTTCTCCTTCCTTCTGGTTAATTATCTAACTTGTGGTTTCAAATTTGACTGCTTCTGTTTGTTTTTTAAGAAGATGAAAATTAAGAAAAACGTAAGATGAAATGGTTTCCACTATTCATAACAGTTTAAAATCTGAAGTATGGCACAATAAATCAAGCCTGAATTATAATCATATTATTTCTATATGTACTGTGAGTAAGGACTAGTTGTACAAAATATCCTCACAAAATCTCTGCAGAAATACTCAGACTATCTGGACAGCTGAGAGTTATTTATTTATTTATTTATTAGATTGGTGTTTTACGCCGTACTCAAGAATATTTCACTTATACGACGGCGGCCAGCATTATGGTGGGTGGAAACCGGGCACAGCCCGGGGGAAACCCATGACCATCCGCAGGCTGATGGCAGACCTTCCCACTTACGGCCGGAGAGGAAGCAAGCATGAGCTGGGCTTGAACTCACAGCGACCGCATTGGTGAGAGACTCCTGAGTCATTATGCTGCTCTAGCGCGCTAACCAACTGAGCCACTGAGGCCCTCTGAGAATTATACAAATCCAATGGATACAAGATTGCTAACAGTGATTCAAAAATAGGCATTTTCCTATGCAACAACGTTGGGAGGGAAGTTTTCTTCACCCACACCTTTTGTTATTCATGAGATCATGTGGTCTCTAGCTTACGATCCATCTTACAGAATTTTGTTAGCGGTGTAATCTATATGTACAATTCATTACAGTAAAGTAGCATTAATATCAATAATGTATAAATGTTTTAAAGACTTCAATTTGTTTTTCACTTCTGTGGGCAGCCTCTGGTAGAAGCAGAAATATCACATATGCGTAGCTACACATACCATGAATAATGTGAAACCTGTACAGCACATCTTACTTTTGGAATCTTTATAGGCACTTTGAAATGTTTTCCCAGTCGATGCAAGTCTTGGAACATGTAGGTACCTTTACTGGGAACAAATGCTGGTGGTGTATTATCTGCACAAAAAAATTAAATAAAGACAATAAGAAAATCATACAATCGAATCCAAGTCAATGGCTATCTCTTAACACAACCATTCATTATCACCTGCCAATAATCATTATCTTCAGGCCAAAAAAACTCTCACAACATCTTATATGGCTACAACACAAACATGATACATTAACCTTCAAAAAAGCTCCTCATGCAAAGTTTCAGAAAAAAAGTTACAAAAGCCATAAGGACATGTCTGACATACAACAAAAAAAGAGAACTGTGATGGTGGCTAGTATAAGGGGAGATAATCCAGAAAGTGATAAGACCTGACCAAAGTACATGTAGCTAATGAATAAATACCTGCTGCTTGCATGACACCTCCCAGGAACATCGGTTTGAGCACCAGCTTCATGTTCCATTTCTGTTTGTATCGAATCAGAACCTAAAGACAGAGAATCACAGAATGCCGGTCAGAAAAGACAATTCCTGAATTACAACAAACTTTTCTCATTTCAAGTGATTATTAAGTAAGAGTTCTACTGAAAGATACTTTGGGTTCTGTTTGAAAGGCAGGGTCAAATCCTACTGGAAAAATGTAAACTTAAACACTAAACATGTAAAAAATGTAAACTCAAATACTAAACATAAAACTGTATAACTTTTGTAGGTGAAATTATAGAATATACATGTACATGAGTATTATATACCATGTTGTTCATTTAAGCACAAGCACCTATGACTGGTAAAACCAATGCACCAGTAATCAACTAATCTAGTGTAAGTCAATGGATTGAAAGCAGCCTAAATTTTCAAAGCATCTTTCCAAAACCATTCAATCGAAAAGAACGGTAAAGCAGTATAGTTTAGAAGAAAATCAGTTTTCTTGAAATTTCTCTGTTTTCAGCGAATCAAATTGTTTGATTTCAAAGTAAATGATGGCTGAGTTTACATTAATGGTTATCACTGAAAACTTGAACCATATCCCAATAAGCTTCTTTTTATTTCTATTTATTTATTTATTGATTTGATTGGTGTTTTACGCCGTTATCAAGAATATTTCACTTATAAGATGGCGGCCAGCATTTTGGTGGGTGGAAACCGGACTCGGGGGCAACCCACAATGAAAAGTTTCTTTTTATTTCTAACTTTTTTCAAATATCGTGTGCATGTTCAGAATTATTCATGGTTTGTTATACTATTACTGTATGAGGGGCAATGTTGGACAGGCACATGACTCCATTTACCCATGACCAATGAAAGGGCTAGCTCCCTGAACATGTACTGTCAGTCTTTGTTTGATGAATCCCACTGGCCAAATGTCTGACAAACCCTCCTCATGATGACGGTACGTTTAATTTCATTCTCTGTAAATGTCGTTGTGACGATGTGACATCACAGAAAGTTTGACAGTTCAGAAATGTCTATGGATACAAGCTTTTGTCTGCTCTACAGGGGAAAAATAACTTTTCTCAGACACTATTTGAGTGTAAACAGTAGGAGGAGTGATAAATATTAAAGCAATAGCATAATCACCTGATCAATACAGTCTATTACAATAATCTGTAATAATAATGTGATCATGCTATAACTCTGAGATATTGAGAAGTGATGGCAAAGTGAGTGTAAAACTTGAAAGCTAAAGTGTTTATCATGCCTTTTAGTTTTTCTCGGCTTACGTAGTATATTGTTAGCTACGAATGACGTGTACCGTATGGAACTTGCTTAGATCAAAAATGTTTTAAAGCTCAAGACTGAGCCGTGAACTTTACGTTTCAGAACTGAAGCCATCAGTTAGTGATCAGTGGGCATTAGGCCTATGTCTACCCTGGTCAAGTGTACAAATACAACGGTACTGCACGGTGTATCGTACAGCAATTTAAGCAGTAGTCGAGTACCGCCTGAAAATCATGACGTTTTCGTGCATGACATGTACACGTTTATCCCCAAACTACACATGCAATCTTTCCCAATTCGTCAATGCACCCCATTCGAATTGATACCTCAAATGCAATCCATGAATACGGTGAAATAACGTCATAAAACAGCTTCACGGTTTTCTTCGAGGCCATGTTGTTTGGACTTTGGTTTACCTTTTCACCTTTGACCTCACAGGTCAAGGTCGCACGGAAAAGGTAGCGTTAATGGCGGAGAACGCCGACGGAAAGTAAGGCGCTTGTAAAGTTCAGGTGTGTTTACGGGATAAAAACACTTTTAGTACAGGACAGACTGGTCATGACGAAGTCGATGTAAGAGTGCTATAATGAATAACGTTTAGTTACGTTTGCCAAAGGCTTATGTTAATGCTGACTTATAATGGTCGTGAAATTTCCGAAAATGTAGCCGTTGTAGGATTTGTCGCCCTTAGTGCGCATTTTGTTTTGAGTTGCCCCCCTTTATGTGAACTGGGTGGGGTTTCTTTAAGTTTTTAAGTTACACCGGTAATGTTTTGATTTCAGTTTGAAAAAAATAAGAACAGATCTGTGCCTAAGAATGGAGTATTTTTTCATTTTAAAATGATAAAACTTATGCAAGTTTACATATGCTTTCTGGGGTGATCTGACGTCAGTTTTGGCCACATTTTGTTGGGGCAATGACTGCCCCAAACCAACATCACAGTGTGCTCCATTTAAAAACATGATGCAGTTACCTGCCCTTGTCAGAAATGTGGTTACTGTCAGTACAGCTGTTCTTTGAGCATCACAAAAGAATCTCGAGCTCATGTGACCTAGAAAATAACAAATCAACGATAAATCAACAGACGAAAAGATAAGGAACATATGTGTCTGCAAAGCTAAGGCTGTGGAGGTGTATTTGATAGATAATTTTGCTTTAAATGCAGTGAAACTTTGTCATGGCAACTGCATCTGGTTCTTGAATGGAGCGCTACATGACATTTTTACCAAATTTGCCAACCCTAATGTCGGTGATATAGTGGTGAATTTGGTGCGAACACCATTGCAAAAGTTAACTGCTAAGGAGAGAAACATGAAGTTCATAAATAGGTTGAAATCTTGATGATAAACATTCACAGCTGTTCACACAATAAGAAGGATATGAGCTTATTTATGATATGGCATAGAAGTATCAGAATTTGCGAATGAAAACCTCTTAACTTCATCTCCTTACTTCATTGAAATTATAAAATGGACATCTGGAGTCCGGCTAATAACATATTCGGTACTTGATGCCAGTAAGTGGTACAGTAAGTAGTAATAATATTTGTACCTTTGTTTCAGCAGAGCTTTACAGTGGCAGTCAGATGTAAACTACTTTATGGCACAACCTATCAGGACAGACCAAGCTGACTGGATGAACAAGGCAGCTTCTCAGGATTTCATCATAGATGTTACATATTGGTTTTATTTTAGTGAAAAGTGATCTAATATGCTTTGATGACAAACCAGTGACTAGTTTGCGAGAGAGAGTGTAAGTTCTTCCGTATTTCAGAGCTCATATACAACGATGCACTGTAGGCATTGTGTGCTCAGACTGACAGTATTAACCTCCTCAACAGCATGCAATCAAAGGCCACCACAAGTTTCTACCTCAACTGTGCGTCACATCTCTGTGACACTGGACACGATATTTTCACGGCAAAATGAACTGCGTATACGGACGAGTTTAATGACAGTGAAGCCAGTAAGAAAGCCATCCGGAAGTGGGCGTGGAGGCGAGGCTTCTGTTCTGGTCCCTCTGTGTACTGTCAATAAAAAGCCCTCAATTCTGTTCACGCTGCGGTCGAGCGCTTTAAACAGTCACAGTGGCCATGTCAGGTACTTTAAAGTTCATTTACTATTCTTTTTAATTTCATTCAATAGTTGAGTGCAGTGGATAAGTACAATGCTTACAGATCTAAAGTTCACATCCAAGGTTACACAGATATTGAATGGATTATGATGTGACATACATCATGTGATCAGTGTATAGACATCATTCATTTGTGATGTACAGTGGAAAATGGTGCTGTACAGCAGACCATTTCGTTCAAATCTAGCTCAGTATGACTCTGCTGTGCCTTCGTGTTGTGAAGTTGTACAGGTGCATGTAAATTCAACTTAGGCACCTTTGGTTTGTGACTTCTCAATTCCCCCACTTTCATGTGACTGTCATCATGTAGACATTAAATAATCATGCACATAAAGGAGCAGAGTAAATAACTGTTTCAACTGAGTGAAAGAAACTTTTGTGTATGTTTTTTAGTTGATGTAGTATGAGCAGATTTTTGGAATTGAAAGACGCTGATTTTGTTATGACTTCAAAACTATCATAAAATACATGTGAACACATGTCTCTCTTGCAGACACATTTTATAATGTTCAGTAAAGGGGTCCAGGTTTTAAGAAAAAAATAGGACCCATGAAGCGATAAAACTGTTCAGATGATTTCTGTGCCTTATTTGCTTACATGCACTCACTTTTGGCATGAAGCCTGAAGACTGGTCAGCTCTGTGTTTGTATTGTTGTTTCATATCATAAAATGATATTGCACTGTATGTATGACAGGTTTGAAAGTAGCAAATGGTCAGATATAACTGAATGAAATGTGGAAAACACTTCGTAACAAATACATACTATTAATACTACACTTTATATTAGACATAGCTTTATGATGGAATTTTTTGAGTGAGATAAATCTGAAATTGGGTATATATAAAGTCCATTACATTTTGAAGGAATGTTGCATGTAATGAACAAAGTTTCCCAGTGACTGGTAATCAGTATATATTACATGGAAGTACACATTTTTGAATGTTTCTCTAGTTTTCCAGGAGGGAAGAAGGATGACACTGACCCTAACCTGGTCTACACTGCACTGAGAGAGACGGAGGAAGAACTGGGTCTGTCAGAGAGTCAGGTGGATGTGTGGGGAGAGCTGTTACCCTCACCAAGTAGGGTCAGTTGATACCCTCCTCTACCAATGTTCATTTCCCTCAACCAAGGTTAACTACATGTACCTTTTAACAAGGTCCATTATCCACTACCAAGGTCAATTAGCCGCTAGCAAGCTCCAATACCCTATAGCAAGGTCTGTCAGCTCCTCCCAATTTCAGTTGCCATCTAGCAAGTTCCATTACCTTCTAGAAAGTTATATTACCCTCTAGCAAGTTTCATTACCCCTTGGCAGGTCCATTACAGTATAGCAAGTTGCATTACCCCCTAGCAGGTTGCATTTCAAGTGTCTTTTATGACATTCCATTACCCTAAGCAAGCTCTGTTACCCTCTAGCAAGCTCCATTACCCTCTAGCAAGCCTCATTACCATCTAAAATGTCCATTACTGTCTATCAAGGTACATTACCTTCTAGCAAGTTGCACATTGTAACAGGTCCATTGCTTTCTAGCAAGGGCCCATACCTTCCAGCAAGGCCCTTAACCATCTGTTGGAAAAAGGGTCAATTAATACTCCCTGCTATCAAGAGAAGAAAAATTGTCTGCATTCTAATGGTCTGGTTTCTTTCTGGAACCCTCAGTCAGTTACTCACTTCTAGTGAGTTCAGTGAGTTTTAACCCTGTGTAATTGTTGTTAGTAAGGACAGATGGTATGTATCACTGCTCACTGCTCCAGGAGAAAGCTGAGTAATAACCACTGTTCATGCAGTTGTAATTACAATCAAATTGGTGTCCAATTTTCTATATTTATTTATTCATTTGATTGATGTTTTACGCCATGCTCAAGAATATTTCACTTTTATACGATGACAGCCAGCATTGTTGTGGGAGGAAACCTGACAGAGCCCGGGGAAAAACCCACAACCATCCCCACTTACGGCCGGAGAGGAAGCCAGCATGAGCTTGTCTTGAACTCACAGCAACCGCATTGGTGAGAGGCTGCTGGGTCATTACTCTGCGCTAGTGCGCTAACCAACTGAGCCACAGGCCTCCCAAACTTCTATAGAAACTATCTTAACTCATATGGTAGCAAAGCTAGCATAAGCTCAGTAACTTTATCATATCAGTTAAAAACCAAACTAAACTTGTAAATACTTTGTTCCCACAATGAAAATTTGTCATTATTCTTGCAAACTGTTGATGGATGTTTTTCTCTCTCTTATGTCTAGAATGGCCTAACTGTTACTCCGGTGATAGGATTCTGTGGAGAGTTGGATGTGGATTTGCTGAAGCCCAATCAAAATGAGGTAAGGTATTCCATGCAGTTATATAAGGACTACTTGTGTTTTTCTTTTGTCCATTTTGATTTTATAAACGCACTTGTAATAATCAAACTGCAAGGTTTCCAAGTTGTCACATTTTTACATGCTGAATGTCTTGAAACAATTTGTGTTTACAAATTTATTTATTTTATTTGACTGATGTTAGAATTTTTTACTTTAGATGAACTGATTAGGTTTATTACTGACAAACATTCCCATGCATGGAATACAGATATATGAGTGCATGTATGTTGGGAGTTTTATGTTGTACTTAACAATGTTTCACTCATATGACGACGAGTCATTAGGTGTTTGTACTTGTATTGTGTCTTCTTGCGGCAGGGAGACTCCATGCCGCCAGAATACTGCCACCACTGAAGTATCATGTTGAAGACACCAGACATGACCAGATCACATTATACTGACATCGGGTCAACCAGTCCTGATTCCTTGGTTTAGTTTCTCTGTGTTGAGCACCAAGTGAGGCAGCAACATGTACCATTTTTAGCTTGCCATATGAAGTATGGAGAGGTATTATGACAGGGAGATAAGGGGCAGATTCCACAGAGCCTTTCCTGACTTAATCAAAATTGTAAAACCTCCACACGACGCTTTAAGCGATCTGAGTGTCGAAACAGACCTTGCCCAACAGAATAAAGCATATCCATTGCAATAAAATAGAAGATATGGATATGAAATGTGACTGTCTCTTAATGACGACACAACCGACGCAGTGCGGTACTCACATGTACTTATGTTCCCTTACAATAAACTACTGGTAGGTCTTCAGTCTGGGAACATTTTCTGTAATTTTAGTTAATTTAGCACATTTACAGTTGCAGCTGTACAATTTATTCCAGGAGCATTTCTTAATTTTCCTTGATGGTGCACAAACAGGCATATCATAACTGTTATTTGTCTGGGAGCTTCTTCGGGTCACACAGCTTTTGCTATGTCCTGGGATACTGTGTGATTTTTATTACATTTATTCTGATCATGGAGGTAGAATAGTCCATGTACAGATCAAAAAGTTACTGTGATGCAGTCATACTTTGGGATTATAGTTCCATACATGAATTTATGCCTACCCGTATCAGAGTTGTGCAGTTTTGAGAAAGGTTGTTGTATCATTCCGCAACCCTCATGTCTCATTTGAAACATAATTTCATCTAATCACGACCAATCACGAACTCACCGTCAAAATTACAATGGTTAAGTTTAATTGGAAACGGTATGAAAGTTGCTGTTGCAATCGAGAATCAATTGTTCATGATTTTGAACCTTCGCGATCGAAACGCTTGTGATTTTTGGTGATGCTCCCTTAGTGTTCGGTACTGGAAAGTGTAATTTTTACACATTTGTCCTCTGAGAACATTTTTCAAATGATCAAAAGTTTAATTTATACATCCCCAACTTAAGCTCTGATTTCACATTTCAAAATTTTGACTTAAGTCAGAAATAGATTTGTGGAATTGGCTCCAAATGCTGTCTGGTGGGCTTGGCATGCAGTTTGGTTAAAGGTTTTGGCCTATCGTAGGGTTGCAGTGGACACCAATAGTACACAGATAGCCAATTGTCAACAAAATTTTTTCATGTCAAAGAGCAAGGAAGTCTTTTACCTTGTAGCTCAACATTTTGCTCAGCCATTCGCAGGGTTACAGTTGCCATGGTGTGCCGGATGTGATTCACGATTTACATATCAAAGGCATCTGTGGTAAAGTTGTGCTCTAACTTCCTACACAGAGTTTTACTATCACAATGATTTACATCTACATAACATGCTCTCTCACTGCTCTGCAGTGATAAACATAGTCATAGTTTTGACAGTATAATAAATTTGGTCTTTCTCATTGATTGAATGGCAAGATCTTAGCACTATATAATTAGAGGATAATATCTGTGTATGACAGTGTCAATCATTGTACTCTTTTTGCCTTAGAGGTCAATATTTGAATGTATCACATAACTTGAACCGTGTGAAGTTTTACAAACTGCTCATTCAGACGAGCTACCGGTATTTTCTGAATGCCTTGTTAAAAATCTTTGATATGACCCTGTCCGGGTTTGACGCATGTCTCCAGGCTTTAAGGCACTAAGCGACCTAACTGGTCATACAGATGTACATGTTGGTTGAGGCAAGAGGTCTTCAATGAACATTAGACAGCACAAACAGAATGTATTGGGTGATATTCCTGACCAAGAAAGAAATCCGCTCCTGGATGAAAAAGTTAGACTTAATCACGTCACAGTAATTTTGGTGTATTTCCAGTAAATTGTATTTATAGTTGCTGTGGGTCTTGATTATACATTTGTATAAAGTGGGTAACAACTTCAGTTCAATACTGAGTAAATATTCCCTTCAGTTATTTTAGGGTAAGAAAGGGTTAATTCTTTTATTTGTGTTACTGCTGTTACAGGTGGAGGCTGTGTTCACGCGAACAATTTCATCTTTATGTAACCCGGCCAACACAAGGATGACACATTTCCGCACAGGGGCAGGGTATATATTACCTGTTTACCTTGGGGGACCCCACAGGATTTGGGGTCTATCTGCTGTCTTCCTGCACCAGGTCCTCACGATATTAGCACCTGGACTTTACAAGTTTAAGATTCCTATGGTTAGGCATGTTAGGTGACCCTGTTCCCAAACTTAGAAATTTGTTTGGTGTGTTTGGAATGTGATATATTATTGCCTTATAGTTATTGGTTGAAAACTGAAGAAAAAATGTGTGAAAGATACATTAAAACTTTTTGTACTAAACATATGTAAAGAACACTTTGATAACTACAAATATGGTGTGAAAGGATAAACACAAATACTATTGCACTTTATTGACTTGAGTATGGATAAATAGTTGTCATGTTGAATGCCTTCTATTCAGTATACCATGTCTGTATGGTATAATAATTAAATTTTTAATTTAATAAAAAATTCATTGGGTTTTAGGTGATAATATGATATGAATATATATATATATATATATATATATATATATATATTGACCTCTTATTACTTGTGTTTGTTGTAACTGGAACTAATTATGCAATGGGGGACTCGTGTGGATCAAAAATAGAAGTAGCAGGCTCTGACTGGTTTCCTCCCACTGTTATGCTGGCTGCTGCTATATAAGTGAAATATTACTGAATGGGTTATGAAACACTAGATTAAATAAATAAATAAAAATAGAAGTAAAATGTGTGTCAAGCACTGCATGTCTATTGTCCAGATAATTTACATGCACTCGTTCAAACAACTTGTGATGTATATGTATTCTATGAAAGGGACAAGAGTACATACAGGAAGCTGGTAGCTTGTCTAAAGGTGGATAGAGGTTCTCAGGTGTGTGTTACTGTTCTGTAGTCATCTTTGTCCAGGAGCTCCTACATCTGTTAACTTTAATCTGACTAAAGCACTACAGGCATTGGTTTTGTTTTAAAATTTGTGGATTGCAGCTTTAAATTTTTAATGGTTTTCTCCAATTTCTTTCTTGTTTTCTGCACCCAGAGAACTAAACAAGATCACACATCGGCCTTGAATATGGCATAATAGATCTAATTGGAACAAATTTCCTTCCACACGTAACACTGATTGCCATCATACAAGTCAAAAATTCATCAACATGGTGTTAAACAGTAATTAAAACTAAATACAATAATTCATGAACTATTCCCATTCAGGACACGAGTTTACAGCATTGCTGTCAGATCATAAATAAATCCACATTTGGCTATTTTATTTTAGTAGATGGGCTTTAGGTATGTGGGGCACTTGCCTTTGCCCTCATACCAGAGCCAGATGTAGCTCCTTTCACCATGCTGGCTGCAGGCTGAAACAGGAGTTTCATCAGCTGGTTACATTCCAAAGTTAACACAGTGAACTTGTATATGGCTATTAAGCCCATTCCCATTACTCCAAAGGCTATTTGATTGTTCCCATTCTGATATTCTAAGGCTGACAATTCAAAAGATATGTTCGACCTAATGTGTCATATGAAAGCCATGGGAAAGGGTCTCTATCTTTCCATTTTAGTCCAGAGAGATCCAGCAGAGCACAAAATCCTCTGAGGGCCATCGGTTGCCAGAGTTGTTCTGGCATGACAGTTAATTTGTATGCCACATGCATGTTTGCACTAGCAGTATAAATAACACAGAATATGTATTCCACCTAACATAAATACACCAGTACACATAATAAACAAATGAACTTTATTTCATTTCTCAAAAATAGCAATAGTACATGAGTAAAATACAAATGTATTCCCCTGACAATGAATATGTCAATGTACTTCCCCAAGTGCTTGTAAAGTGAATACTGATGGATAAATAACATGCTCAGTACAAACATGACTACACTACTATAGCAATATGGACTGAAACCTGTACATAATACTACATGTATAAAAATTAATTTACATGAGGCATGTTGTTAAAATATTAATACTGAATTAAACCATGGATTTCTTTTTCTTCAAATTATACTTGTTGCATATTTCCAATTGAGATGTTAAAAAGCACAACCTCATATTAATAAATGCCCATGTGTTAGTCCAATATGTTTTAAAATCAGCAAACACCTACCAATGTAGGAGAGTCGTTTTCCTCTATGAATACTGTGCGAAAAATTCCTGCTTATTGTTTTGAATATAAACATACCATGCAATGTAAAACAATTAAAACAGTAAATATCATGGTAAAAGCTGATTATAAAACTTGTGACATGTACACATATGTTATGGCCTTCCTTAATTTTCCTGTGTATTCAAAAACATTTATTTGTGGGAAACAAATAACATTTCAAATAAATGGATACATAAAATATGGATTTCTCAAAACCTAATAGTAAAAAGTAAATGGATAAATAAATATGGATGCTAAGATCTACCAGCAAAAATATTCCTACATTCAATAGTTGCCACAAAGCTTCACTTAAAAATAATTTCATCATTGGTATACAATATAACCATAAAATTACTAATGCTTTTGGCTATTAGGTCACAAGAAATTTATGAGATGCATACAGTTCCAAAGAGCCTGTAATTATCATGCAGTGAGCTGTCTCCTTATCAATAGCAGTTCTAGAATACAAAAATTTCCTGGGTGATGCTTTGATGAGAGCTATGGAAGCAATCAACCAAAACATTTACATAAAAACACATTCCTTATGTGGCGAAAACTCTTGTTACTTTTGTACTATCTTTTTTACATTTTCAAAAAGTCAAACAAAGCACATGTACAAGGAACAAAATCAAAGTTGGGAATCTGGTTCAGACTGATTCATCTCTACAGGTGACATTTTTATTACTAAAGACTGCTCATACTTTAACTTAACACGAGACGTCTGGGACTTTGAGAGAAGGGAGACAAACCGCTTCAGGTTGTCGTAAGGCCACAGGAGCCCCACGGAATCTTAAGTCCTTATTGATGTTGTTCACTCGCAGTAAAGATGTTGATAACTCTCTGGGATTTGCAAACCTCATCTTTGTCATGCACTTGGGGTCCACAGGTTCGTAAGATGTATTGTAAATAGAATTAAACTCCCCCTTGGTTTCGTCAGCTATTTGGGCCTTCCATTTTTGCTGCAGTCTCCCATGAAGACCATAGTTTGTTGGATCACCTAAAAATAAAGATCAAACAGTTTCACCATAAAAAAGCTCTGACACACACATCACAGGTGACCTTTAACTGATATCAACATGTAGCTGTCTGTTAGACATGTCAATCTGCCATAAGGCATTGGGCACTAAACTGTTATAGTAACAATGACCTAAAATTAAGATACTTGTACAGTGACTATTCTAGTTGTGATAAAATTACACCTGACTAGTCAGTACACATTTCAAAAGAGTTCATCTAGTTTGAAAAAGTGAGAATGTCCTGTAAAAACGGTGCCTTCAATGCAGTAGTATTGCACTGACTACCTGAAAGGTCAAAATCCATCAGGCAAGCTGAGTACAGGTAGCAGGAGAGATTGTAGAACTTTCACATAATGCATGGTTTATAGCTATGTATTAAGACATTTTACTAAGATTAATTTCATGCTCATTGACAATAATTCAGATCAGGCTCATGATGTAAATGACATGCCTCTGCGCTGCACTTTGTACAACATGTATTCTAGGGCTGAGATAAGTATGTGTTTACATGTACGGTTAAAAACAAAAGACAGATTTATAACACCTTTGCCTAGTTTGCAAAAACAATAAACAGTTTCTTAAATACTCAACACTGCACTACACCTCAGCTGTACATGTAGATTCAAGTAAACTTACAGCCATGCTTATTCATACCCTGAACACGTCGCACCCAACTTGAGTCATGTCCATCTTCAGTCAAGCCATACCCAATTCCAAAGAATTTGCGCCCATTTGTTATATATACAGGGCATATACTTTCCACTGCTTAAGAATATTTCACTTTTACTTATAGTCTGCATCAAGACTGTTAATTCATGGTATTTGATATATTTACCTATTTTAAAATCTGATGAACTGGTAATGATTTTAAGATTTTAAACAGAAGATTTTGCATCAAAACAAATATTCTGAGAATGAGTTAGTCACTTCACTGAGGAGTTTGAATGTTGTTTGATAATCTTTTATTTTTGAAAAAAACACCTATATTTAGCAAACAAAAGGATGTAGATTGGTACATGAAACACATAAATATTCGCTCAAAATATTTGAAAGCAGAGTTGCTTTAAAAGTACACCAGATTTCACCAGGAAGCATTAGGCCCTATATAAATGTACATGTGCACAAAACTGAAACACTGTGAACTATGATTTAACTGGAGTTGGGCAAGATTTGACTGAGTTGGGTAGGAATAAGAACAATCAGCATTTCAGAAGTCTCATGAATTACCACTTTCAGGGGAGATCAGGAGGGAACTCTTTAAATCTAGCACAGCTGAAAGATGTGACTTTATGGTAGATGCTAAAGGCGCCATTGCAACTACAGTAAAATTACCTTCTCTCATGCAAACCTGCGTGAACTGGCAAGACTCCTGAAAAGGCTGATTCAGCTTAGCGATTCTAGTTGGCTACGACTTAACTGGAGTTGGGTATGAGTTTGCATGGGCACCAGCTGCCCTGTCCTCTGTTGGTCAATATAGGTCCGTCAATCTGCATGAAACATTTTTTCTCCCTTGCATTACGCTCGGCAAGCAAGAAGTCAATCAGTTGTGGGGAAGATCGAAGGACAGACATAACTTTACACTTAGATCCAGTACATAAAACTAACCTTGAAGGGGGAAGTCTGATTTTTCCGGAGACCAGGAAAGGTTGTGGCTTTTCCATTCCCGCAGAGGACGAATAAATTTGTTCTCGTGCCATCGACCATTAAACTGCTCATCGTACCATGTGATCATGTTATTTGAGTATCGTCCCCCGTGGTGGGAGAATAGCTGCTCCTTCCGTAATCCCTCATTTTGCAGCATGCCATTCCTTCTGATGATGACATCTGGGTGATGGCCTGCGTATGGCTGGAAGTCAATCCGATGTGTACTGTTGTGCTTCTCAGTGCCCTTTTTAAACTGTAAATATATAACAAAGTAACAAGATATAACTAATTAGTCTAAAATGCATACTGAAGCTTAAAATATATATCGGGAGAATTGCCTTGCCTAGTGGTTAGCATGCCAGTGCGGTGCAGTGACCCGCGAGTCCAGTTAGCTACATGTAGCTCATGCTGGCTTGCTTTCCTATCGTACGTGGGATGGTCCTCCAGCCACCTGCAGATAGTCGTGGGTCTCCCCAAGACTCTGCCCAGTTTCCTACCATTATATAATGATGGCCATTGCTGTATAAATGAAATATTTTTGAGTACAAATCATCAAACAAATAAATAGGCCTACCACTAAATAAAATATTTCATATTTGTACATGTATTATTCTAAACCTTAATAATCAGCCTGTGTTTCGATCACAGTTACCTTTCGTTACCTACTACCTTATAAAATGACATACTTATAATTCACAAAAGTGACAATAAACCTAGCAGATGTGGCTGTAAGTTGTAAGCAAGGCAAATGATTAAGTGATGCAAAAATGGATGCAGGGTAATAATAGAAGAAATATAAAAAAAAAACAAAAAAGAAAAACAAATGTTGATTTAAGATACATGTACAGGTGGCAACAATTAGAGTGTAATTTTCTTTGGTATAATCTTACAAAAATTGTAATCGGTCAATAACATTGCCGTTGAGATCATTTAAATTAAGCTGTGTATGATCGTGGAGATTTTGAGAGATTGACACCTTGATAGAGCTTTGACAGTGTAAGTTTACTCACCGAGTATCTTTCCTCCGCCCAGTTGCCGATAAGAACACCAGGCGAGAATCTTTGTTCAATACGCCACCCAGGCAAATTCCACTTTCTAATGTCCGACACAGACATATTTGACAAGTGCAAATGAACTAGAGATATCTGGTAGTTTGTGTCAAGCTGTAAACGTCAAATGTTGTTGATCTGTCACTCAGCAAAGCTCATACCGCGTGTTCTTAACAGCCGCGTCACCAGCCGTCGTATTAATGCGCCTTTGGTATACACGCCTTTTTAAGGAGTTTCTTCCTTCTTTTTGTTATAACGAATGCCAGGTTTTTCAAACGTCTGTGTCTGTAGCTCCTTACATGTAACAATCCAACGGCAGACTCAACAGAAAAAGAGGTGAATAAAGTGTTGTTACTTTTATGCAATAATATCCTGTTCAATGCGCGAAGCGGCGTTGCTACAACGTCGCTAAGGCTCCACTTCGTTTAACATCGGTTATGTCCGTGACTGAGGTGTCAAACTGCGACATGACTGGTGCCAACCATTCGCACCGTTTAAAGGCTGCTTTTTTGGTGTGAACGCTGTCCACATTTCTGGATTTACACTGGATATTGGACAAATTTGACACATTCACTTAGGGATCTTGTTTGTGTGCAAACGCCTAGTCTAGTACAAGTAACATTATCATCTATGTTATTCACTATAATGCAAGCACCTTCACGCCTGTGTTATACTGATTATCATAGTGGAAGATATTTTATCGTGAAGGTTGAATACCATAAATAATTTTAAGTGAGAGCTGCAAATGAAAACCCAGCAGACGTGAAGTATCAATTGGGTTATCATAATTTTCATCTTTCACGAGAAAAATATTTATGGTATTCAATGTCACTGTGAAATTTATTATTTATATTTTGTCAATATCCTGATTTTGCGTATCAGAACAAGTTCAGCAGTTTTTCCATATTGCATGACGTCTACATGTACAGCATTTTTGCTGATAGCTTGCTCAGATTAGACTGTCATGAAACAAAATGTTTCTTTTTCGATGTCACTGTGTCTGGGTGTAAAATATCAAAATATAACAAAACTGATATTTGAGTGAAATATCACTTCTATCAGTGGAAGAAATCCTGTGATCCTGTAAATACCATATTTTATATTTTTGGACATTTTTATAGTCTTGGTCAAACTTAGATACCGTATCCTGCAGCTCTCCTGTGTTACATACTGATGGATGGTGCAGCATGTGGGTGTGAAATGGCCACTCGGAGAAAGTAGATGCTCATGTAGTTCAACAATTACCAAAATATAAACTATTTATTTATAGAATGTTTCATTTCAATACTGGCAGAACACAGTAAGATGTATTTCTTTCTTTGCTGGGGGGTTTAATGTCTTTTTCTACATTATTTTGGTCACACCATGGCAGTCACAAGCTACAGGACTGGTTGGCCTGGAGTCAGTCTGGTTTCTTCAGCATGATATTTCACAAGAAGACACAGTATATGACTCATCGTGATATGACTGAAAAACTGTTAAGTATGATGTGAAACCCCAAGCATTCATTCATTCATTCTAGTAGTAAGCCACAGTCCAGCCATCTGCCGTACATGGACACTACCCCATGCAGAACATGGCCTATATTCCGGGTATGTGCGCGTCAAATTAAGGAATGCACTTTAGAAAGAATACAGACATAAATATGTTTTTTACATTGACAATGATGATGATGATGTTTATTGGAAAAGTAATGTCATAAAGTACAAAACAAGTGCTGTTCTATATCACAACAAAGCATTCAAAGACGTAGAAGTTATAACATTAGCTGATTGCAAAGAAAGCTCTTGAGGAACTGAGGATATATATTTAAATGTCAAAGACTGCTGCCTAACTGAGAAAAAAAGAAAGAAAATATAGCAAACCAGATAAGTTTAGCAGCTAGTCATCAGATTCAAGCTACTAACACAAATATATATGGCCATTACAAAAAGTGTTTGAAATAGAACATTTTGATGGTGAAAATGTCACAATAATCATACCTATTTAAAATGTAATCTACTGTATTTTCTGATGATACCTGTTAGTTTAAAATGAACTATTTGGGAAATTTTGTTGAAACTGTCAACTGTATATCAAATGATATTTATCATTTGAAACTCACAAAGGCAACTTCAACCTGGGCACCCTTTTCGGATTTAATAATTGGCATACATGAATGTCCACTGTCTTAATGATTCAAGACTGATCATTAGTGATATGTTACATTAATAGCAAACATATAACAGTGATTTTTATAATTAAAAAAAAAACATTCATTCTGTAAACATGATATAAAATTTAACAAAGAAGCACTTTGTCATGCAAACTTTAAATAAATTACACATAAATATGGTTTTAGCAAATATTGCCATACAAGAACAATGCGTAACAATGCATACAGGTATGTCTTAATTGTACCAGATGCCTCAATATTACAACAAACATTGTTAAAGATGAAACAAAAAAAAAAAAAAATCCTTGTAGTTATGTGTCAAAGTTACGAGAAGGCCATTTACAAGCAGTGAAAACAAAATTAGTGTATTAACATTTAAGACCGATTTAAAGTAAATTTCTTTTCAGTTAGATGCAGGATCAACTTTTCACACATTGTCACAAACAAGCTTCCATGATTCATGCTGAACTTGTTTTTTAGTTCTCAGTTCTCATATATTATTCAAATTGTCAACTTTGTTCACAACTAATGATTTGTAAAATTAGGTGAGCCTGCACTGACAAAAATAATTATAAGCCCTTTTCTGTTAAAGAAAGTTTGTACAAGCCAGCCCCTAAAAAAAGCCCAATCACTTGTCAGCCATATTGGATCTGTGGTAATATATGCTCTATCAGTATACCTCCAACATGGCAGCCACACGTAAATTATACACAAACCCTGCATAAAACCAAAGCAGTGCAATTTTAGTGCTTCAACGTGCAAACAGAAAATATGAAGAAGTTAATCAATTTGATGGCACAACACTTCTTACATAGAGATAAAGAAATATGGGCTATACATGATTTACAACACAAACCAGCTGTGCAATAACAAGGTCAACACCAGTAAACAAAACATGGTGGTATGAGTATATACACTTGGCAAGAAACATGGTCTGTGATGATTGAATTAATTCAACTATATGTACTACACATGAATTTCAAAGTAATGGCTTCACTATCGTTGAGAGATTGATATTTATATAATTGTTTGCACACTTTTCAGGAACAGAGCAAGTTTTATACACAGTCTACTTGTAATTGTTTACTGACAGCTGTTCAACAGCTAGACATTCACAAAATTCAACGGACATGTTTTAAAGGAGCACTTTCCTTGTACGGAGGATTTTTGGGATCGATTTTATGAAAAAAACTTGCTTTATTTCTCTCTATAATTACATTAATTCTTCAACATTTTTAACCACCTCTACTACCAATATTTTGAAACATTCTGAGAGAACTTAAGGTGTGGAGAAATAATCTGCAGAGTTTTATGATGCCTGCATCTTTAGTGACACAAATCATTTTCATTAAAATTGTGTGCATAAATTTCACATAAAAAAACTGCTTCAGTGGCTGAAAAGGTTACAGATTTACAGTAACTGGGTTCCTTGGTGAAACATCTATCATTCATACTTGTCCTGGAAAATGTTGTGTCATCAGCTTAGGACAGTTCCGGGATGTGAGACGCTTAGCTTGTCTGGGTAAATGGGCTTCAAAACTTATAGTCAAAAGTGTCCAGTGCCTCAACCCACACCCACCAATGATGTCCACTGCTTGTGTAATTTAACTTTCATGATTAGATGTTTTCATGGTGCTGAAGAAAAGACACTATGGAAAATTAAGTAAAAATTAGTGGAAATACCAGAGAAAACTATGTCCAAAAACAATTATTTGTTTAGAATTTTTTTGACTGGATAAAATGCATGGTATTGTGTGGATAGGATAGTTAACTGCTCAAATTCTGTTGGAGGCTTCATTGACCATATTGACAAGTGCTGGATGCCAGTGATGTGAAAGTGAAGTAATGAGTTTTACTTTTCTATCAAATTCTTGTCAATACGGTCAATGAAGCCTGCAACAGAATTTGAGCAGTTATTTAATTCTATCCACACACTACCATGCATTTTAGTGTTGTGCCTATACATGACAGAAAAGGTAGATAACCAACAGTTATTGCAGTTGACCTATTTAGGATGAAAACAAAAAAGAAAACAAACAACTGTGACATGAATGACATCTAAACTGGTCCAAAAATCCTAGAAAGGAATTCAAAGATTATACTCCATTACATCAGATAATAATACAAATAAAATGAAATAAATAAATCTAAAACAATTAGGTATAGGATTGGACATAGTAGTTTTCAGTGGTCTTTCCACCAACACTTAATTTTTTCTTAATTTTTTTTTTAACGATATTCTTTGATCGAAAGTGAGACTATAAAGTATATGCCTTAGGATTTAAAGATAGTGTATATGAAAAATGTAAACACTGTTTTATTTTCTGATACACCTTATTAATTTCACCTAAACCCTTGCTTACATGTACATATACTTAATTACAATATTAGCTAAAGTGATTACATATAGATCATCTGTCTTAATATGATTTGATTTTTTTTTTTAGATGAGGTAACTAATCTCCTTAAGCTGACGTTTTAATTAACAGGATGAGCGTAAAACATTTAAGATGTGGTAACAACATGTAGATGGAACAAACAAGCATTGGTTTGAACTGTTTCAACTGAAATCACCAATAGTATGTGAGTGGCCAATGGTTTTTCATTTACTGCAACAATGCAACTGCTTTAAAAAACATTTTGTATTTTACACATAACAACAACAACTACCAACACTGCGGTCACCAGCTTGCGTGACATCACAAAATTGCCTTATACACAATCATTCAAAGGCTACAACAATCATTCTTATAATGCTCATGTTCTTATCTTCCCAACAGATTTCCTCATACTGTAAATTGGCACTAACAAAACCTACAAGTCCATTTCATTCACTAATCTTTGAACTTCAAGAAAGAATGACACCATATTTATAGCAACAACAACACTCACATACATCTGCAGACAATGATGAAAATGTATATCCGTTCAGGGATTCTTACAGACTACCTTTTCTCAATGTCATACACATATAAATATTTTAGTATCAAAAGTACATCAGGTTGTCAAACATCTTGTTCAATATGCATATTTACCATCAATCAAAATGATGGCAAGGGATCAAGCTTTTCAAATACATACCCAATCAGAACTGACAAAGACATAACATGTTAAACACGGGCCTATATGTTACAAACAAATTCTGGCCCCTCCTCTTTCTTGCTGATTTTTGTGTTTCAATCTAAAATACAATTTTATGACACATATTGTTTCTCAGGTCTTAGCAGGTTAAATTTGTCAGTGCATGCAATGGTTTATTTTAAAAGACTTGCACAAAGAAATGGTGCCAGTCATGTACATGATAAACCACCAGTATTGAAAAGAAACGCATACTGTAACTCCCTAATCTTGTGTGTGATTACGTTGGCTTAAAAGCTCAGCAGAACAATGGCTTGATTATTAAATTTAAGCATAAAAAAGTTATTCTCTATTCAACTAGCTCTTTCTAGATAATGCCTTTACCTACTTTTACTTCTCATTATTGGTTTCAATTGTGATTCTGACATTACCAATATTCATGTAATTTCACTACAGTGTTACACTGGCAACAGGTACAGAAAACTTAGTTTATTTGCTTGAGAACAGCACTTTTTGTAAGCATTGTGCAAACATCTTATTACATGTAATACCATTTAGTGTAAATGTATAGTTAGCTGTAAGAATCTAGTATCTGTCTCACTTGTTCACTAAATGCTTCTAAAGCAATTTATTTCTAAAGCAACTTCAACATAGCCAAATCACATGTTCTAATATCCAATCACAGGATGTGTTAATTGGGTTTGAATTAATCAAACTAATAATGAAAATTATTCCTCCCAAAATGCATTACATGCTTCTTGTGATCATTTGGTTTTGTAGTTTTAGTACCTTCACACATTAAATGGTTTATATGAATTATGATCTCGTACAAAAGATCTAAATTATGGAACTTACCTAACATGAATGTGTTTTTTATCATTCATACACGTATAAAACGATACTTTATTGCTACGTTTAAGACAACTGACCACTCTTCCTTAATAATAACCTGTTACCAAAAGCACACTCTACAAAATAATGATTCACTGTTTGTCATCTATGATACAAAAACTTTCCTTCTGTTATGTGAACACACTCTACGTGCAAGACTGATATGAATACAATATTATTGTATCAAGTGAGAGTCAGTACAGCCATAACAAACAGAGGTAACCTCCTAGCGCTACAGTCAAAAGTTTTCTTATATACTTTGGGAGAACAATTTACCATAACTGACCTCAAATTTCGCCCACAAAAGTGCATTTTTAGAGGCAAATAAATGTCACAAAATAGTATTTTTGGTGCTGAAACTTAAACTTTTCCAGTTGAATGTCACCCCATCTTCCGAGCAAACCTCAAAACACCTTTCTGTTAAACCTCAAGCACTCATTCACTCAAAACACCTTTCAGAAATCAATAAACCACTTAATGAGGAAAAATGGGCAAGTTAATCATGGATGAAATTTATGGTCATTCAGGTCCATGTGAGTCGGGACTGCTCACAACTCAGGCTTGTCATATATCATAAATACACTCACTGTAATATTTGTTCAACCTCAGCTGCACATATTTTGAACATAACACTGACATGGGCGTCTATCGTACATTTAGATACACGAATGCACTTAACTACTTGCACATTTTTCATGTAAAAGGTTCACATTTTTAACAAACTCACATTTTACATTAACTCCTGTGAATATGTGCCTGGTAATCATCATTAATAATTCTTCATTGTTATGTTTGACTCAGATACTTATGTGTATTTATCTGAAAACTTACTAGTCTTCAGCGTCTGTTTACAAGTAAAATGGCTTAGATGCAATGAACACTTTTGCACAGTGTATCTTGCAGTCAGAAAAACAGGAGTAAGAAGTCTGCATTACATCATTACATTGCATGTTATTCACAACCTACTATATACATGTACCAGCCCTCAAAGCTAGCAACAGCTAGGGCTATTGGGTTAATCCACTAAATGATACAATTATGTGACCTTGAGTACCATAATTAATAACAATGAGTAAAATTACATTTGACATACAATGTAGACAACCAGTACATGTAACTACTGTACATGTACACATGCATCTAAATGTCTTTTCCATTTCTGCATTATGTTGACAACCCAAATATTATACTAAATGTTTTAACTTGTGTCAAAATTTAAAATCTAATGTATAAAATGGGGCTGAAATTTGGAGCACATATGTGAAAAATGCAATCTGAAATTCTCTGGACACAAACAAAATGTATTGACTCAATTGGTTTGTGAAATTGGCCCAATAAACTTTTAGACACTGACCTTCTGCTTCTGTATTGCGTGTATGACAGAAAAGTTTGCAATTTGAATGTGCACTCTGGCTCTCTGCAAACACAGTCTTTTAATTATTTTGATTTGTACACAAACAGCTGCACACACAAAACCTGATGCAACTGACTTTCCACAGATTACAAACCTGAAAACTGAGATTACTCCTAAAAGCACTCGGGTTATTTGTCTAGCCTTTGTACTTGTACTGCTTTCATGCATACTTTGAAGGTGCATAACTGCCTTTGGTAGTTAAATTTGCACTTTTACATTTTATATACACAACCCCATATATGTTCCAGAAAAAGGGGCCAGTTGAGAGAAGAGTGTATGTGCACTGGTTCAATAAGCCTGGGGACTCGTGCACTACAGAGGTATGCAACAACTTGGTAACATCCCACAACGGTTGACCATACCATTGGCTAAAACAGCTGCTCAAACTGCACTTCAGTATTACAACACAAGGAAATGACCACTCATGTTTCTGATCCTCACTCAAAAATTCAAGGAACACTGTTAAGTGGACTACTGATTACCTCCCTTTCTGCGGCTTACCCAGCAGGAACCTCCATGTCAGTTTGTGCAGCCACAACCTGGAAGAATTGTACCTCCCACTACACAGTAGACACACACTGACTACATGTATTATCCTTGTAGCCATCTAACAACACACTGCTTGCAAGCTCCAGGTCCCATTGTAAAGCCTCTAACAGCTTTTCACAGTGATCTCTTGTGGCCACACCCAGACGAAACAGCTGTTCCACCTTCAGGTATCGTATCGCGGTTTCACAGTTCCACTGGGCATGGCACAGTGCTGTGTGACACTCATCGTCCGTAACACCCAACACGCTACTTAGGACGTACTGTACTTTGTCTCTGGGAGAGCTAGAAGGAGAAAATGTCTGCCTTTGACCTTGACCTTGATAGCCTTGGTCGGTGGCCTTGGCTCTATCGCGCCTCCCAACTTGTCGCCCAGGAGATGGGCGACCATGGTTGGGCTCTGGGCTTACAGCCTTAAACCCTGTCATCCCTGACCAAGACAAATTTTCACTGTGGACTGAAGCAGTTCGTGAGGTCTTTGGAGATGGTGGCCCCTCTGAGTCAAGATTCTCATACTCTGACCTCTGCTGTGACCTTGAGCGCTGTCGCAATTGGTTGATGACTGGATCCATGTCGCTGTTTACTCGGGACTCTGCGCCTGCACTGATGCTGCGCTGGTACTGTGTTCCGTCCACCGAGAATGGTTTTACAGCAGCCGTGTTGGCAGGAAGGCAGTCCTTCTTTTGCTTGTCTGGCAACAGAAAGTAGTGCGTGTGGCTGAGCTGCACACCCTCCTGTTTGACAGGGTGGATGCGAGGTTTTCTTGGTACAGAGTACAGGTCGTCCAAACTGCTGGACTTGGCCTCAGGCTGTCCATCCTGGAGGTAATCCCGTGGAGGTAAGGGGGGAGGGTGCTCCGCTATGCCACCGTTAGGCGCTTGATCATTCGAGTCATCAGACTCAAATGAGTCCCACTCATCATCAGCGAAGTCTGACATAGGTTTGTAGTTGTCCCTGGTACTGGTGAGGCAGACTGTGGGACGAGCACCTGGGACTGCTCCGGCCACCGTCCCCGGGGCAACACCATACTGAGACCTCGGCTGGATCAGGACATGGGATAACTTCTCCTGGAAAGCCTTTTGTTGAAGAGGTCTGGGGTTGGGTGGTGTTGTTGCCTCAACGGGTACTTCATCATATTGTGCTGATTTGTACACAACAGGCTCGTGTTTACGCTGCTGGTTAGGTGAACCAAAGCTCTCCCATGCAGGAGGGACGCTGTCATACAAAGGAGCGCCCACTGGTGGAGGCGGCGTGAATGTCTTATTGGGACTGGCGGCGGGTGAGGTTGGAGTCAGTGAAAAGTTACTTAACTGGTCATTCAGCCAATCAAAAGCTTTTGCATTTTTATTACCTGCCTCTGACTGGTTTGGTTGGAAACTGACCCACTGATTTGGTGGCTTGATTTGCCGGTTTGTCCCAGCACTGACCTTGGGGTACTCTGAGGCTGAGTTAGAGGTCGTGTTACTGGGGGTTGGAACTGACGCGTACGTCCCATCTTCTGACGGTGGTACAGAGTAATATCTGCTACCAGAGGATGAGTACTGACTAGTGGCTGCTGGTAGATTCTGTAAATTCTGTTCTGGTACTTCGCTGTACTGTGACCTTGGGGGAACTGGAGGCTGATAATTGTCGGCTGACGGCAATTTGTTTGATTGGTACGGCTTTTGGACGATTAGTGACGAGGACAAAGATGTGGAGGTGGAAGGCAATGCGGAGGATGAAGGCAATGCAGAGGATGATGGCAATGTGGAGGATTTTGTCATGTCAGAGCTTGCAGTTTGCTGTATTGGGGTGACACTACGGCTGTTATTACTACTGCCAGTGGAAGGACCCGAGTACCGCAGTCCGTCAAACACCAGGTCAAAGGGATCTTTCTCTGCATTGGGGTCTCCTATGAGAGGTCTGGGCAACTCAACATTCCTGTAAATACTTAATTCTGTGTCCGCAGTCATTAAAGTGTCAAAAAGTGACAGAGAGTTTTTTGCAGAGTTACGTGACAGATTTGCGGCATTGGTAGATTCAACCTCATCGCTCAGGTCAATGAGGGGCCTTTCTTCACTTCGACGTTTCCCATGAATCTCCTCTTTACCAGATCGTGGGTACGTTGCGTTGGGCTTTGCTCGATTTACTGGTATGCGACTGTCGGAGTGAGATGAAACATAAAACGACGATTTATGGGAGAATTTAGAGCGCTCCTGTCTGTTTGGCTTTGGACTGGATTTCCTTTCTTTATCTGCCTCATTCTGAAATTTGGCGTACTGGAACAGCTTCCCACCATTAAGAGTCTGGTACATTAACGGTCCTACAAAAGAGAAAATAATAATGACATCGAGAGTGTTACACACATACATGATCTCCATAAAACACCTCCACAACTATGGTATTTTACCCAAAATTTTTTAGATGACTGTTACTCATTTCACCTGATTCTGAGAGTTCTCTTAATCTTAAAAAGGTGTTTGAGGTTTCATAAAGTGAGATCATATCTTACCGGAAAATGCAAGTTTAAGCACCTAACATAAAATCTAATGATGTTTATCTGCCTACGAAAATGCACTTTCTGGGCGAAATTACAGGTCAAATACAGTACACCGATTTGTTTATTTATTTATTTGATTGGTGTTTTATGCAGTAATCAAGCATATTTCACTTAGAGAGTCAGGGGAAACCCAAAACCATCCACACATTTCTGGTAGACCTTCCCACATATGGCCGGAAAGGAATCCAGCATAAGCTGGACTTGAACTCTTAGCAACTCCAGCTCCAGCTCCAGCTCCAGGGTAATTGTGCTGCGCTGGCATGCTAACCACCTCGGCCACAGAGCTAACCAGGCCTGCTTCAGACACCAGACACAGCCCTACTAAAAGTTAATTGGAATACTAAACGCCACGAAAAAAGTACATGTGCCCATATTGCTCAACTGTGTCTCCAGCTTACACTAATGCAAACACTGAGCCATCATAGTGTATTGTCTTTGAAACACCCTATTCTAATAAAATTACCATGAAAAAGAAAAAAAGGAAATAAAGAGAAAAAATGATAGATTTTGAAGTCTAGCTTTTCTACTGTGATATACAGAATACATATAATGTGATGATATACCCCACTGAAATAAACTAACAAAGACACAGTAGTTACAAACACGTATGAAAAACACGAACACATATACATGTAATCCAAATTAACACAACATTTAAAAACAGTGGTGGATTATTCTATTACAGCTAAATTAAGCACTGGCATACATGTAGCTAAGGTAACTGGTTATCATTTTCAGCTCCAAGTTACATTTATTTGACTTGTGTTTGCGTTCACGAATATTTTACCTATATGACGGCATCCAAGTTACACTCATTTCGTAGCAGCTCATATGCAGGATTACAACTTACGTTTATTGCGGTCTGGAAGTTGTGTGGGTTTGACATCATCAGTCTCTCCAGATATATCTGGAGGCTCCATTGGATTTCTCAAATAGACCCTTGAAAGAAAACGGACATTAGTTCCAAAAAAGTTTTTTCATCATACATGACCTCATTTCATTATAATTTGGTTTCTGCAATTTATCATCAAAAAATGCACATAAATTGTGAGCACATACATGTATTAACGATTACATACATTTTATATATTGTTTAACTATAGATATTTATTCTTTTTTTTACTTTGCTTTAATGCCATGCTCAAGAATCCACAGACAAGTTATGTAAGTTTCAGTTCCTTTTGTAAACTGTTTGCAACCTTTGGTATTACTGATAAACATGCATTTGTGAACTTGGAAACCACAGACACTGCTGCCATATTGGCAGAAAACAATGAATGAGTTGGCATCTAAGAATTCCTCATCAAGGGTCAGGATACAACCAGCACCCTGATCACATGAATCATCCATTAATCTGCATATTTCATTTGTGCAATTTATCACCAAATAAGGCACCTAATGATTGAGACATTTTTATAGGGATGATTATATGGATTTCTTACTCATCAATGATGGATGGATCCCCCCATGTGGAGCCTCCAACATCACCATGCCCAGTGTGGATAAAGCTGTTTCTCAGAGGATGGCTGATGTCGTGGGCTATAAAGATAATCATAGGCTGTATAAAGTATAGTTACGGGATGTAAACATAACCATGAGCTGTAAACATAACCATGAGCTGTAAACATAACCATGAGCCCAAACACAACCACACCTATAATTTGTTCTTAGGGCAATGGAAAAATACTTTTAAACTCCACAAAACAGCATGAGAAAAGAATGTCTGATGTTACAGGGTTTCGACATTTTCTTGAATGTTATCTTACAATGCTGCTACAAAATGATGGCATTTGAGAGATCACTTGATTTCAGACTGGTTGTGTTTGTCAAGCTTTGAAGTAAACCATCAAAGTCTCTGTACAAGTAGATCAAAGACTAATGAAATTGGGCTAACTCATGAGTTGAGTGCAAAGAATGACAGTACAACTTTATTCGTTGTAAAGTGTTAGAATCATGTGATTCACAAAATGCATTTTAAAACACAACTGTTTTACTGTACAAGCTGTAACATAAATGAACATTTTAAATGATAAAATTGGGCCTCCGTGGCTCAGTTGGTTAGCGCGCTAGCCCAGCGTAATGACCCAGGAGTCTCTCACCAATGCGGTCGCTGTGAGTTCAAGTCCAGCTCATCCTGGCTTCCTCTCCGGCCGTAAGTGGAAAGGTCTTCCAGCAACCTGCAGATGGTTGTGGGTTTCCCCGGGCCCTGCCTGGTTTCCACCCACCATAATGCTGGCCGCCGTCATATAAGTGAAATATTCTTGAGTATGGCTTAAAACACCAATCAAATAATAAAAATATAAATAATAAATGAGAAATTAGATCATGCTAAGCATAGCGTGCTGACCTGCAAGTCTTCGTTGGGGGTCCATAATATTGCGGGGGAAAGGTCCGACCTCATGAGTTCGTTTGTTCTGACCTCTCCACCAGAAATGGTCCGGTCTGTGCAATAGGGGACAAGAGCAGCAAGTTAGTAGATTCTGTATGAAATTTCAATTAAATCCTTACATGTGTGAAGAATTTAAGCAAAGTTTGTGTAAACTTAAAATGTGTATTTACATGGAGTTACAGCTGGTGAGCAAGATAATACACACAAGGGATCAATACACACTCTCTTTTTAACACCAGATCCTTAGCCAGGGTTTATTAAAGGCATGGGGGTTGAATGTCCTAGCCATAATGGCCGGGTGTTCTGGGGCTACAGGTTCCCAGCCACCACGAACCTACCACTGCTGGAGATGGTGATGCTGTGATTCAAGACCAGTTGAGAAGTCTTGTTTAAATATATGTCAAAATTAATACCATGTCACCAGTGGAAGGTATCATTTAAAGCTCCTCCACTATTAATAAAAAAGAAATCACATATATGTAAGCCTGGCCTGTAGATATCTCATAAGTATCTCAATAAAAGCATTTCTTAAAGAGGAAGAACTTTTTTAAATGAAGTACTCCTTAGCAGACAGTCTATTAACTTAAGACCTAAACAATAAGAAATTGTTTTGTTTATGTTTCTTCATGTATTTTTTTAATTATTTTATTTATTTTACAGTATTGTTTTGCAGAAAAGGACAGCAAATAGAATAAAGTGTTTTTTAGAGGCAGGGCCCAGTGCACTGTGGCTCCACAGAGCCATGGCAGACCTCTCGATAGGCATGGTGCTGTGCCAGGTGATAAACCGCTAACTAGGGATCTGAATACTGTTCAATTCAACGTGACAATTTTTTTTTTTATATTTTTCAAAAAATTTTGATTAAAGTAACACATACCATTGATCACAATGCAGTACTAAGGAGTAAATGGAAATCCCATTTACCCTAATTCTTCTAAATCTTAGGACAGATATCAGCGGTGCTGAAACCAAAGAATTACATTTCTCCCCAAGTTTTCTTGAGAAGTAAAACATGAATATGTTGTTCATTATATGGACTAACCAGGTGCAAAAAAAAAAAGAAACTAAATATTCCTGATAAAGTTACATGTATACTGGCTAGAAAGAGCAGACCAGGTGTCTTTTTGTTATCTTTCTATCTATGTTCAAACTTCATGCTCAACTTTCAAATGTAAGTTTTTGTGAGAGCATCAACTCATTTACTGTTGAAGGCAAATTTTAATGACAACTTTGAGGCTATGATTCTCATTAGCAGCATTTACCTCATGACCAGTAGACACAGGGCTGCCTCATCCTACCTGCCATCAATGATGACAATGTGGGCATGTACTACATGACCAGCAGACACAGGACTGCCTCGTCCTACCTGCCATCAATGATGACAATGTGGGCATGTACTACATGACCAGCAGACGCAGGACTGCCCCGTCCTACATGCCATCAACGATGATGATGTGGGCATGTACTAAATGATACTGAGTTGCAGTCGCCTCGTGACCAGTAGACACAGGGCTGCCTCGTCCTACCGGCCATCAACGATGATGATGTGGGCATGTACTAAATGATACTGAGTTGTAGTCGCCTCGTGACTAGTAGACACAGGGCTGCCTCGTCCTACATGCCATCAATGAGGACGATGTGGGCATGTACTAAATGATACTGAGTTGTGGTCGCCTCGTGACCAGTAGACACAGGGCTGCCTCGTCCTACCTGCCATCAATGAGGACGATGTGGGCATGTACTAAATGATACTGAGTTGTAGTCGCCTCGTGACCAGTAGACACAGGGCTGCCTCGTCCTACATGCCATCAATGAGGACGATGTGGGCATGTACTAAATGATACTGAGTTGTGGTCGCCTCGTGACCAGTAGACACAGGACTGCCTCGTCCTACCGGCCATCAACGATGATGATGTGGGCATGTACTAAATGATACTGAGTTGTAGTCGCCTCGTGACCAGTAGACACAGGGCTGCCTCGTCCTACATGCCATCAATGAGGACGATGTGGGCATGTACTAAATGATACTGAGTTGTGGTCGCCTCGTGACCAGTAGACACAGGGCTGCCTCGTCCTACATGCCATCAATGAGGACGATGTGGGCATGTACTAAATGATACTGAGTTGTGGTCGCCTCGTGACCAGTAGACACAGGGCTGCCTCGTCCTACCTGCCATCAATGAGGATGATGTGGGCATGTACTAAATGATACTGAGTTGTAGTCGCCTCGTGACCAGTAGACACAGGGCTGCCTCGTCCTACCTTCCATCAATGATGATGATGTGGGCATGTACTAAATGATACTGAGTTGTGGTCGCCTCGTGACCAGTAGACACAGGACTGCCTCGTCCTACCTTCCATCAATGATGATGATGTGGGCATGTACTAAATGATACTGAGTTGTGGTCGCCTCTTGACCAGTAGACACAGGACTGCCTCGTCCTACCTGCCATCAATGAGGACGATGTGGGCATGTACTAAATGATACTGAGTTGTGGTCGCCTCGTGACCAGTAGACACAGGACTGCCTCGTCCTACATGCCATCAATGAGGACGATGTGGGCATGTACTAAATGATACTGAGTTGTGGTCGCCTCGTGACCAGCAGACACAGGACTGCCTCATCCTACCTGCCATCAACGATGATGATGTGGGCATGTACTAAATGATACTGAGTTGTGGTCACCTCGTGACCAGCAGACACAGGACTGCCTCGTCCTACATGCCATCAATGATGACGATGTGGGCATGTACTAAATGATACTGAGTTGTGGTCGCCTCGTGACCAGTAGACACAGGACTGCCTCGTCCTACCTGCCATCAACGATGATGATGTGGGCATGTACTAAATGATACTGAGTTGTAGTCGCCTCGTGACCAGTAGACACAGGGCTGCCCTGTCCTACATGCCATCAATGATGATGATGTGGGCATGTACTAAATGATACTGAGTTGTGGTCGCCTCGTGACCAGTAGACACAGAGCTGCCTTGTCCTACATGCCATCAATGAGGACAATGTGGGCATGTACTAAATGATACTGAGTTGTGGTCGCCTCATGACCAGCAGACATAGGACTACGTCGTCCTACCTGCCATCAACGATGATGATGTGGGCATGTACTAAATGATACTGAGTTGTGGTCGCCTCGTGACCAGCAGACACAGGACTGCCCCGTCCTACATGCCATCAATGATGACGATGTGGGCATGTACTAAATGATACTGAGTTGTGGTCGCCTCGTGACCAGCAGACACAGGACTGCCCCGTCCTACCTTCCATCAATGATGATGATGTGGGCATGTTCTAAATGATACTGAGTTGTGGTCGCCTCGTGACCAGCAGACACAGGACTGCCCTGTCCTACATGCCATCAATGATGACGATGTGGGCATGTACTAAATGATACTGAGTTGTGGTCGCCTCGTGACCAGCAGACACAGGACTGCCTCGTCCTACCTTCCATCAATGATGACGATGTGGGCATGTACTAAATGATACTGAGTTGTGGTCACCTCGTGACCAGCAGACACAGGACTGCCCTGTCCTACATGCCATCAATGATGATGATGTGGGCATGTACTAAATGATACTGAGTTGTGGTCACCTCGTGACCAGAAGACACAGGACTGCCTAGTCCCACCTGCCATCAATGATGACGATGTGGGCATGTACTACATAACCAGCAGACACAGCGCTGCCTTGTCCTACCTGCCATCAATGATGATGATGTGATCCCCTGCCTCCAGCTCCAGCTTGTCTCCCTCCTTAAATGCCTGGATAGCCCTCATCTCAGGTGGTCGCACCTGTAAACAGTACCATGACAACCGTAACCCAACACTTGTCCATGGTGAATACCACCCATGATTTCAAGCCCATGTTCTATCTAGTGCATGTTAATCCACTTTGTATAATCCAACACAGCATGCTGTTGGCCAGTTCCCACCCATTGTTCCTCTGACGTCAGAGAAGGGAGATAATCCTCTTTAATAGTGAACAGCTCCTCTAATTGATGAAGACATTCTCTAGAACTTGAGTTTGATCGGTAAACTTCTCATAGAATATAAAACAAATTCCTAATGATGAACAAGGCTTCAAATATGCTTTACATGAACATGCATGCACATATGTTTCAGTGTTGTTACATGTATACTCAGTATACTGTTTTGTTTTCACATTTAGTGCACTCCATATTGGTCAATTTAAGGGCTTCACAAAAAGTACAATTTTATCAGTCTACACGGAATAATGTCTTCAGAATATGCTTGAATAAACACCTCCCTAACATGCAAAAAAGGTTGAAGAATTACAGCAAGCTAAAATCAGTCTTAATGTTCCTGACCCCACTATTTTTACTGCATTTTTGTTGTTTGAAGACAGAAAAAGATTTTACTACTGATGCTACGGATACCACAATATTGGTGTTGCCATGGTTCCCAAGTTACTTTTCGAGCCCTACCTCACAGAGGAAGTCCTTGAGAGCGAGGAATGTAGGTCTGTCCTGAGGTTTGTGTGCCCAGCACTGTAACATCAGCTGGTAGATGTCCGCAGGGCAATGGGGTGGCTTCTGCAACCTCTCACTCTCAACGTCAATCTTCTGTAAAATCTGACCAAACCACCAGCACACAAACATGTCAATGGTCAAGTTTAATACACACTTTACTACACGTAAAGACACTACTATTTCATTAAATTTATTTATCTGATTGGTGTTTTACACCATGCTCAGGAATATTTCACTTAGGAATATTTGTGGTTAGAGGAAGCAAGGCACAGCCCAGGTGAAACCCACGACCATCTGCAGGTTGCTGGGAGACCTTAACACATGCGACCAGTGGGGAAGCCAGCATGAGCTGGACTTGAACTCTCGGCGACTGCATCGGTGAGAGGCTCCTGGGTCATGGTGCTGCACTTGCAGGCTCACAATTGGGGAACTTCATTAGGTGAGAGGGGGGGCCTCCGTTGCTGAGTTGGTTAGCGCGCTAGCCCAGCGTAATGACCCAGGAGCCTCTCACACCAATGCAGTCGCTGTGAGTTCAAGTCCATCTCATGTTGGCTTCCTCTCCGGCCGTAAGTGGGAAGGTCTGTCAACAACCTGCGGATGGTCGTGGGTTTCCCCCGAGCTCTGCCCGGTTTCCACCCACCATAATGCTGGCCGCCGTCGTATAAGTGAAATATTCTTGAGTACGGCATAAAACACCAATCAAAAAAAAAAAAAAAAAAAAATCATTAGGTGAGACTCAAACATAACTTAATGTCTACTACCTGACTAGAAACTGGAGTTCTAATTATAATTAATAATCTATCAGCTCATCATTATTAAAGACAAAATAAAAAGTATATACTGTAAATGCCTTTTTATTTGCGTGGTAGTAGCATTAGGGGATTTTGCAGCAAACACTTCTGCGAAAATAGATGCCATCAAATATAAATCCCATGTAAGTAATTTATTGATGAAGCATGCGTTACAGTTATAAATTTGTTAACAAGCACTACAGTTCTAATACTTTTTCAAACATGTTAATCAGAAATACCTAATTAGAAGGTATTCCATCTTTTACAAATCCTGCTTAATTGATCGTCAGTTAATATTGCTTTTTTTTAAGGAGGCTTAGTTCTGCCCCAATGTGATGTTGTTGTTGTTGTTGATTTATTGCCATGGTTAGAGACAAACAAATCAATAACAAATCAAATCAAAGCAGGAAAGGGCTTAGTCTTATAAAGATTAACAATCTTCAAAAGATTAAAACCTTAGGAGGATTAACTTCCTTTGTCTGATCAAGTTACTGTATTGTATAGAATTTCTGTCACATCTTACAGGGACAAACAAGTTTAAATGATAACATTGTTACTTGAATGCTTGAGTTGTTTCATTACTTGAAGTTTGTTTACTGAAGTTTGATTTTCGTTTATCAGTTGTCCAAAATTCTGTTAAGATCCCTGAAAGTTGATTCCCGCGAATGTGTCTTCTTACCAAATTCGCAAAAGCTTATGCCCACGAATAAAAGGCATTTACAGTATAGTAACTATCATGCAAAATTTTTGTTGAATTTCTTCTATTCTGAAGATCCTTGACTATTTCAGAAGTATTGTCCCTTTTATTGCAAAATATGGTTTTTCAGTCAACTGTTGTGGAATAGCTTGTGTTTGGAGTAGTCGCTCAGCTATATTTTTTTAATGAATAACATATCCACATTTTACACTGTGCGATATTCAGACATATCAGGTTATCTGTGTGGTGGTTACAGAATTACACCCTTACCTGCGATCCATTGTAGCCCATCCAGGGCTCTTGGCCATAGGTAAACATCTCCCAAAGGGTCACCCCAAACATCCAGGTGTCGCTCGCATGGGAGAACTGACGAGACTTCAGACTCTCTGGGGCACACCTGAGCAAAAAAGGGGTGAGATCTGAGGTTTACAAAATTTACAACCTGAATTATGACACAACACAATAAATATTACATGTTTTCGCATGTAGTTTACATGACTTCATTGTAATACACATTCCCATACATATGCCAAAAACCTGCCCTTTGCCTGAGCCGTCTACTGCTTTTCTCATCAAGTATCAGTCTGTCGCAAAATTTTTCTCTTCCAAAAGTTGCTGGACATTTAAATACATGACAGCACAAGGAGATGACATGTACATAAAGTTGCTGGAAAGGGTAAATGTACCAGAAAATTAGTTCAGAATATACCTGTAGGTTTCATGTGACTAATGCTTGTAAACTTACCATGCAAATGGCACTTTTTTGTGTTCTGTCATCACATAGTGATCTTCTTGACTGGGAAGGGCTCGCATTAGACCAAAATCACCTATTTTCACCTGGAAAATATTAACACGTGTATCACATTATTATGTTATAGAACACCAAGAAGCTATGAAACATTTTGGGGTTTAAAGCTGTACTCAAGGATATTACTTAAATATTTACATGATGGCAGTCCGGATAAAGTTACTGAGGAAACCCACATTATTTTATGTGAAACCCAAAGACTTACAGCCGAAAACAAACCATGCGAATCAAGACTTGATCACATGTCCTCATTAGTCAGGCACTGATTAGCTGCTCAGGCACTTTTGTCTAACTAACCAGCCAGAGCATTAACTGACCTGAAATTATACACTTAAGAGTGCTTTCTTCGCAAACTGACCTTTTCTGCTGAGGCCATCAACACGTTCCTGCAGGCCAGGTCTCTGTGGATGAAGCGTTTAGATTCCAGGTACCCCATCCCAGTCGCAATTTGGATGGCAAAGTCGCACAATGTCGTTAACAGGTACTTCTGCTGCTCTCGTCGTAACTGATCCAGCAGAGATCCCAAGGGAGCTAACTCTGTTACCTGGTTATCCATGAAAAAACAGATTTAATTGATGCTGTTATTTTACCCCTTTTCTATGTGCGTGTATTTTACTATACAATGAAGACGTACCAATATGAATTTCTGTCATACTTATGACTGATATTTTCATTTATTGTAACATATAAGTACATGTAGTGTAATTCTGACTTCAATATGACTAGGCTATATGTTATTACATTTCAGCTCTTATTTTACAACACTACTTGTGTAATATGTATAACTTGTTAGAGGAACTACTGGCTGTTTAAATCTGTTCATCTGAATTCACCAAGGCAATTGCAGCAAATCTGACAAAACTTCATAAATCCATGAATTGCAAGTAACTGAATAACGTGATGTGATTAAAGATTCACTTTTCTGTCAAAGTAGGTCCAAATGTAAATGTACATATGTGGATTGTTTTATTTATTTGGCTACATAAAGCACTTTCTGCTGCTTAGCCATCACTCATTCAGAAAGAGTGGTATTTGAACACTTACCGTACAAATAAATTTGACATTTTGTTTGCACATTTATTTTGCTTTATTTTATTTAATTGAAATTCTCAACTATGGCATTACATGTATTATTAAACAACAATGAAACAAATAATTTTATTTATTTATCTATTTATTTAATTGGTGTTTTAACCATCCACAGGTTGCTGGCACATACAGCTGGAGAGGAAGCCAGTATATGCTGGACTGGTGAGAGGCTACTGAGTGATTGTGTCATGCTGGCGTGCCAACCCCCGGCCACCGAAGCCCCTAAATAATTTTATTTTCCGAGGTGTTAGGTACAGATATGCACACCTTACTGGTGGCTTCACAGGCACAGCTACTGTTTATTTTCAGCAAGGCACCAACTTCGTGTGTATATCAAACAGGGTTCAAAACAACACCCGTGTGAGTACCTACATGATGTAGGTTGTATATACGTGACAGGGTCTTACCATCATGAGGGGTGTGGAGAGCACAACTCCGTACAAGCGGATCAGGTTGGGGTGGTCCAGAGAATGCATCACATTCACCTCCTTTACAAAATCTTCAAAGGCACCTGGCAGAGCCAGCGCATCATTTTTCAGGATTTTTATGGCAACAGGAATCTGTAACAAGATGAAATCACTGAAAGGTATAACTACAAGTGTGTGACTGCATAATCCCATGTGAAAATACAGTTTAATAGAAGATTCATGTAGAATGTTCATGGGTTTTTTTGAGTAAATAGGCAGAATTTTGTGTCACACACTTCTTTTCACAATCATAGCCTCCAGCTTTTTTCACAAACACCCAATGACAGGTACAATACTTAACTCCACAGAAAGTTAATCACTGGAAAAAAAAATGTGGGCATTGAAATACATTTTCAGTTTATCTTCATCATCAATGACAGGTGCAACACTTTTACCTCCAAAGGGAGTTAATTACTAACAAAAACTAAGATATTTTCAGATGATCTTTAGACTACCGAGGAACAGAGTAAGCTGGTCATAGCACCAAAGGTCTTCATCTATGAAAATTCTACAGCTTTATGTAAACATACATTATACGACAACACAAACTTTCCCACATCTGAATCAGCCTTGTGCAGAGTGTCTGTAAATTCTTCTTCTGATACTCATGCTGCATTTGATAACCCTCATAAACACTTTTCGTGTCGTGAATTTGGTTGAAGGTTAGAGGCAGAATCAATCTGACAGTTTCGTCAGTTGTGCCTATGAAACAAGATGGCGACTGCATAGGCAATTCGTGCTTCTGTCCTGCTGGAAGCGAGTAACTTGTAGCAGTTGTCGTTTTACCCCACTTACATCGAGGAAATGCATGCATGGTGGGTGAGAAGGTTCATAAATTGTTAACTGACATCTTGGTATACATGTACTTTTTATGGACCTGTTGCTTGTCCGCAATCTTTGCTAAACTTTGATCCTTCAGCTGACTTTCGAGCTCACGAGTGATATTTACAAGTCATGAAGTTTAAACGGGATTCACATGTCATGAACTCGAAAATACAACTTGTAGGCATGCTACTGAGCGCAGCATTAGGATTAATGCCTTTAGTGTATTCATTTATTGGATTAGTGTACCTGACACACCTAAAACTATACAGCTGCACCCTAACTGGTGAGACCTACATGTAGAATGCAGATTCCCACAGGAACTTCACTGGTTAGAGAAATTCTGGTAGAAGCCTTTAGTTCTCGGGGCCAGTAAAAGGCTTACATGTAGGAAGATGTCTACAACTGTGTGAATAAGGATGTCCACTGTAGATGTCTGACTTACATATAGGTAATGCATGGCATCAGATGGTAACCTTCTACATATCCTTCTGGCTACCCACGGCCATCCACCCCTGTTCCTTGGGAAATAAACTCAATTTAGGTAAGTTCTAGGTGAACATGTTCAACCACTCTCCATTCGTTTACATGCCTGACGAATATGTATTGCATGTTGCGATATTGTCACATCCAAAAGAAATGGACCGGCCCCGATAGCACAGTTGGTAGAGCGTTCGCTTCGGGAGCGGTAGATCCAGGGTCAATCCTGAATCAAGTCACACCTAAGACCTTAAAAGAGGAAGTTGTAACTTCCTCACTTGGCATTCAGAAAGAAGGGGATAGTGCAACGACTGGTTAACCCCTATCAGTATAATGGCTTGGGCAGGTCGGCTTACTTGCCTTCAGTAAGGGGTCTCAGTGAAGCAGCACCAGATAAAAGAGCAGTGGAAATCCGTCCTGCGACAAGGAGGCACAGTACATGCAATCTAAGGATTCCTTCGTTATCAAATGACTGAAAAATTGTTAAGTACGTCGTTAAACCCCAAGCACTCACTCACTTACCAAAGAAATGATTGACACCTGTTATATATCAAACTGTTCATATTTTGCTAAAAATTTAAAGCCAATGATGCACAGTGGATGTTTGCAATGACAATACTGTGCCACGGGGTAATTCGTTCTACGCCATGCTTCACTGTGGGATGAAGGGAGATAACTCTCACCTTATTTCCTGATGGTGTTGACCAGTCTCCTTTCCTCACCACACCAAATGAGCCATTCCCAAGGTTACTGTACATGACTAGAGCTTTCTCATTGATCAAGCAGGTAAGCAGCTGTTCTCGGTTCACAGGGCTCAAAGATTTCCCAGGTGTCGGACTACTTTTCTTGGTGGAAAATCTTTCATTGGGTTTGCTTCCGGGGAGAATCTGAAAAATCATGTACATGTAACATAGTGCCCTCTTCATGAGATTGTTATTCTTTTTGCAGTTAATCTTGAAAAATACCTTCTTCTCACAAAAAATGCATCAAAAATCAGCCAGCCAGTCACAGAAAGTCACACATTGCACTGCACATGTTTAGTAAACATTCACAGCCCCTTTTCTCCAAGCACCTATACATATATATATACATATATAAGTGGCACGTGAAGTCTGCCCAAAAACTGCTCTAAGAAATGGGACCTTGGTAAATACAAGGATAAGAGAGTTATGTGCGACATTAACAATATGCTCCATGAAATGCCTGCCAGAATGGGTGTAAAAAAGTAGTACATCTCGACTTTTTAATAATCTATAAGAACTTTGGTTTGATGTAGGTTGAGTAATTTGACATCACAGAACCTTGTTTCATACCTCTTCAAATCCCTTAAATGCTGCAAATTCTTGGGATCCCACTTGTCTCTCCCACCATACATATCTAAGAGGTCTTTCTGTCACATATCTCCCTGTGTACCTTATCTATTCCTCTCTGTGACATATCTCCCAGTGTACCTTATCTATTCCTCTCTGTGACATATCTCCCTGTGTACCTTATCTATTCCTCTATGTGACATATCTCCCAGTGTACCTTATTTATTCCTCTCTGTGACATATCACCCACTATACCTTATCTAGAATGTCCTTCTGTAACATATCTCCCAGTGTGCCTTATTTATGCCTCTCTGTGACATATCCCCCACTATACCCTTATCTAGGATGTCTTTCTGTGACATATCTCCCAGTGTACCTTATTTATGCCTCTCTGTGACATATCTCCCACTATACCTTATCTCGGATGTCTTTCTGTGACATATCTCCCACTATACCTTATCTCGGATGTCTTTCTGTGACATATCTCCCAGTGTACCTTATCTATGCCTGTCTGTGACATATCTCTCAGTGTACCTTATCTAAGATGCCTTTCTTCCTCAGAGTGGCCTTCTTCCTCTTCACAGCATCTAACAGTCGGCGACTTGCCGGCTTACCCATCCCAATCTTTTCCAGGTCCTCTGTCTTCACATAGTCAAAGTGACCAAGTCTGTAAATACATCAAAAACAAGTCTCCGTAATTTCAATACATTTCAATTTTGTAGCACAGACAATCAAAAGGAAATTTCAGGAATTGAGAACACTAATTCCTCAACCTTTGTGCATATAAAAGAGCAACATTTCAGTTCCATTTATGCACCTTATTGTTTTGATTTTGAAGTCAAAACTACTTTGCTTGGATTGGCCAATTTCAGGTCTTCACAAAAAATGTAATTTTATCAATCTCCATAGAACAATACTTTTGGAACATGCTTGCATAAACATCTTGAAAACATGAGAAAAAGGTTGGAGAATTACAGTACAGGAAATCCAGCAAGATTCTACTTAACATTTCCTTGAAAGGAACATTCAAAATTTTACATTCAAAAGATTTCAATGTTGCTGGATTTTTTTATGAGTTATAAATAAAGGAGAAATTTTTATTAATTTTATGTAACTATTTCTGCATAGCCAAACATGTGAACTGAAGTACCATTATCATCTATACCAAAGCAGATTTGCTATGTTAGATAAATTAAAACAAATATCACTTTAAAAATGAGCACTTAATACTAAGAGGTTTATTTATTTAATTATCTGATTGGTTTTTTATGCCATACTCAAGAATATTTCACTTACACAATGGTAGCCAGCATTATGGTGGAAAGAAACCGGGCAGAGCCCAGGGGAAACCCACGACCATCCGTACGTTGCTGACAGACCTTCCTATGTACAGCTAAAGGTTTAGGAAGTTCAATTATTTGACTGATGTTTTACACCATACTCAAGAATATTTCACTCATACAACAGTCAGCATCAAAATGGCAGGAAACTAGGCAGAACCTGGGGGAAACTCATTACCATCTTGAGGTCGCTGACAGGCCTTCCCACAAAGGCATAGAAAAGGTCATCTTGTTTTGTAAAAGGTTTAATTGTCACAAAGTATATATTAGACACACCAAACTTTCTGGCTAGCACAAAATGATATGTTATACATATATAAAATACAAGTAGTTATGTACTGTATAGTTACAGTTAAGTCCTAGTCATACCAGAGCTACAACCTGTGAGAATCGTCGCGATGATTATCCTGGTCAATTGTGGCCAATTTACCCTAACTGAAAACCTAAGCAGTTGTTTGCAGTTACACAAGCAGGATTCCTATATATCTGGAGTAGACCACTCTGACCTCTGCTTGATCACTACAGGTAACGATAATGTTAGATTCTTTAGGATTCACCTAGATCCATGACTTATCACACGATCAATCTAAGGTTTATGAAGATTACCTTGCAATTTATCGCTTGCAAGTTATTTTACTTAGTTAAAAGTCTAAGTGTGACTTCATCGCAACCAAATAAAGCCTGCAGTCAAAACTGTGCATTTTTGGAGTATCTATCCAAAGAGTTTGGTGTGCTATGGGCTTAGTTATCCCGTATTATTATGACCACATACCTCAGTCACTTTAACACATATATCTCCTTCACACCCTAATCTCACCTGGTGACCTGGAGGTCGTCGCGGAGCTTGGTGTAGAACTGGTCCAGCTGGACCTCAGTCAGCAGATCAATCAGCCATTCCTGGCCTTCCTCCTCAGTCATCTTGGCTCTTATCTCCTCAATATCACTACAATGTCAAATCATACTGCATTTATCTCTGATGTTTGATTCTGAATTTTCATGTTTTGCCAGGACATAAAAAGGATTAATAAAGAAAAGTCTAGGTGGAACCAGACAGGCCCCAGGGGAAACCAGACAGTCCCCATGGGAAACCAGACAGGCCCCAAGGAAAACCAAAGCCCAGGGGAAACCAGACAGAACCCAGGGGAAACCGGGGGTGGGGGGGGTGGGAGTCGGTGGGTGGCAGACAGAACCCTGGGGAACCAAGCCAGCCACAAGGGGAACCAGAGGGAACCTGGTGCATACCTGTAACTTTAGCCCGGCTTCAAAATTCACACTTGCACTTACATATTTTCTCCTAATTTTCCTCTCTCTCCCATGTTAATTTCTGCACGTGTCTCTGAGAATCCCCCCTTGTTAAACCCATCTGTCGATGTCAAGTACACCTGATACACTATCAAATTTTCCTTTACATGTACATATATGTTTGTCCAAAGAAGCAATCCTGTTCATGCAGCGTATCAAAGGTGTTCACGAGAAGATACAGCAAATTCATCATGGTTGGCTGCCTTCAGTTACAAACACGTTGTCCTACACGAAGATATAGACCATCAGAACAGGCAAACAATGAAGTAAATAAATGAACATGCCACACATGCCAGGTAGTTCTAACATAAAACCATCCCGACAGCACAGATGGAAGTTATAAATAAATTAGCTGCATCATGCCAAGCATTACAAATGCGAACTGAGCTAAAAAATTAAACACCTGCAGCATGGTAAAAATCCTTAATACTTTACATACTACTGACAATAATTCAAGTTAATGACATCCAACAATATTGCTACTTACACTTGATTCATTTAATATTTTAATTAGGGCTCTGTGGGTATATTATAGGTAAATATCCAATTTTTGGCAACTAAATGACAAACACTCACACAGGTGACACACAAATTTTCACCTGCACAGCAAGCTAGGTAGGTATGTCATAGAATGGAAGGTCATTAACCTCCAGCAAACTTCAGCTAAGTGTGACTTCGAGTAACACAGGAATGAGGCCATGCACGTTTGAAAGTAAGACGTCATTTGTGGCTATACATCAGCGATGGGAGACGCCAAGTGTTCTTCCTAAATTAACATTAACAAATTTAATACAATCCAATTTTTTTTTTACAATTTTGGAAATCCATTTAATTACATAATAAGGACTGAGACAGTCTGAGTGGATTTTTTCAGACATACAGGTCTTCACACTGGAGTAAATGTTTAAGATTACAGGCATTCATTCTTTAATTTGTACAGTGTAAGAACCATTTATGAATAAAATAATTCAACAATACACTTACGTACGCTGGTCATTTCTACACGCAGCCTTGCCAGACTTTGAAAAAATTTTTAACATAACTTTGAAGTTATGATGATATTTCCATGACATAAGGAACAAACCATACCAGTATAAGTTAGAGATGTCTGGTAACACCTCTTCAGCTCTCTTTTCTACAAAGCTTACTCTTCTGTTTTCCTTTGGGTAGGTCAGGCCATCATTCCTTCTCGTTCTGTTAAAGACCATCAACTTTCCAATTTTTCTTGAGTTTTGGAATTTAGGAAATTTATGCTTGGTTTTCTTCTTGGCTTTTATCTGTTCTCCATACTTGCTATAAGCATTTTTTGTGGCACTTTTTTCAATAAACAAAGCCGGAGAAGTGGAAATACTTTTGTTTTCCATGGTTAATACATTAAAATTCTTCAAAAGTTCACAGCGTATGACTGTCACAAATGTTGATAATTATGCATCACTTCCTGTTGTTCACACGCCATGTAAGGCATCATTGTAAAGTCAAATCGTGCGCAAATTTTCAAATACATGTATGTTCAAATGGCATCATTCTGTGTGGGCCTAGAAATTATGCACACCTTGTCTCGGTGACAAGAAAACAGTCTGAGAATAAGATGAAATAAAATCGATAAAATGTCCAGATTTACGCACATCACTAGCAGCACTAGCTCTGCTGAGGGTAATTAGCAATCCATGACGTCCTGGTGACACTGTAGGACTAGGTATATGCACGTTCACAGTTTTCTTGTCCACTTGCAACAGAGAATAAAATCCATTAAAGTCATGAAAGTTGTCAAAATCTCTTCTCACAGCATCTTCTGCATCAGCTGACATAGTGGAATATACATCCTCTGTCCTTAAACTGAACAGCTCGTTTTACCATTTCACTGTTAATTATTCACTCATTCTGAACGTACAGAGGTTTTAAAGTCCAGTGTGAAATTGGACTGGCCATATACACTTTTCCACATACACATACATGTGTGATAATCCTGATGATGTCCCTTTTATAGAGTCCACATCCGTTTTCAGCAGAGCTTAATACCACCATAGTGCCCTAAACGTCTGACACACAGGAGCAGATAAAAATGACAAACACTAAACTTCCTGGCCAACAGGGGAAGTCAACTTCCGCTGAACTTGAAACGTTGTTATCCACTGTTACTACATAATTTATACATTACTGACATATATGCATACAAAAGTAAATGAAGCCACACCAATACATGTATACATAAGTACAGATACACATGTACATCACACTACACATAAATGCATGTTTATGTTGGCTTTTCGATAAGTGGATCATGACTGCACACATGCAAGGATGTGCAAGCTTGCAAATATCTACAAGAGTCTGGAGTTAGATCAATACTGGAAAGGGTGTTAAGATCAGTTCATATGGACAATTTTGAGTTCAAAAGCAAAAAATCTTAAATCTGAACATGTAATGCTTATCTTTGCAGCCCAGAGAGTAAAAAAGTGTGTTGACCTTGAAATGTAACATTTTCAATGTTATGCCAAGACAACTCTATCTCAATCTGAGCCACCACAGTCATTACATTTATTACATGCACCACAGTCATTACATTTATTACATGCATATTTAAAAAAAATTCTTTGCTGAATTAAGGTCAGGCTTTGAAATCATAAATATTGGATTGGACAACTATGCATAAAAATGATGAATTGTTTACTTCTGGAAAACACACTTTGTGCCTAGGACTTGACATTACTAGTGGATAAAACATACCCCAAATATTCGACAACAAAAGAGCATTTTTGGAGGCACATAAATGTCAGAAGACAGGACTTCTGGTGCTAAAATATACATTTTCTCATTAGGACATCACCTTACCTCCCAAACACCTCTCAAAGCACCTTTCTAAAGTCAATAAAACTCCTAGAATCTGGAAAAATGAACAACTTAGTCATCGATGAAATTTTCTTTAGGTATAAAGTGTACAGTCTATGAATGAATGAAAACCTAATCAACTTCAGACCAGCTGATTGAAAGACTTCCCAAATAATAATCAAACTATGCATGTAAGACACCCATAAAAAGCCTTGGAATCATCCCTCTTCTACATCACACCTCAATTACTACTTGCTGAAGAATTTACATCTATAGATTATTTAATTCCATAATTTTCTGTACAGTATCAAATTAAACAAATTTCATTTCAGGCTATAGAATATTAATTCAATGTAATGAACATATGTTGTAGCCTAAAACACTCATGAATATGCAAAAATATTCATGAATCCTCAACAATACTATAAACTACATGCCCTATTTAGAAGTCTAACCCTAAAAATATACATGAAATACTGTATTCATATGGGTACAAAAGGCCTGTACTGATGACAATCTAATAATACACATCTTTACATGTTCATGTCTGCATACTGGATATACTGCATATGGTAAGGCTTAATGTGCGACGCGGTAAGAGTCTTACGTCAGGGTCGGTATCAGGCTTGCCTTACTTTGCCATACATGTAACTTTAGATTCAATATAATGTACATGTGCATGCAGGACGTTACACAGCTGTATACATATAAATATGTAACCTGTGGCTTCCTTATGAGCTACATACTGTTCCCGAAGCAGCCAAAGCCTGCTTACACCAAATGTGTGTCACAAAGCATATTTTCATGCAAATTTAACTAGCAAACCGCACAAGACACTGAATTATTAAGGACTGAAAGCCCACCACTGTTCAAAAAAGTCAGGTATAACTCCTTGTCATAAGATATTTTTTTTCCTTTTTCAGAGCTTAATTTTAATATATGAATCTACATCTTTATCCACATACAGGACATTAAATTTGAGGATTTAATTATTTTGTTTATGTTTTAATCAAACTTTTCTAATGCTCTGATCATGTACACGAGATTTGGTCACGTGTTCTGGTAATGTACTGGTACCAAGACTTTCCAGTTATTTCCAGTTACAGAAACTTGGGTATATGTTCTGGTAATGTACTAGTACCAAGACTTTCCAGTTATTTCCAGTTACAGAAACTTGGGTATATGTTCTGGTAATGTACCGGTACCAAGACTTTCCAGTTATTTCCAGTTACAGAAACTTGGGTATATGTTCTGGTAATGTACTGGTACCAAGGCTCTCCAGCTATTGCCAGCTACAGAGACTCAGTCATGTGCTCTGGTAATGAACTGGAACCAAGACTACACAAACAAACTAGCGACCAATCCAAAAATGTATCTGAATTATTATATATTATATAATGTACATAGTACTTTAGTAGTACTGTATGCATATTTATATGTATACATGAGTTTCATGTACAAACTGACACATAGTACACTGTGAGTAACAGAAAAAATATTGACGATAAAATTCATGTCTTTTCCTGAAGACTTTATATGGGTAAACCAACTATGCACAGTCCAAAAATTTCAGTTTTATCTTTCACAATTATTTGTATTAGATTAGTGATTTATGGTACACATCTATATTTCACCTAAACTTGCCCAACTACTGTACCAGACATGATTTATACACAATGACAGCCTTGCCATTGTTGTTTTATAAGCTGACCATCAGCCCAGTGTAACAACTCCCAAACCATATGAGCATGTCATAAAGTGTTCAAATCCTCACGTACATGTCATACGTCAACTAACTGTGGTCAAGCTAATGGCACAACTCTTCTTCATAAATCCAGCCATGCACACCTGTCAGTCTCCACAGATTTGTCACCAGGTCGGGGGAAATTAACAGCTTTATGATCAGCAGGAGAAATGGGAAGATTACAAAAGGCTAAATTTCCCAGACAAAGTATCATGAGTCATGTCACATCTTATCAAACTAACCTATTTCTTCTAATGTTTTGCAACACCTGGTCTGCTCCTTTCATGCTTTTTAGCTTATACACATGTAGCTGTGGCAGGAATATTTAGTTTCGTTTTTCTTGCATGGTTAAACCATCTAATGAACAACGTGCCCACATCTTTACTTTTCAAAAAAGCTGGGAAAGAAACGTAATATTCTGCTTTCAGTGCTGCTAATATCTGTTTCCAAAAATAAGAAGAATTAGGGTATAGCTTCTTGTTCTTTTATGACCCACTTTAAATGTGTTTACACCCTACCGCTGAGCCATAATAGCAGCTTCTCCCTCCCCCACAAAATATCATGTACAAACACAAAAGCTTAAAACTATTCGGAAACAAAATACTGCTTTTTTTTTTATAAAACTTTTTATAGGGCATGTATGTACCCTTTGTTGTTAGCTTACATAATACCAAAGGCATCCCACAAAGAATGAATGACTTTTAGTTTCACAATAGTTTTCATTATTTTTTATACATACCACCAGGAAATGCCCTACAGGTACCTATATATGTATACCTATGGTTCCTTCATTTGCGTGATGTATACTACTGTATTTCATGTAAAGTTTGGCATGTAAAAATGCACTTTCACAAACATATCAAAATGATATATGCCATATTCTATGTATAAGACACAAATAAATTGATCCTTTTTGATTGAAGTTTTTCTGAGAAGAAATTAACTTCACAAAAATCAAGACAACTATGACTTCAAACATATTAAAGTTTATGTGAAATACAATATGTTTTACATAACCTTCATACTACATTCTTTATATCAACCAATGCTACTGGTATTTTCCATATCTTTAAACTATTATATGCATGGTAACAAACTATTCTTACCCTGGCATTCCCGTTTGAACTTTGCACCAGTCATAATCGCATTACAAACCTTACCACTGTTGTACAGTCCAAGTACAGCATGTAACCATGCAAGAAAAAAGAAACTAAACATTTCTGCTATAGCTACATGAAAAGAGCAGAGCAGGTGTCCCAAAAAGTAGAAGAAATAGGGTAGTCCAGTAATATGTGACGTGACTCATGATACTTTGTCTAGGAAATTTAGCCTTTTATAATCTGTCCATGCCGCCATGCTGATAAGAAAGCTGGTAATTTCCCTTGACCTGGTGACAAATCCATGGAGACTGAAAAGTGTGCATGGCTGGAAATCATGAGTAAGAGTTGTGTGCACGTATGTGCTTGAATTGGAAATGAAATGCAGTGGGGAAGCAAACCCACCTCCTTCATGGTTCCAATACAACACACGTGTTTGTGTATTCATTAAAAACTCTGAGATCATATAAAGCATACTTATACCAGCAGGCTGCAATGCCAAAGGACCCTCACAGGCTCTTTCAGCAAAAGGGTTGCTCTCGTTGACAAATGAGGTCATGTGCTTCAGTCCAGCTTGCTGGCAGTGGCTTGTAGTCTTCAGGCTGATTGGAACTGGTAAGTTTCTCTGGGCTCTGCTACTTTTCTTCAACTCACAATTAATGTCTGACTACCCTGCATGGTGAAATCATCTGTAGTACATTGAGTAACCCCTAATCAAGTAAATAAACATGTGATGATGATCTGTCCCAGATGATAGGGCTGTGATCACTACTAGCTGTCAAGTATCTGTTGGTCAGCTATGGAATTAAGTTTGGATTTTGTTACATCATAAAGCTCATTGTTAGATCTACAATGGCAACAATCTTTATAAGAATAACATAGTTACAATGTATAATTTATATGTGTGCATATACATGTAGGTGACGTGTCCCATATGTGCACAAATTAAATAGCTCTTTCGCACAACAAGGACTGCTAATAAGGTCTGTAGTGGGTCACACTGTGTAAACACCAAATGGACGGGTGTCAGGAGCGTACAAGCAGGTTATTGCCAAACATATGCAAATTTCTGCTCCCTACATACTATAGTACTGTACATGTAAACAAACTGATAATGGCACCAAGCATGTCAACACATATGTATCTGAAGTGTTCATAGTACTCTGCTCATGCTGAAGCTCGTAACCTGCTGTCAGCTACCTCTGCTGTAAGAGCTACAAAATCTGATATAGATGGCTAATTAACACAATCAATAATGACCAATGGAAATGGTCGTAACATCATAAGGCTTTAACATCTTGCTGAACATTGTAAAGTTACTGAGAATGAATGAAGTGGGAGGGCAAATACAAGCCAAATATTAACACATTCACAGACAGAAATCAGCTTCTAAGTATGGAGACTATTTAAGGGCCATCAGTGATGCCAGGTATTGCTGAAGTACATGTAGTTTTTATTTCATTTGAAATGTACATGTAGTCGACAACCTGCCTCCATGTAAATCCACTATGACCAATGAAGATTTGTACTTGTTATAAAGGTACTGAACATTCATTGGCTATCACAGATTACGTCATTTTTCATTTGTATCAGACAACCAGGTGTCTTTCGATAGATAATCAGGTAGCTTCTTATATACAATGCACTATAGTGAAATTACAATTAGAATAGAATGCTATTAGAATAGAAAAATTAGAACATTTTAACATTCATTTGCCTTTCTTTTGAAACTTTCATCTGAATCCTTAATAAATGAAAGTTGAAATCAATTTTGAAACCTCTTGTTAGTACAGAACGCATGTGTCTGTGCATCTAGATACTATTTCACATGATTTGATGAGTAACTGTCAAATATTTTCTAAAATTTATTATCTGAGCACAACCTCATAATAAAATAGTTAACGTGGTCAGGAAGTACATGTAATAATGCAGTCAGACAGAAATGACAAGAACGAAAAGAGTACGATCTCTGTTTTCCCATTTTCTACAGCATTAACATCTTAGCCTAATTGCAAGCTTGGTGGTGGTGTTCACCTGCTTCTGGAATCCCTTCAAGGAGTGCCTTCCATACTCAGACAAGGATCTTATGTCAGCATGGTCAGAGGTTATTAGGTGCACTTCTGGTTTTTCCCACCAATGCCAAAAGCTATAAAGGTATATGTAAAGCACATGTACATTTAAGTTGTATCCTCATGTTGAAAAAAAATAATAATCCCACATAACTGTACACATGTTGTAATTCAAACAGGAAAATAGATAAGTATTCAATAAAAGTTTGGTCAAAATAATTAATAGCATGAGCTACAGGACATACATGTATACATGCGTAAGTAATCTGACATCCTTCTGTACTACTCCACACCTGTATGAATCAGATCCCCGTCATTATTACAGTTAACATGAAATTTCCCACTCTGCATTACAATACTATTTCATTACCATGGAACCTTCAATATATATTACGCTTTAAAACAGTTACATGCCAATGCATCTAAAGCCGTCATTTGTTACCCAGTTCTATAATGATCCAAGTACAGCTTGAAAAAACTTAGTGAGGAGAGGTGGGTAGATGCGGAGGGATAGAGTGGTGATATTGGGTTGGGGGGGTGGGGGGGGGGGGATTCATTTGAATTAACTACATGTAGTTACTTTGCTGTCTTGTATGTCTGACAACACTCACATTTCTATTTTCATATACAATAAGCATCAACATTAAGAAAATAAATGCTAAATTGACAACATACTTAAAGTAATACCAAATTGTTAAATTCAAACTTTCATATAGATTCACATGCTCAGATGCATATTAATTAACAAGAAAACATGCATACAGGTCATAAAAACATATATTATTGCTATGGCTGGCATCCCTGTACATTGTAATCGAGCCTACATCATTTGTCTGCCAATCACTACCTTTATTATCCAAATCCACATGCAAAAATGCTAAGGCAGACATGTTCATGTATTTCTTTTGCACAACATGTATACTTTTACTGTAAATGACACTACACTCACTGTGGCCCCCATCTCATTCTCATCGTCATACATACAAGTCACATGATCGATTTGAGCGCAGAACAAAAATATAGTCGTTCAAAGGAGATAATATCTATGGCAATCATTACAGTAACACTCAGCAAGTCTTGTCGCCCATTTGGCTGGTTCACTCTCCGACATCAGATGGTACTAATGTCTTCAGTTTTGTTCGTCCTCGCAAGTGATAAAATGGTGATAAACGGTCTACAGCCACAATGGGCAAAATATCTGAAAATGTATTTATTTTATGAATTTGTGCAGTTGTCATGGATCTTTTTTGGTTCTGCAAAACTCACAAGAGGTTAGTTGGTTATGGGGACCACTCGGTTAACATGGATTTAAGCTAGGGAACTTTTAATGAGCGCATGAAGATGCGGTAAATGTGGCTTACCGTCAATCTGACAGATTAGAAGCAGTTTCTCCCCTTAACTCTCCCAACAATTTGTGTTGGTCGATTTCAGAGTTACATTCCACAACTAATCAATGATGTGGTATATGGGAGCTATAATTACCAATAGTGTTAATTATTTAGTGTTGTAGAGTTCACTTGCAGCAATATGACTTATAATTGGAATCACATATTCAACTATCCCTATTTTCAAGTGTGCTGATAAGTAAAAAAAAAAAACATGTATCAATACTGTGTCACATGTGCACTGGTATTCATTATATAATGTCACACACATAACAGAAAACATACGCAAGATGTCAGCATCATGAGAAGTATATTCATCGTTCACTGAAGTTGTTGGGCATTTCTAAAACTGGAGTTAAGACTGGATCTTACATGATGATAAAATACTAGTTTTATTATATGTCTATCTGTAACAACCTCACAAGAAAAATACATATCAAACAACACATCTTTCTTAATTGACACTAAATCTGTTAGTGTAAATGAGATCAACTTAACCAGAAATCAGTCATGTAACTGAAACCAAGCCAAGTATAATTAAACATACCCCTATATCTAGAAAACAATTAACCTAAATATATTACATGTGTTGAAAACACAGTGCTGTTCAAAGCAAACAATGTAGTAATATTGGCCAGGCTGATATAATCGCAATAACCAGTGAGAAGGGGAGGGGGCATTTAAATGAACTTATTCAGCCGAAATTGTTTGCCGCGAGGGTTATAACTGTCAATGTCGGGGTCAGTAGGCTAGCTGACGTTTGATGTGAACTGAAAAGCCGAACTCACCTTTCAAATAATGGGCCACTCGCTATGATGGTAGATCCACATTTAGGACTTTTCTATAGAACTTAAGCAAACACAGTCTCTATTCTCAATTATCACATCTCGTACGGTAAACTAACCCATGGGTGATCTGGTAAACGACCAACTTAAATTTTCTTTCCCTCATCAAATTTTAGACGGATACCGGAAAACGCTCTTCAGCCGTGGAGGTTAGAAAGGTAGGTGGCACTGATCCGGCGTGATCTGTGCAAAATGTTGAGGCTGAGGAAGATAGCGTTATGGTTTTCTCTTTTTGCACAATGCTACTCGCTTTATGAAGACCAGGTTGGGAAATTCGATTGGTAAGAATTCGTCAGTCAAAGCATGAAGTGCTGCGAAAAATCTGTACAGAGCGTAACCCAGACAAACTGTCATACACGTACAAATCTACAACAACAATGCATATGCAACACGTAAGGAAGGATAGGTTCTGTTTCATAAGTTAGACGTCGATTGTGGAGATATTTGACGACCCGATAGTTGATTGCCACATCGACGTTTAATGAAGCTGGATTAATTTGTACTTCTAATGCAGGTGGAGTTTTCCAACGGGCGTGCCGTGAAAAGAATCTTGAAGAAGATCGGCTCAAATCACATCTCCACAAGTGGACCCGGCGACTTTTGTGATAAATCTGTATTTGTGCTCATAACGATTTTACCCCACATTGTCTAATCTACCTGGCTGGCTTTGGAAGTAAATGCGGTTTCAGATATGTAACTCAGATTCTAGTTGCATAGTCTCAGGAATTATCTTACGAAATTCTTTTTAATGGTCTTGGTCACTGAAGAAGCAGTTGATCCTTGTTTGTGTAATTTTTGGAAAATATAGCAATGTCTGCATCCACAAACTTCACTGACAGTTGTACATTGTCTTCAATGTATTCAAGCACATGATGTCAAAACTAGCATTTTGACATTGTCGCTATTTTTTTCAAAATTTTCATGTTCTTTTTATCTCAGATACTCTTCTTTGTTATAGGCAGGCACCAGACTAAAACAGAACTCTTGTGCTCATAGGAGGAGTGAAATATCCTGTGACACATTTGATCTTGTTTTGCATTGTAACTCTCATAACTATGGCATTCAAATCAATATTACATGTTTCCAACTAGTTTCAGAAGGAAAAGAAAGTGAGAGACTTTTGAATCACTTATTTTTGCTCTGTCGAAAGACCTTCTTTCAAGAGTTCATTTTGTCCTGTTGTATGTTTAGTCCTAACACACAGTGACATAAGTCCCCCTTCTGCCAATGTTTAGGTTAATAATGGAGAGTGAAAAATAAGCAACATTGACAGCTGTTGTTTTTCTAACCTGAACAATTTCATCCTTGTTCACATTTATGTCTGTGAATTTCACGTTATAGACAGCGTGAGAACATATTGTTTTAATCATGTTAATCCTTTTGAAAGATCATTGACAAACATGTTTTGAACCCATAATACACCCATGTACATGTAGTAGGTGTTGAGACAGAGTGAGTGAGCTCTCTTTATTAACAATGGTTGGTGAGAGTGTTTTCAATGATTCAATACCTTGATTATTAAGTGCATGTAAAAAGTTTGAACAAAATTGTTAAAAAAATTTATGATATATAACGACGTGCACAATTACCGTATTTCCGCAACATTTTTGCAAGCAGTGCGCAGTAAAACTTATGAAGAAGTCAGGGTTGAATCGATGACAGGCAGATGGGGAGATTGGGGGTAATCTTGTTCCTGTAAGGCACACATCGTGCGCTGCAGGAGGTCTAATGTGTGAAACCCATGTGCTGAGAGACTCGGTACAACAACACCTGTCAGTCAGCCAGCATAGTCGTGTGTTGGTGACTGTTCGGAAGTAGATGACAAATACTGATCACTCTTTATAACATTTGCCAGGAATTTCAAGCCCAAAAATATTACAGACAAGAGGTGGTTGCAGTGTTCATTTCTCGATACAACAGTAATCGTATATTCTCGTGGTTGCATCTGTATAAGGGAGTATAAGATGGCTGCCAAGCGCTTGCTAGTAAGACATTTTTGTGTCGATCGTTCCAAAATCGAGACCAGCATATGTCTCAAGTTCAAAGACATTTATTCCTTGTTTCACACAGCATGTATACACAATTACATGTACCTGTGGCATTTGACTTTTCAGTCAGCCAGTTGTATAAATACATGTAGAGTATGATTCACTTAATCAAAACAGTGACTCGGAAGTTGAGAGGTTTAGACAATAGACTAAAATAAAACTCAAGTCTTGCTTGTGGTGTAATTCATTTCCGTTTTTAAATGAATATAAATAAAAATTATTCAACATTAGAAATGTAATAGTAAAAGATGTTAGACCATGTTGTACCGTCTATAGCCAGAGTTAAATGTGATTGTTGTCACATTACATGTTATGGTGATTTGATAGTACCCAAATTAGTGTATTAACTCAAACTAATTTGAATGGAACTTGTCAGCACTGCAGGCCTAAACTCAAGGGTGTCATGCAGTCAATCCTTGTAGTCCTCAACAACAAAGTGGTGTGGTGATGGTTGACCTTTAGCAGAGTACGTGCATTAAGACAGGCTTGTTAATCAAAGGCGAGAGTAAAACTCTCATCTTTAATGCCTTAATTTCTATATGAGTAGTTCTGATGCATGCATTCACTTCTGAAAAGCACAGTCTTTATGCTTGGACTTCTTTTCTTCAGAAACTGGTTACAAGATGCAAGTAGAAAGGAAGTTTCTAACCTGATAATCGAAGTACATTTAACAATGTTTGTCGCTTTCTAAAATATTGATACACTGTATTTGAATATTAAATTTGTGATTTTTTTTATGCTTCTGTAGGCTGAACAAAATTTTGTTAAGCAAAAGCCCCCCACTTTCCGAAATTTGGCTCAGTTTTACATTTGTTCACGTAAGAAAATTCATCCACAACAGACCGAGTGTATTCAGATTTAAACGGCCGATTGGTATTGATATGCAAATTGCAACTTTGCTCACATCCAACATAGTTTGTAGAACACATCAATCACAGCAAGACCCGATACGACATCCTGTTGCTTTGCCTGTACTAAATAGAGTAAATGTTGTGAACATCATTATAATACACCAACCAGTGCAAGACTTTATGATGATTTTACGGAAAAGGTTTAGTATCAAGGCCGAACTCAAAGTCGTTATTGAAAGCCGTAATCATCACTAGGTATGTGGGGACATGTAAAATTTTGAACTCCCTTCATGTAGTCTAGATTTGGTGGGAGATTTCTCAATCAATCTTTTATCCAAGGGGTGGGTCAATGAAAATAAGTTCATCTGATTGGTCAGTGTTGAATTCTGTAAGCTGTCAGTTATCCGTAAGACAATTTGGCACTCGTGACTGAATTCCCAGGAAATTTGACGAGGAATGGCAATAGCCTTTCATTAATACAGTGTTTAAAATTGTTGCAATATGAAGCTGTTAATGGGCAGCCAGTTTCACACATGCGAACCTAATGTTCAGCGACTTCATGCTGAGTTTATGATGGTCATTTTATGAAATCTTCCCACCATAATGCTGGGCACTGTTGTATGGATGAAATATTCTTGGGTACTGCGTAAAATACCACCAGTACATTTGATATACCTGACCGATTTAATTACGCTTGCCAGAGATAGTTGTAAGCCGCTTTGCATGGTAAAAAAAATATACTCTTAAAGGAGGGAATAGCGAGTTTACTGCTTTTAGACAGGTGTTGGCATAGAAAGTTTGACCTCGATTTCACTATTTGGAATCCTGAGGCACTCAACATGATGCAGCGACTGTTATCATAATCGACTACCGATTAATTTATGGCGCTTCATTTGGGACATTTGGGAGAATTTCATAAAATTGTGTATTTAATTGGATAGCTGCGCAGTTTTAAAGTTCGTCATAACGCATGACGTCATTTATATTTATTGGGGCCTACGCTACAAATCTTATAACCCTACAAGCATTGTCTGCTGCAAAGTGATCAGTGGTATGAAAAGCTAATCCCCCTACTCACGGGCTTTTACATTTGTATAGGACGAGGCAGTGTTGTAGAGTTATGATGTCATGCAGCAAGCCAAACTTGTCTTGGCTCCTTTTGATAAGGTTGCGGAAGTACGATATAAACGACCAGGTTTGTGTTTTTCTTACAAAATGCTGATGTGTTTGACTATTCATGTTGCAGGAGACAGCGCTATGTTGGCAAGGTTATCTTCTCTGCATGGGAACAGTCTAAGCACTCAGGGAAGAGATTTCTTGTTGGAACAGATCAAAATGTCATCGCTTCATTGAATGCTCAGACAGGAGACATCGGTAAAGTAGTCCTATCCAGTGGTAATGTAGTCCTTTACAATGGTAATGTTATTTACAATGGTAATGTAGTCGTCTACACTGATGGGTAGAAATAAGACCTGAAAGTCAAAGACCCTTCCATTATTAACTCTGTAGAGCTGTGATCACCTATACAGTCACAGCCCTGTCTTGTTCCATAAGCTTACCTTGAACTCCTCTGTACTTCCCTTGCTGGATTAATATATTACTTTTGGGCACCAAGTTATTTGTTTGTCCGTATTCATGGTCGTCTCAGCTATCAATTCCAGGTAGGTGTTCCCATGTGTCATCACTAATAAATCCACACAAGCATGAAACTAGTGGGGAAGCTGGATAAATTGTATCCAGAAAACAGAAAAATGATTTGGTGCCCAGCTGTGATGGTACACATAATCACAGCCCTACAGAGCTATTCCATTATATTTATATTGTATCGTAGAGAACGCTTTCGGTGGCCTAATAACTAGAGCATCTGCCCCAAAGTCAGGAGATCTGGGATCATGTCCTGACCTGGCCAGACAAAAGACTTTAAAAATGGCACTTGTCACTGCATCATTTGGCAATCAGCACAAAGAGGTTAGAGCAAGGAAACAGGACTGCTTGGTCCAGTGTCAGTATAATGTGTATAACTGGGTGGTTTGTTAGGCATGGTACTTCATGGGAGGCAGCACTTTGGCAGCATGGACTCACCTTGCTATAGGAAGACACAGTATATGTACATGTACACACAACTAATGACTCCTTGTCATATGACCGAAAAATTGTTTAATAAGACATAAAATCCTGTGCATACACATATAGTGTGGTAATGTAATGTTGTGCAGTGGTAATGTAGTCCTATACTGTGGTGGTGTAGTCTTGCGCAGCGATAAATGTTGTCCTTTACTATGGTAATGAAGTCCTGTATTATGGTTTCTGTCACCATAATATTAGTTGATGTCCTATAAATGAAATATTCTGGAGTATATAGTAAAACACCAATCAAATGAATTGATTTATAAATTAAAGATATTCACTGTGTACCATATTATAAGTTATCTGTAAAACTAGTTTATACACGGCTATCTCAAACACATTCTTCATAATTCTTTCACATCAGAAATTTGTATAAATTTATCAGTGAATAAATTTTATTTCAGCCTGGAGACAGCTGTTAGAGAGCGATGTCAGGGGTAGGATTGATGCCTTTCTACATCATGGAAATGGTATGTACAATGTAAAGTAAAGCATATATACCTCCATGTGGTTGGTGTTTGAGTTTTGAGATTTGTTTGGAAGGTACTGTAGAATCATTGACAATTATCTCCCCTATATTTTTTGGGCAAACATACAAATACAGTTGTTGCAAAATATATGTCTACGTCAATATGTATTTTGTATCAAAACAGTTATCATGATGTGATGTTGAATACGGCATATTTAAAATTAATTGAGACAGTATTTGCTTTAGTTCTAGTAAATATGGTTACAAACCGTTTGCAAGTTTGGCATTACTTTGTGGCAAAATGTCAGGTATATAATGCAATAGTGGAAATAACAGAAAATATTGTTTTATATATAGAACATCTGTAATTACCTGTAAGTGTATCACTCATAGAAACTGACTATAACATTAAGAAACATAACACAGTAGTGTCATTAGCACACCCGAGTACAGAGGCTGGCAGCTGTGAAAGTGGAAAAATGTTTTTGCAATGTAAATATGCACATGCAGGACATGCAGAATACCATATATACACATTTAGGACTAGTAGGACATGCAGAATACCATATATTCACATGTAGGATTAGTAGGACATGCAGAATACCATATATGCACATTTAGGACTAGTAGGACATGTAGAATACCATATATGCACATGTAGGACTAGTAGGACATGTAGAATACCATATATGCACATGTAGGACTAGTAGGACATGTAGAATACCATATATGCACATGTAGGACTAGTAGGACATGTAGAATACCATATATGTACATGTAAGACTAGTAGGACATGCAGAATACCATATATACACACGTAGGACCAGTAGGACATGTAGAATACCATATATGCACATGTAAGACTAGTAGGACATGCAGAATACCATATATACACATGTAGGACTAGTAGGACATGTAGAATACCATATATGTACATGTAAGACTAGTAGGACATGCAGAATATCATATATACACATGTAGGACTAGTAGGACATGCAGAATACCATATATACACATGTAGGACTAGTAGGACATGTAGAATACCATATATGCACATGTAAGACTAGTAGGACATGCAGAATACCATATATACACATGTAGGACTAGTTGGACATGTAGAATACCATATATGCACATTTAGGACCAGTAGGACATGTAGAATACCATATATGTACATGTAAGACTAGTAGGACATGCAGAATACCATATATACACATGTAGGACCAGTAGGACATGTAGAATACCATATATGCACATGTAAGACTAGTAGGACATGCAGAATACCATATATACACATGTAGGACTAGTAGGACATGTAGAATACCATATATGCACATTTAGGACCAGTAGGACATGTAGAATACCATATATGTACATGTAAGACTAGTAGGACATGCAGAATACCATATATACACATGTAGGACTAGTAGGACATGCAGAATACCATATATGCACATTTAGGACTAGTAGGACATACAGAATACCATATATTCACATGTAGGACTAGTAGGACATGCAGAATACCATATATGCACATTTAGGACTAGTAGGACATGTAGAATACCATATATGCACATGTAGGACTAGTAGGACATGCAGAATACCATATATGCACACGTGGGACCAGTCGGACATACAGAATACCATATATGCACATGTAGGACTAGTAGGACATACAGAATACCATATATGCACATGTAGGACTAGTAGGACATGTAGAATACCATATATGCACACGTGGGACCAGTCGGACATGCAGAATACCATATATGCACATTTAGGACTAGTAGGACATGCAGAATACCATATATGCACATGTAGGACATACAGAATACCATATATGCACACGTGGGACCAGTCGGACATACAGAATACCATATATTCACATGTAGGACTAGTAGGACATACAGAATACCATATATGCACATGTAGGACTAGTAGGACATGTAGAATACCATATATGCACATGTAAGACTAGTAGGACATGTAGAATACCATATATGCACACGTGGGACCAGTCGGACATACAGAATACCATATATTCACATGTAGGACTAGTAGGACATGTAGAATACCATACATGCACATGTAGGACTAGTAGGACATACAGAATACCATATATTCACATGTAAGACTAGTAGGACATGTAGAATACCATATATACACATGTAGGACTAGTAGGATATGCAGAATACCATATATGCACATGTAGGACAAGTAGGACATACAGAATACCATATATGCACATGTCAGACTAGTAGGACATACAGAATACCATATATACACATGTCAGACTAGTAGGACATTCAGAATACCATATATGCACATGTAGGACTAGTAGGACATGCAGAATACCATATATGCACATGTAGGACAAGTAGGACATACAGAATACCATATATGCACATGTCAGACTAGTAGGATATACAGAATACCATATATGCACATGTAGGACTAGTAGGACATGCAGAATACCATATATGCACATGTAGGACTAGTAGGACATACAGAATACCATATATGCACATGTCAGACTAGTGGGACATGCAGAATACCATATATGCACATGTAGGACTAGTAGGACATGCAGAATACCATATATGCACATGTAGGACTAGTTGGACATACAGAGTACCATATATGCACATGTAAGACCAGTCGTACATACAGGATACCATATATACACATGTAGGACAAGTAGGACATACAGAATACCATATATACACATGTAGGACTAGTAGGACATGTAGAATACCATATAGGCACATGTTAATGAAGCATTTTTCATTTCCTGTCCATCCAGTCTGAGAAGGAGTTTAGATACTCTAGATTTGGGTTAATTTTTATGCATGTGTTGATGTATGCACTTATTGTTTTGACCCTTGCATGACTATGTTGCTGACCCTGTTTCAGTGTTGATTACGTTATCTGGCAATGGTCATTCCCTGCGAAGCTGGAATCCAAGCACAGGTCTGCTGTTGTGGGATGTTACAACCTCTGACGAGGAGACCAGGTAAGACTCACATTTTGTATATCCATTAAATTCATTTTATAATCTTGAATTATGTGCTATGAATTTTTAGATAAACATTCCTTCATTTCTTCCTGGAGTCCCATATGTAGCCTGTGGTAAATCTTGTATTGTAACCTGACCTCTTGTTTTTGATGCCTGTTAACAGTATGACAATTACGTGAGTAAAGTATTCATGAATGCATGTGATGACAAAGGTCAAATAAATAAATAAATCTGTGACCGTATTATTTGGTTTTTTGTTTAGTTCCAGAGGAGCAGCTGTGCTGAGTGGTCCAGACAAAGGTAATGAACACAGTTCTGTACACTGTATTAAATGGATGCATTCGCTACTGGTATCTTATGAACATACAAGTAATCATATCGTCCTCTTCTGGGTTTTGAGGTAGCAAATGTCATTTTTGCTTACCAATGTTGCCCCATAAGTAAATGGATTAACTTCACTGCAGAAAGTCATCATCAGAAATTTATGACTGGGCCTTATACACGACCCTTTCATGAGGATTTCAGAATTGCTGGGAAACACTCTTTCGGTTCCGTGTACTTTTGACCTGGGACACGGTGGGAAATATTTTTTCAGTTCCAAAACCAATTTATGGTATGGGAACTGATTTACCTATAATATTTTAAGTATTAATGGCATTTCATCAAAAAACTTTTGGTTTTTGGTGTTTCTTGCCGATCTAATTTTCATTTATGTTGTAATGTAAACATTACCATAATCCCTCAACCTTTTTGTTAAAATGTATGAACTGTCACTGAATGATCGACGTATCTGACTGCAAACTGTGGAAAAAGGAAGGGAGAGAACTGGGTATTCTAAACTTTGTCAGTTTGAGTTATCTCCCTACCAAAAACATATCAATGTGGTATGTGTTAAATACTACTTTCACAACAGTGCAATCAAATGAATCTCAGAATCCGAATTTCATATGAATCACAACTTCTTGGTCAAGAACCTTGATTGGCTCTCTGTCCTGCATGTAATTCATTGGGTGAGCTACTTCATGATAATCGTGACAGGTAGCATTGCTGGTTCGCTGGACACAGAGAGATTGGACAACGGTCCTTTTTTGTGAGACCACTCATGGCAACAAAGTATGAGTGGTCTAGTGACACCTTAGCCACAGTTTGAAGGCTCACAACTCAAGTCTTTGAACAATTAACTCTGTTCATGGTTCACGAAGCAGTGCTGAGTGAGTGACCAAGCCTTTTTTTTTTTTTTTGGAATTACACTTTGAGTCCCGTGAATTTTTAACCTGGGAACCGACAGGGAAACAACACGATCGTTTCCGTGACATCCTGATGAATATGGACCTCTGGTTATGAGAGTTAAATTCCACACTGACAAACTCAAAATATGTCTTAGATAATGATGTTCATCTGTATAGGTGTCGGAGAAGTTGCCAGTTCCCTTTAACTTTTCAGTCGTGAACAAGTAACTTGAATGCCGTAATACTTGTGAGGAATTCTTGAATACAGCATATAACACCAAGTAATTGACCTTAAGTTTTTCGTCTTTTATGGTATGAAATAGTTCGTTGTATGGAAGACTTATATGTACTCTGTTTCACATATACAGAAAATATTTTCAATTCTGTTTTTACTAAATAATGTCACTATCAAGAGAACGTGTCATGTATTAGCTTGTATATATATATATATGTATCATATATTAGATTGTATTTTGTGGCATATAAATTGTATGTAACACTTCCAGTATGGAGCTTAATGGAAAAGCAAAGGCCTCCACTACTAATATGTTGAATCATTCTGAGAGAACTGTGGAGTGTAGAGAAGTAATTCACATACATGTAGTTTTATGAAACTGTGATCTTAAGTTAACCCCCCCCCCCCCTCCCCTTCAAAAAAAAATATTTTAGCATCATTTTTATAATAATTGTTTGCATAAATTCCGCTGAATTAAGTACTTTGGAGGTTGGAAAGATTGGTGATTTACTGTAGCCAGCATGTGTCATTGTGGGTTTGAATACTCTTCATATATACTCTCTTCATATATTGCTGTATTGTGTATTGCTATATCAGGTAAAGTTGCTGTGGTGAGTGGGACCAGTTTGGCCTGTTACTCAGCCAGCAATGGCAGGCAGGAATGGCAGACAGGCCTCCCTCACACGTGAGTATTCGGACAAACTATACAGCCCCATTTATGTACAAGTCTTCACATAGAAAAGGACATATCAGAATTTAAGATTATGAACTTTGGAGTTTGATTTTCTGTAAAATGTGTGAGATGTTTTGAAATTATTTGAAATTCCTGTACACTGTATGTACATGTTACATACATGTATATGCTGTTTTCAGCATACAGCCCTCCTGAAGCCTCTGTCTGAACTTACCATATATCATGCCCAGTACTGTGTTGACCAATCTGTAACCAGTATGAACAGGCTGAACATAAAGCAAAAAGTATCAAAAATGCCAAGTTAGGAGTTTCTGTTATCACCCCACATTCCTGGGGTTAGCACTTATGAGTGAGCTCATCTAGTGTAGATCATTACACAGTAACATGGGTGATGTTTCTTATTTCTGACAGATTATTCAGTCAAACAGCTCTCAGTTCAGGTAAACTGTGTATGGTTGATCAGGGAAATCACACAACTGCATGGATATTCTATGTTTTCTACAGAAAACATATTCTGCACTTGCTTGAAATGTGTTGACGTATGCAGGGCTGATGTGGTAATAATTAGAATCTTTATTGAACAGTGACATCTCTGTGTATCAGCATGTACTGGAAGTCAAAGGACAGCTGACGGTGGTAGGAGTGGCTGAGGGGTCACATGTCACTGTCGTCAAGTACAACTCTGACGGGGTTCAAAGTTCACACAGATCTGTCCCAGCATCCTGGATCACCTTGACAACCAGGTGTGGTATACAGCTAGTGATTATAAGTTAGAGTCAGTTTAAGTGACCCAGTTTACAAATTGCAGTGGAAAAGATTGTAAGTGCAGATAATTATGTAACAACTATTATAGCAGCCCCATAAAATAATTGAAAAAAAAAAAAAAATCCATTTTCTCTTCCAAAATTCTCAAATGTCACATACCCAACTCGCCCCAGCGATGAAAAGAGAGTTAACATTTGACTAGGTTTGTCTATTATTCCATAACAATAGCATTTGAAGGCTACTCTTTTTTTCATAATACATAGGTTACTTCCCTTTTCAAGGATTTACCTCCCTTGATGGCAGGTATATGTCTTTTATGTCGGTATTAAAACTTATGGGACTATGGAAAATATTGCCGTTTACTTTCTCAGTTTCTAAAGCACCAAAGAAAATTGCAATGATTCAGTAGTAGTTACTGATGTAACAAGAAATTTCACAGACAGATTGGCCACAATGAATCCATGCGTGGTTGGTTAAATCCCATCACACCAGTACTTCCTAATGACAGCAGCAGCTGATATTTGAGCTGATACTTATTGTCAAGGAGAGTAAATCCTTGAAAAGGGAAGTAAACTATGCATTACAGAAATGGCGAATGCATGACTGTGCACCAAAAACATGAATTTGACCAATCTTAAGCAATACTGTTGATGGAGGTCATCTGGATGTCCTACACATTGGTTTCAAATGTTCAGTCTTTCTGTGACATGTCTAATGTCATGACATCACAATTTTTTTCACATGGAATGGAATGAAAAGTAATGCTGTCACAAAGAGACGTGCTGTAACCATCCATTATGAAATCATCTTAATTATGGTGTAAAATATGAATGAAAAAAATTGTGAGGATAATTTTCTCATTGGTTTTGTTCAGGTGTGTTGTGATTGGTCAGAAGTATTTGACTTGTTATCGATCTGGGTCACAGTCCTTACAATACCTTCAGCTGGACAATGGTCAAGCCTTCCTCTCCACTTCCCTGGAGGTAAGTGAAAACTTGTCTGATAATAAAAGCTGGTGACACCCACCCATGCTATTGTTGTGCTGCCCAACAAAATTAATTTGTTTCTTGATATTGGGAAATGATGAGTGACTTCACCTTGCTCCTAGCCAGCTGTTGATTCTCTGTCTGCTCCTGCACTGCTGCATGAAAAGAAAATTTATCCATTAAATAATTATTGTTTTTGATGTTCTAGTGCCACTTGAACACGTTAAAAAAAGGTGATGCACTAATTCTGTGATGATATCTGCTACAGAGCTTGGGTGTGTCGCCCCAGGGTGAGGCAGTCTACCCAGAGGTCATTTCAGCTGACCACAGCAGTCCTGAACTAAAACTACATCTCACAGACCATGTCATTGTGCTGAGAATCAAGGATGATAGTGTCAAGGTTGTCAAAGACCTACCAAAGGTAGGATAGATCGATCAACCAGCTGGGCATTCCAGCCATTTCTGACAGAAGTCATAATTAGAAATATGATTTTAGAGCATATATTCTTTGTACTCTAATTTAAACTTTTATGTTTGTATGTTGTTTCAACACATGTGTTTCCCCAAATTTCAACTTTCGTAACCAAAAAGTTTTAAAATTTGACCTTAGGAACTAAATATTAAAGAAGGGCAACTGTCATTTGATATCCACAATGTCTTCTTTGCTGTGGTATCTGTGTATGCCAGTGTTATTTAATAAGTAGAAAGATAATGGCATATGAACTGGCTTTTAGTCGGTTTATTCAATAAAAATGAATGTATCATGTGTGAGTCAAGACCGGCCAGCAGTGTTCAATCAGCCCTTCAGATTTCTAGAAATGAATTAGATATGCCTGTGGCACGAAAGATTTCTAAAAAAAATTCATGTTGAATTATTTCCATTTAGTGAAAATTTATTTACAAGCTAGAATGAAATTCTCAGTTGCCTTAAATCTGTATAAAGCTTGCTACCATTTCACATCAGGTGAAATGTTTAAAGCAGTTTGCTGCATATAACTTGTAGTGAGATAACATCATATGTTAACTTTTATACCTTTATGATTGTTCTGTTTTCAGTTTTCCACATGTCTGCTGGTCACCTATGATGACAAAACTGTGCTTCTGGCCACTCAGAGAGTCTCCATAGAGGTCAGTGGAAGTCACAATACCTTCTCTATTTCAGTAACATTTTATCAGTTGTTTGATCCTGATAGCCTCTGCTTCAGTTTTAATCTTCATCTTAATATCGTAGAACTCCATCATATCCATGTAAACAGTTGCTTGACCACAAAAGCCAGTGTTAAACCCTGGTTCAGTTTTAACGTGTCGCTCACCCCATCCTGCCAGCTTTAATTCAAATATATTGCCGAATTTTAATATAAAAAACCTTGTTTTGATTTAAAAACCCTGAAAATATATATGTTGAGCTGATCCTGTTTTTCTGAAAGTAAAACAATATGATATCATCCTGGGATGTCCTGCAAGTTATCCACTGAACCTGTTAATATGGCCAGAATATTGTCGGAACTTTTTCACAGCCTGAAATTTAGAGTCCTGCGGGTGGTTTCAATGAACTTTGTATATCAACTTTTTCATAAATTTTCTCGCAAATGAGATTGCCCCACAGCACTATAACCCAGACAACATCTTTTCAAAGTTTTTTAAAAGTGAATTTTGACCTGTGGACTTTTTTTTTTCTTTTTCCCTTGTTTAGAAAGTGAAGTTAATGGCATTTGATGTTGAGACTGGGGGAGAGCTTGTGGAGTTTTCTCATGATCTTCATGTAGCCAGTTTCCATGGCAATCCGTTGCAGGTAAGGTGAAAGGTGTAAGATGACATGTGGTATATTGGTGCAGTTGTAGTGCCTTACTTTCTGCCTATCCGAATCAGCAGACATTTTCAGTAGTATGATCATGGCTGAGGGATAAAAAATTAATAATAAGTAATATTATACTGCATTGATGTTGTTAAAATATTAATAATAAGTAATATTATACTGCATGATGTTGTTAAAATATTAATAATAAGTAATATTATACTGCATTGATGTTGATAAAATATTAATAATAAGTAATATTATACTGCATTGATGAGACACATATAAGTATGGGGTGTATCTTTTAAAAACGAAATGGTAGCTTTGCTTCAATAAAGTGGTGTATTTCAAAGAAGCTTCTTGGGAGTGAATGATATGTTTGTTTATATGTATTTGTAGATAGAAGCTATTTTCTTCAAAAAGAAAGATGGTCGCTGGGGTTACAGATCTGTGCTGATGTATGAGGATTACTCTGTACACCTGGTACAATCAACAGGTAAAGTTCTCACTGTCATCGCTCTGGGGTTGCAGATCTGTGCTGATGTATGAGGATTACTCTGTACACCTGGTACAATCAACAGGTAAAGCTCTCAGTGTCATCGCTCTGGGGTTACAGATCTGTGCTGATGTATGAGGATTACTCTGTACACCTGGTACAATCAACAGGTAAAGCTCCCAGTATCCTCACTCTGGGGTTACAGATCTGTGCTGATGTATGAGGATTACTCTGTACACCTGGTACAATCAAGAGGTAAAGCTCTCAGTGTCCTCACCCTGGGGTTACAGATCTGTGCTGATGTATGAGGATTACTCTGTAAACCTGGTACAATCAACAGGTAAAGCTCTCAATGTCCTCACTGTGGGGTTACAGATCTGTGCTGATGTATGAGGATTACTCTGTAGACCTGGTACAATCAAGAGGTAAAGCTCTCATTGTCATCGCTCTGGGGTTACAGATCTGTGCTGATGTATGAGGATTACTCTGTACACCTGGTACAATCAACAGGTAAAGCTTTCATTGTCATGGCTCTGGGGTTACAGATCTGTGCTGATGTATGAGGATTACTCTGTAAACCTGGTACAATCAAGAGGTAAAGCACTCGGTGTCATCGCTCTGGGGTTACAGATCTGTGCTGATGTATGAGGATTACTCTGTAGACCTGGTACAATCAACAGGTAAAGCTGTCAGTGTCCTTACTCTGGGGTTACAGATCTGTGCTGATGTATGAGGATTACTCTGTAGACCTGGTACAGTCAACAGGTAAAGCTCTCAGTGTCCTCACTCTGGGGTTTCAGATCTGTGCTGATGTGTGAGGGTTACTCTGTAGACCTGGTACAATCAACAGGTAAAGCTCTCATTGTCCTCACTCTGGGGTTACAGATCTGTGCTGATGTGTGAGGATTACTCTGTAGACCTGGTACAATCAACAGGTAAAGCTCTCAGTGTCATCGCTCTGGGGTTACAGATCTGTGCTGATGTATGAGGGTTACTCTGTAGACCTGGTACAATCAAGAGGTAAAGCTCTCAGTGTCATCGCTCTGGGGTTACAGATCTGTGCTGATGTGTGAGGGTTACTCTGTAGACCTGGTACAGTCAACAGGTAAAGCTCTCAGTGTCATCGCTCTGGGGTTACAGATCTGTGCTGATGTATGAGGATTACTCTGTACACCTGGTACAATCAACAGGTAAACCTCTCAATGTCATTGCTCTGGGGTTACAGATCTGTGCTGATGTATGAGGATTACTCTGTAGACCTGGTACAGTCAACAGGTAAAGCTCTCAGTGTCCTCACTCTGGGCTTACAGATCTGTGCTGATGTATGAGGATTACTCTGTAAACCTGGTACAATCAACAGGTAAAGCTCTCAGTGTCATCGCTCTGGGGTTACAGATCTGTGCTGATGTATGAGGATTACTCTGTAGACCTGGTACAGTCAACAGGTAAACCTCTCAGTGTCCTCACTCTGGGGTTACAGATCTGTGCTGATATATGAGGATTACTCTGTAGACCTGGTACAATCAAGAGGTAAAGGTCTCAGTGTCCTCACTCTGGGTTTACAGATCTGTGCTGATATATGAGGATTACTCTGTACACCTGGCACAATCAAGAGGTAAAGCTCTCAGTGTCCTCACTCTGGGGTTACAGATCTGTGCTGATGTATGAGGGTTACTCTGTAGACCTGGGACAGTCAACAGGTAAAGCTCTCAGTGTCATCGCTCTGGGGTTACAGATCTGTGCTGATGTATGATGATTACTCTGTAGACCTGGCACAATCAAGAGGTAAAGCTCTCAGTGTCCTCACTCTGGGGTTACAGATCTGTGCTGATGTATGAGGGTTACTCTGTAGACTGAAAATACCCTAGCAGAAGTATACGGGCCGCTATGACATTGGCTGTCGAAAGAGTAGGTTTGGGAAAACTGTGTACAACAAAGCAAGGGTGATTATGAAGCCTGTAGGGCAGTATCAACCTTGCAGGTAGGAAGATGATCAGACCAGACTTAGAGTACTTATTGCTGCCTCACTTGGGGCTCAGCATTATGTTTCTGGGTGAGGTGTCATGTCTTGTGTCTTCAGCATGATGCTTTAGCGGCTGTATCACTTTAGCGGTATCACTCTAGCAGCATGGGCGCACCCTGCCACAAAAAGGCACAGTATATGTACACATCTGACTCTTCGTCTTCATACGACTGAAAAGTTGTCAAGTACGATGTAAAATCCCATGCGTATACATACATGCAGGTGTCTTGGGCATGGTGATCCATTGGAGCAGCATTGTAAATATGAAATCATTTTGCCTGACTGTTTTATATATTATTGGAAACAACAAAACACATCAAGCGAACTTACAAACTGACTCGGAATATCTACCTTTCAGGTAAAATTGCATGGAGAAGAGAAGAGGCGCTGTCATACATCCTGTCTGTGGAGATGGTAGACTTACCTGTGTCAGAAAGTGAAGCAAAGTTTGAGGATGAGTTTGGCTCACAACATGGTAAGTGTACATTGAAAGGAGAAGGAATTGCTATGGTATAAGACTCGTTTTAGATAGACTCGTCTCCAGAGTGATGTCTCATGCTGACATGATGTTGTCTAATTTATAATACAGAAAGCTAGGATAACTTTAGCAACAGTCGTGATAATTTGTACTTTTATGTATTACATCCATTAAAATTATTAATCCGTAAGATAATCTTCATTTTTGTGAGATATAGAAATGATTTTTCAGCACACCATTCTTCATGTACATGTAAGGATCTTGAATTTGCCCACCATGCTAGGAAGTACCAAGAGGAGAGAACTCTTTGTTATCATTCATTGTGTTTTATCCTGAAAGTGTGTCCTAACAGCCATTACTTATTGTCCCTGAAGCTGCTTTAGTAAAAATGCTCTTGTTTTCCTTTTCATTAAAAATAGATACGTCTTTTGTTTCTGGGAGTATTGAATATCCTTATCATGAGTGCGTGACATCTTAGTTTCAGTAGCAACTGCATCAGCATTCTTTAACACTCATCATTTATCCTGCAGAAATTTAGCCAGAAATAAAGAACACCTGCTGATTTATCTTCCCTTTTTCCTGCAAAATCGAAATTAACCGTAACAGGTTATTTTATCATGGAAATATTTCCAGTCAGGACAGAAATCAGCCATTAATATCTTTAATGCTGATCCTTAATTCTGCTATTAGGTTTTTATTTTTTAGTTATTTTGTTTTCCCTTAAATATGATAATATAGTTTTGCATTCCTTACAGATGATATTATTGGCATGTTCCGGAAGAGGTTTACCACCCAGTTGGTACAGCTGAAGGTTGGTCTGGTTCTTAAGACAAATTTTCCTGTAAACGCAACAAAATGTAGACTGTTAGTCTGTAAAGTGTTATATGAAGTGTCAAGTGGATAATGAATAACACTCGAGAAGACAAAACCATGTGCTCTTCTACAATTTATAAAATTTAATATTGTCCCGACAAGATGAACATGGTTTGATGTAATTCTCAAAGTAAAACAAATGACAGAGAAGCTACAAGATTACCGTTGCTGTTCTCACACAAAGTTTACCCCTGTGTTTGTTGTTGCCAGAGTTTTGTGCTGGGCCTGATACAGAAGCTACAAGGTTACCGTGACCGCTCTCACAGTCTGATCATCGAGACAGAGGATGAGGAAGAGGCTGAGATTGAGCTGACACGAGACCAATTTAACCTCAACAAAATTGTTGTCGTGGTTACAGCCGCAGGAAAAGTAAGTGTGGCGTAAAGCATGAGATTTTTGGGCAAGTACATCCAGCACTCTGCTTCATCAGATAGTTTTGAACATGGCATAGACATCCATAGATCCAAGTAATGTTTTTTAACTGAATAGTTTAATACTTATATACATATGTGCTTTTTGTGTGTGAACAGGAAACACTTTCAGAAGATACATCTCGGTTTTTTTTTTCTCTGAACAAGATGACATTTGTATTGACATATTTTCCTTTTTTCTTTACAGATTTATGGCTTAAGGAGCACAAATGGACAAATAATTTGGCAGCATTACCTGCCAGATTTAACTCCCTTTGAGCGATATGGCAAGCAGGTGCTCCCGTTGAGCATTCAGAGGACAACTGCCCATTTCCCCCACCCCCCACAGTGTGCTATCGTGGGGAGACATAAGGTAGTGTTAATGGGATGATTTTTATTGTACAGGAAAAATGTCAGATAAATTATAGAAGAGTTGTAATTGTTACAGAATGCCAAATAAATCCCCTGATCTGTGTTGTGCAAATATGCTGAGACCTATTTGGAGGCTTAAATATTCTGATATCAAGGCTGTTAAAAAAATACAAGATTAATAGGCTGAAAAGGGTTTATTGTACATGAGAAATGGTCTTGCGCATTTATAGATATGAAACTTTATCATGGCCGGGGGCCTCCGTGGCTCAGTTGGTTAGCGCGCAAGCGCAGCGTAATGACCCAGGAGTCTCTCACCAATGCGGTCACTGTGAGTTCAAGTCCAGCTCATGCTGGCTTCCTCTCCGGTCGTACGTGGGAAGGTCTGCCAGCAACCTGCGGGTGGTCGTGTGTTTCCCCCGGGCTCTGCCCGGTTTCCACCCACTATAATGCTGGCTGCCATCGTTTAAGTGAAATATTGTTGTATAAGTGGAATATTCTTGAGTACGGCGTAAAACACCAATCAACTTAATAAATAAATTATTACGGCCTTGGTAGTGTATTAAAGTACAGACCATGTGTAAAACACCAATCAACTAAATAAATAAATTATTATGGCCTTGGTAGTGTATTAAAGTATGGACCATGTGTAAAACACCAATCAAATAAATAAATAAATTATTATGTCCTTGGTAGTGTATTAAAGTATGGACCATGTGGTCATCATATTGACCATGACATTGGTAATACCTGTACCATTACATTCAGTGTATGCTCCAATCAAACTGCTCTTTTGCAACTAAGTCATTTGAAGTTAACCTCTCTGTAATGTGTTGAAGACATGTGCAATACAATTGTCTTCTATTTCAGAAAACTGGTCGTGGACTGTTGTATGTGTTGAATCCAGTGACGGGTCAAAGGTTAAAGGACATGCCCCCTGGAGGTCAGAGTTTAGGGTTCACAGTGATTCAGATGGATATGCTGAATGAGGTGGATGAACATTTCCTGAAGGGTCTGATCTTCATGGATGAGGAGAAGAAGGTCAGTCTGAGTTTAATAATACCATTGTGGTAAAGGAATCCAGCAAGGAGTTGATCTCGTTTTACTGTCAGTATATAATACTGACTCATACAGAACCTGCAGATGGTCCTGGGTTTCCCATGAACTCCGCCAGGTTTCTCCCACCATTATGTTTGCTGCTGTCATATATATGACGACGTAAAACTCCATGCAAAAAGAATAAATAAATAAAGAAATATAATACTGTCAGAAATTGTGACCTTTATCCTGATACAGAGCATTTGTTATGTAACCAGATAAATTTGCTTCATTTAACTCACAAATTCAAGTTTTTTCTCACAAATTTTACTTGGTACTGACCAAGAAAACTGTTATCCAATTTATAAAGGAAGAATCTGAATCACAGCAAAATAAGAGTGTCAGACCGGTCATTTGGCAAGTCAGAGAAAATAATGTGAATCACTGCAAAATAAGAGTGTCAAACCAGTCATTTGGCAAGTCAGAGAAAAGAATCTGAATCACAGGAAAATAAGACTGTCAAACCAGTCATTTGGCAAATCAGAGAAAAGAATCTGAATCACAGCAAAATAAGAGTGTCAAACCAGTCATTTGGCAAATCAGAGAAAAGAATCTGAATCACAGCAAAATAAGAGTGTCAAACTAGTCATTTGGCAAGTCAGAGAAAAGAATCTGAATCACAGCAGCAAAATAAGAGTGTCAAACCAGTCATTTGGCAAATCAGAGAAAAGAATCTGAATCACAGCAAAATAAGAGTGTCAAACCAGTCATTTGGCAAGTCAGAGAAAAGAATCTGAATCACAGCAGCAAAATAAGAGTGTCAAACCAGTCATTTGGCAAGTCAGAGAAAAGAATCTGAATCACAGCAAAATAAGAGTGTCAAACCAGTCATTTGGCAAATCAGAGAAAAGAATCTGAATCACAGCAAAATAAGAGTGTCAAACCAGTCATTTGGCAAGTCAGAGAAAAGAATCTGAATCACAGCAAAATAAGAGTGTCAAACCAGTCATTTGGCAAATCAGAGAAAAGAATCTGAATCACAGCAAAATAAGAGTGTCAAACCAGTCATTTGGCAAGTCAGAGAAAAGAATCTGAATCACAGCAAAATAAGAGTGTCAAACCAGTCATTTGGCAAATCAGAGAAAAGAATCTGAATCACAGCAAAATAAGAGTGTTAAACCAGTCATTTGGCAAATCAGAGAAAAGAATCTGAATCACAGCAAAATAAGAGTGTTAAACCAGTCATTTGGCAAATCAAAGAAAAGAATCTGAATCACAGCAAAATGGGACTGTCAAACCAGCCATTTGGCAAATCAGAGAAAAGAATCTGAATCACAGCAAAATAAGAGTGTCAAACCAGTCATTTGGCAAATCAGAGAAGCGAATCTGAATCACTGCAAAGTAAGAGTGTCAAACCAGTCATTTGGCAAGTCAGAGAAACAAATATACAAAAGTGATGAAGTTTTCAGATGTGTACCCATGTATATAGCAACAAAAATGTGCAATCCATCGTCTTTGTTTCAAATAAATAATAACATTTCTGTTTATATTCTGTTCACAGATTCATACATACCCTAGTCATTTTCGTCAGATTGTAGCCAGACATTCAACATCTCTGTTTATGTACTTGGTTGAACCTGAGAAAGGATTGCTGTCAGGCTATCGTGTGGATGGATCTGAAACGTGAGTTGTAATGCAAGTCGTAAAATGTCCCCTACATTTTGACAGAGAGTGGTTTTGAACAGAAACCTTTTGTTCCACTGATTAGTTGAACGTGGTACTTGAGTAGTGTAATGAACTGCTGGATATTCTAGAACTTCATTTTGCCGTCATCATTGCTGATAGATCGTCAAAATGAACCGTTAGTTTTTCACGGTTATGGGACTTGTGTATTATATTATGATCAAATTATTGGGAGCTGATTGTACTCTTTTTTAATTATAAATGGTTTGTTTTTTCAAGAGGAAGCGTTTTAGTATAAAATCTGGAACATTCAATTAGATTCTTGCTAATATATTTCTGATTCTTACTTGCATAGCTGTCTCCCAGTCAGTGGCAGTCTATTACCCTGCGGCCTGTTGTTCAAAAGTATATTAAAAATTAAGTCTGGCTTAAATCTTGATACCAGTCTTGGCGTAATACAAAACTATTGGCATTTTAATTCCGACTAAAGTTAATACTGGGCTTAATTGCTAATACGCTTTGGAACAACTGGGGCCAGGTTATCCAGCTTGGGAGACTTAATATCCGCTACAGTAATAGACATTGTAAAACTCCTCACTTTTGCAGGATTTGTATGGGGATCCAGTTTGGGCTGTGAATCTGCAGCAGAAGTCACAAACCATCACAAATGTGGTGCCGAGGAGAGCTATAGGTAAATCAGTGCACAGGTAGCATACAATCAGGATTTGTCAGGCCAATTAGAGGCAAAATGGGAACATGTTATGTACCGACCAGCTCAGGGATCAGCTGATGGATGAACGTCTGGGCACATCAAATACTTGGACTTAATTGGAATTTTTTGTTGACAGGAGACGCTGAGTGATAGAGATATTAATGGTTCCCAATCTCATAATAAAATAGCTCGCAGTCACCAACATGCACAGTCTTGGGTTCAGTGATGATCACTTGACAGCCACCATTATGGCAGGCAAGTCTACACATCACAGGCAGGGAAATTTTAACTTGTCTGTGGTTTACCTTGTGACACTCAGGGTTTTTTTTTTAAACCCATAAAACAATCATATATACAAAAAGGTAGCTGCAGGTTCTTTCTGTTGGGTAGTGTGACTTCTGCAGAGCATTGTAGGCATATTCTATTCTGGTTTAGTGAGTGTATAATTCATACAGGAATGGAAGTTGGAGGATTAGATAATATAGTCAAAAGTCAAAATCCAATGCTGTGATTGGTGAAGGGTGGATTGATGACTGGTGTATGTTGTGAACAGTCAGGTTCTATGCACTCACAGTATGTATGTTATTTTCTCTGTTTCACAGAGCATGTCCATTCCCAGGGGCGAGTGTTAGGAGACAGAAGTGTGCTGTATAAATATCTCAACCCCAATGTTGTTGTGGTAACAGCAGAAGGGGAGGAGACAACATCAGTGACTCAAGCATCAAGTGCACAGAAAGGTTAGTGCAAGAAAAGAATTCATAACAACTTTTGTTTTTATTTACACATACATGAACCAGATTTTGGTCAAGAGGCTAAGATTTTCATCACTTTGAAAATACGTATACACTCTTTGGTATGTCATTTGTTTTGTTTAAGAAGAAGTTAAGACCAGCAATGAAGACAGATCATTGTAGGAAATGCAGAGAGATGTCATAGTTGTCATGTTATGAAATGGAAGAACAGCATATGATGGATATAACTTACCCCAAGGAAAATCAAGTCTTATACTCTTCAGAAATGCTACAAAATGTTTGTGGTCTGTTCTTTTATATTCATTCTACTTGTGACAGATGCATTGTATATAGTGTCTCCTTGAACTTGAATATTTTTGTATATTGACTTTTTTTGTTTTTTGTTGTAGGTCCGTCTTATTTCTTGAATGTGTATCTGATAGATGTGATAACCGGTCACATTGTGTCCCATGTCAACCACAAGCGGGTCAAGGGTCCAGTCCATGTTGTTCACTCTGAAAACTGGGTGGTCGTAAGTAAATTTCTGTGACACTTTATGTCTATGGCCTAAAGGAAAACTGGGTGGTCGTAAGTAACTGTCTGTGACACTTTATGGCCTAAAGGAAAACTTGGTGGTCTTAAGTACCTTTCTGTGACACTTTATGGCCTAAAGGAAAACTGGGTGGTCTTAAGTACCTTTCTGTGAAACTTTATGTCTATGGCCTAAAGGAAAATTGGGTGGTCGTAAGTAACTGTCTGTGACACTTTATGTCTATGGCCTAAAGGAAAACTGGGTGGTCGTAAGTAACTGTCTGTGACACTTTATGGCCTAAAGGAAAACTTGGTGGTCTTAAGCACCGTTCTGTGAAACTATGTCTTTGGCCTAAAGGAAAACTGGGTGGTCATAAGTAACTGTCTGTGACACTTTATGGCCTAAAGGTAAACGTGGTGATCTTAAGTACCTTTCTGTGACACTTTATGTCTATGGCCTAAAGGAAAAGTGGGTGGGCATAAGTTACTTTCTGTGACACTTTATGTCTATGGCCTAAAGGAAAACTTGGTGGTCTTAAGTACCTTTCTGTGAAACTTTATGTCTTTGGCCTAAAGGAAAACTGGGTGGTCATAAGTAACTGTCTGTGACACTTTATGTCTATGGCCTAAAGGAAAACTTGGTGGTTGTAAGTAGTTTTCTGTGGCACTTTATGTCTTTGGCCTAAAGGAAACTGGGTGGTCGTAAGTAACTTTCTGTGACACTTCATATCTATGGCCTAAAGGAAAACTGGTTGGTCGTAAGTACCTTTCTGTGACACTTTATGTCTATGACCTAAAGAAAAACGTGGTGGTTGTAAGTAGTTTCCTGTGGCCCATTCTATTTCTGTCCTTTCTAGTTTATTTCTGGTTACTATGTTGCCTCTCCACATTACTATGGCGTTACTTTGTTGCTGGTCTTGCAGTATAACTACTGGAATCAGAAGAACCGGCGTATAGAGATGAGTGTTCTGGAGTTGTTTGAGGGCAAGGAGCAGAGCAATTCCACGTCATTCTCCTCGTACAACCCCCCACCCCAGCCCCTCATTCTGCGTCAGTCCTACATCTTCTCCTCACCCATCTCCACCATGGCCGCAACCATCACCGAGAAGGGAATCACCAACAGAAACGTCCTCAGTAAGATTACAGTTGTACCAGTAATGTTTATCTTCACAATCGTGGTTAAATATATTTTTCCTTTACAATTCTCTCAGGAAATAGTAGTAATCTGGTCATACATTTACTTAATTTCATTCCGGGAGCGGGCCATGGGCTTGTTGCCTTTCATTTGCGAGCTCAAACCCTGCCTTGGACAGGGAGTTCGTACATTCTGCCACTGTTACTATTTGTGAGTTTTTGGTGACAAAAAGCAGTTATTTGCTAAAGATCATTGGTTTATGCTGGTAACTCTTGTTTCCTCCCCTCACACGGCCATAGTATGAGTTCAGAATTCTGGAGCATGGTATTACTGTTATTCTTCATCCTTTTCGCATGTTTGCAAGGTGTTTATTCAAGCATATTCTGAGTGCATTATTCTGTGTTCATGTAGAGTGATAAAATTATACTCTTTGTGAAGCCTTGCAATTGGCTAATCCAAACAGTGGATTTTGTCCCAAAATCAAATTTAAATGTGCATAAATTGCACGGAAAGCTGCTCTTTCATATGTGAAATCATTGAGGAATTAGTATAAGCAACAATCGGTCAAGTAAAAAAGAAAGAAATTTTATAAGTTTGAAGTCTGATAGTTTACTTCAGGCATACTGCTATCCTCAACCCTTATGAGTGACTGCCATGTTAAGTAAAGCATATTACAGCAGTGTGTCTTGTCAGATCTTATAGACTCCAGTTTCTATGATGGTCTTGTCGTCTAAAATGATGTACTGACCAGTCACCAATCACCAAGTCTACCAGTCACCAATCACCAAGTCTACTGATCAGTCACCAATGAAGTCACTTGTCCCAGTCACTTGACTGGTTATGTAAATGAAGAGTTTAGCCAGATACCTCACAAAGATGGTCTCAATGGCTGATGGGCATACAAGATAGACAGACATACACATAATTACTCTGGTACAACTGCAGTGCTGGTACAGCATGAGTGCTTAGAACCTGACACAACAGTAGGGTTGAGTCAGGTCTTAAGTTCTCCTGTATGCTGGGCTTAACTTGTTGCAGCAAGTCCTCTTAACCCATCTGTCTTTCTTTAACTTTATGCTGTATTGTGTGCTGTCAGTTGCCCTGAAGAGTGGAGGAATTCTGTCTCTACCCAAAGCCTTCCTGGACCCCCGCAGACCAGTTGTGCCCACCCCAGAGCACATGTAAGATTTCAAATTTTTTACATAGTCTGCTTTTAAAGATGAATGGAACCACCATCTTTATAGTTACATAAAAACATTCCCTCACAGCTATCAGTGGGCAGATGTGAACTGAATAACTTCTTTAGATCTGAAATTGAATGAATAGATGGTGGTGATCATGTTAGAATTTTTCTGTTCATGTAGATGTAGTTTCTTGATTATGCTTTGTCAGAAATGATGTGTACAAATGTGAGTCAGCCATTCACAAAGAGTACTCTCCCCTTTTAGTGTCAGCAACGTTTTTCTTCCTCCAGGGACAACAGAAACCTCATATTGATCTTGTTAAGTTTGAAGAAATTTGGTGTACTTGGTGAGGATGTGTAATTACTGACTTCACCATGGGAACTCCAGGACTAAACTACTCTGTTACCTGATTCTGAGAGCTCTGTTAACTTTAATAGAAACCTCTGTGAGCTTAGCTTGAAGGTTTAGCCCCAAAGGTCATATGTTATTACCTTTATTTGTGCCTAAAACCAGCTTTTTGGGTGGAAATTTTAGGTCCATTTCAGTATGTAATGTTGTTATCTTCAGGGAGGAAGGCACCTTCCCTTACATGCCTGAGATACCGTCCAGCTTTGAAGCTGTGGTCAACTACAACAGGAGTGTGCACAACATCCGACACATCCATACTGCTCCAGCTGGGTTAGAATCCACCTGTGTCTTCTTGGCTTATGGCATAGGTGAGTTCTGGAATAGATGCTTGTCTCACAATTCACACATAACAACCCAGGCAACTGCGTACCTACAATACAGTACAGTACATGGAAGATTTAGTGGATGGAGATGGCATAAAATATGCTCAAGATTGAGATGGAATGGAGATGGCATAAAATATGCTCATGATTGAGATGGAATGGAGATGGCATAAAATATGCTCATGATTGAGATGGAATGGAGAGGGCATAAAATACACTCATGATTGAGATTGAATGGAGAGGGCATAAAATATGCTCATGATTTAGATGTATTGAAATAAAAATGGGACCAAAAGTGTAGTGCATGGTGCAGCTTCTGATTGCTGAGTATAAGTACAATGGTATTTTCATGTCCACTACCTGTACTGTAATTCTTCAACACATTTGATGTTTGCAAGGTGTTTTTTGAAGTACATTGTGAAGGTATTATTCTGTGTTGAACTGTAAAATTACACTTTTTGTGAAACCCTGAAATTGACCAGTCCAACCAGCATAGTTTTAAAATTTGTGTAAGTTGCAATTAAAGCTGCTCTTTCGTATTGGAAAGGATTGAGGAAATAGGGTATATAATGGATATGTATGCAGTGGGATAAGGTAATGTCAGATCCGTATGGTTTATACAGATCTGTTCATTTCTCGTCTTTGTTCTTTAGTATGAATGATATAACCATGAGGACGCTTTAAGAACTTTATTTCAAAAAAAAGAAAGGAGGCTGATAAACCTGGTGTCCGTACACTGTGCCATGTGGTTGTCATTAGCATGTTTCTTCAGTGAGGCATCACTATAGATCTTGTTGCTTTGGGAAATGATTATGGTATAACAAAAATAATTTCAAAAGCCTCCTTAAATTAGACAGCAAGCAAACAAATTGAACAGATATTAAATGAAATTGTGTTGATTGAATTGTAACACAAATTCCAGAATAGCTTGTGTCAAACATATGAAGCTTTCATAATTTGTTGCATTCTGTAGTATACCTATGTTCAGAATGTTTGTGGAATAAGTCATATTCACACTTCATAAAGAAGATTAGAACATGTTGTGTTGGGAGACAGGGGTACATTTTAGTGACCTTCATCACAAGCTTTTATGCCCGTTCAACAACCCTTAGTTGTTGTCATTCACAGTCAAAATGGTGGCAAGTAAGCTCATGATGAAGGTCAGAAAGTGTATCTGTGTCTGGGTAATACTCTGTCTTGCCCTTCTGGTCCGCCCATGCATGCCTTATTGCAGTGGTGTACATATTCATCTCCCACTTCACTGGGCAATGCAATTGTTGTGAGTTCAAATCCGGCTCATGCTGGCTTCCTCTCCGGCTGTATGTGGAAAGATCTGCATCCACCTGCGGATGGTCATGGGTTTCCCTCATGCTCTTCCAGGTTTCCTCCCATCATAATACTGGCCACCTTCATTCAAGTGAAATATCCTTGAGCGTGGCATGAAACAGCAATCAAATAAATAAATAAATAAATAAATAAATCCTATTGATACCATATCTCCTGTACTGCCTTTCTGTCCACAGATCTGTTTTATACTCGTGTGATGCCCTCCAAAATGTTTGACGTCCTCAAGGAAGACTTTGATTATTTTTTCATCAGCAGTGTTCTCATTGGGATGATAGTCGTCTCCGTCATTACACAAAAGTTAGCCGCCAGAAAAGCCTTAAACAGAGCCTGGAAGTGATTGGAATGGACTGTAGCTGTAATAAATGGTGCATTTATACAGATTTTATGTAGAGAGCTGGGCACATCCAGGTGTGGGAATGTGACTATTAGGGAGAAAACGAAAGAAATGAATTGTGCACGAGAAAACCCAAAAGGCAGCTTTGGCCTTAGAAAACAGAAAGAGGAAACTTTAGCTTGAGAAAGTCACATATATGTAAGTGATTTTAATGTCAAAAAAACGAAATATGTGACTTTAACATCAGGAAAATGGGATATGAGACTTATGTCCTGGTGACAGCCTCCTATGTCTTCATTGGCCAGGCATGTTAATGACTTAAAACAGAAGATATCAAATTAGTGTTTGCTTTTGCACAAAGGAAAGTTGAAACTTTGGGAAGAATCAGTCTGTTCTAGTTAGAAAATGATGAGGATGTAGAGTAAATGTTGACAGATACAAAGGCCAGTTTGGAATGCTTATCGCATTTTTTTGTCTTTGTTCTATGAGAGTGTAAAAACGTGCTTTGGACATAATAATTTATGTGACATAGGTAACTGTTACATGTGACGTCTTTTATTTTTGACAAGATAACATGCGTAGTGGACATCCAGTTATAAGACGTTATAGAAACAGGCACAACTAAAGAACTGTGGTCAGTGCACAGAAATTTTTACTAGCAACGCTTGAAAAATCTCTTGGGATAACAGACTCCTTGATAATCAACTTTATACTTTGATATATTGGGCCATGAATGTCAAACTGTGTTTTCTGCAGTTATGAAGTAGCAAGTCAGAATTTCCCTACTGGCACTAAAAAAATTATGGAGTAGAAAGTTTGTTGAAGCCTTGAGTCAGCCATTCCTTGAACACCTTGGACATGTGAATTTGTTGATCAGCATGTATTTCTCTGACAGAAGGTGTGGAAGATGCAAGACAAGCACATCATGTGACATTCCATCGTGACATCATTAACTGGGAGGTAGTGGTGACCATCCGTTTGGGGTGGGAAGTATCATTTTGTCATTAAGTGTATGATTGTTACGTATGTATGTATATACACAAATACTAACTTATCTGCCACAGCGTGTGTACCTGTTCATAAGCATCTTTGAAATTGATTGTGTATTGTAAAGATATTGAGAAACTGTAAATTCTTACCTTTTATTTCTGTATTAATACAGATAATAGAATTAGGTCACTCCAATATGACTAGGTATACAGTGCATGTAAAAAATTAATGACATTGTACTTCTAATTTTTTGGACACCTAGTCTGCTCCTTTTAGCTAATATACATTTAACTGTAACAGGAAAACACAGTTTCCCTTTTTTCACACAATCAGATGAAAAACATACACACATCTTTACCTTTCTGAAAAAAAAAAAAACAAACTGAGAGAAACTAATTTTTTGCTTTCAGCGCTATCAATATCTGTCCGCAAAATTAGAAGAAAACCTAGAATGTGTGTATTAGAGGAAAGTACCTGGTTCTGAAAGGTTCTGTGTTAAGTGGTGTAGCGTGCCTGTTTGTGGATTGGTTACCATGGTGTATATATTCTAGGTTACCTATGTAAGGATTGGTTACCATGGTGTATATACTCTATTGTGCCTGTTTGTGGATTGGTTACCATGGTGTATATACTCAGTCTCTACCACAAAGATGATTGCGTTCGATGGAACTGTATATATATATACCGGTTCAGTTGTTAACACGGTATACCTATATGATAACTGTTTATATGTCATCCTCTGATTTGTATTTTATTGCTCAGTTTTGTATTTTATTAGAGTGAGTTTTCATCCATGTTCTTCTGTAAAGTTTTACAAACTGTGTGTATAAAATTAGTGACGTGTTGGCAAACCAAGGACATACAATTGATTTACAATCCATTTCTCGAATACTTCATACTTTTGCTGGTCTCAGAATCTTACTAATGAAACCAATCCTTCTGCATTGGCGCGGAGAAATTAGCATACCATTTGACTAAAAGTAACGCTTGGCAGGCACAACAGATCCAGTTACTACCAGCTTGGGTGGCATTGTGTAAAGTGACAAGAAGTTTTGATGTTGCTGTACTGTTCAAACTGAAACATTGATGTCTTGTGTTATTGCGTTTCACAGAATGGAAATTAAATGTATAATTATGGAGTATTTTGCCTCTTGTTTACGAGGGTATTTTCACAAACAATTTCCATCAAACTAAGTATCGTATGACACTGGGAACTCAAACTTCCTCCATCTATAACAACCCAGGCTGACGTCATATACGAGTTACTGATCCATTCGTGGGAACAGCGTTAGACATTAGTATTCTCCTCTATGCGTAGCTAAGTGATCTACGCGTAAAATGACACGGAACCAGGTTATTTAGCGGTTTTAATATGAGGACATAAAATAGTTTCCCCCCACTGGGTTTAAATACATTAAAGCTAGTAACGGGATGCATCCCCATTAAGCCGCGTTCATACGGTGAGATTGTAGAGTGAACACATGGAATGTAAGTGGCACGCGTTATTTTATACTGTAGTAGCTTGCGACACATCGCATCGGCTGAAAGCGGCTTATGAATTAGACTTGTCATACTGCACTCCACTTGTTTAATAAGACACGTCACTCGAAAAATCGAACCGGGTGAACGCGTCTTAATTGAGATTGTGTTTGTTTAAGCCTTGTTTACACTGCTCGACTTATCATATGAGCCACTGAGTGCTTCCTGGCTTGGCGTTCATCATTAAGGGGAAGTGCAACGACTGGTTGACCAGTATCAGTATGACTTTGGTGGCGCGGTTTACTTCGGTAAGTCGCCTCGGTGAAGCAGTATTAGATAAAACAGCAATGGGAATCCGTCCTGCAACAAGAGGCACATTACACGCACTCTAAGGACTCCTTCGTCATCATATGACTGAAAAATTAAGTACTACGTCGAACCCCAATCACTGACTCACTCACTTTAATGTACGCCCGAAAATTAGAGTGCTAATTTCTTACTTCATAGTTCTTTGGTGGTGTGTGTTAGAGAACGTTGTTTTGGAAACTTGTTTTGCTATTAATTGATCTGGAATGTCCATTATGGTCGACAATGGGTATATACATGTAGTCCTACGCATATTTGATAATTTCAAATAGGCCTCAATACTATGTTGGTCAACAGTTTAGAGCCTACGTTAAATGTGATAACAACACAGCATTTTGAGTAATTCTAGACCGGTGACCTGTAATAAACTGTAATTAACATCACCGCAATTTTTTTTACCTAATTCTGCTAAAGCCATGGGGCTAGAGATCGTGTATTTTGTTACCATTTACATGTGATCATTTGTCAGCTATCACGCTGTCGTAGCTATCTTGGTTTTTCTCTATTTGCTGTACGTCTTAATTACATTTATACAGTTGCATTTACCTTGAGTACATGCTACCTGGTCTATTTGTTTGTGTTTGACTTCCGACTTCATTCACCTGGTATAATACAATGGTATTGCTAACTATTACTTATATGGCTATGTTTCGAATCGCGTTCCGACAATAATAAAACATCCATGAAAAAGCTGCAAGGCAATCACCACAGCTCAATGAAAAACAAGGGATGCAACTCTGTTGTAAGGGCCTACCCATATCTTCCTAAAAGCTGATCAAGGTTTCAGTTTTTAATTAACCTAATTTGAAAAAAAAATGTCATCTGTTCTAACTTAAGCCTTTTTTTATTGTCTAACTTGAAATTTGTGTGGCTGAAATGCAGTCGACGCGGTTTTGCAGATGCGGCACAGCCTTGTGCGATATTCAGGTTAAAAACAATTATTACTGGCTTTTGGCAATATACAGTTAAGTAACATACGCCGCCATACACAAGATCCCACACGAGAACGTGTTTCGAATGTCAAAATTAAACTCCAGATCACTGTTCACAAACGAAGTTTTTACTCCTCATTTCTCCGAAACGAAGTGCACCAAGAGCTGTATTGAAAATAAAGCGCCTTTTGTATTCTTTTTTTGCGCAGGAAGATTCGTAACAATTGACATAAGAACACTGCTCTCGGGTTGCACATTAATATATATTCGAATACATCCAAGAGCTATAGACTCAGCCCAAGACACGAAATGGCCTTTCCCAAGGCCCGCTCCCTTTACATTGTGTTAATGGGATTGTACATTAAATGTGATGACAACACAGCATTTTGAACTATTCTAGACCAGTGACATCTAATGAATTGCAAGTAACATCACTGCATTTTTAAAAGCAATTCTGCTTATGCCATCTTGTTAGAGTACGTGTAATTTACTACCACTTAAGCATTCACATGAAGAGTTAGAAAAAAGAAATCTGAGACAAGAGGCCGTATTTCACCGGTTACATGGGGCAAACATTCACACCGTTTGTCGCTGCTCTGGTTTTCCTCTCTATGCTGTGATTTTTTTTTTTTTATATTAGTGGTAATACGTGATTGATGTGTGATTGATGGTTCCGGTCGGCGCTCATTAGTTCGTGTAGGTAATTTTACGTGAAGTTCATTAAATATCACTTGCCGTTCACCTTTAAGACACAAAATCGTGAAGCGTAGCAGTTCATATAAAATCAGATGAATATGTTCTTTCCTGATGTTGACGCGTAGGAGATGAATATGAACACAAATAAGCTGTGTTGAGGCGAAAATAATATACATATCTTATCATAATGGTGTCCAATCATATTTTTCAAACATTCATACGAACAAAGGATGATGACGTTTTCTTAAAATATTTATGAAAATTGTTTTCAAGACAACAATGGCGATGTGGAGATTATCAAGGTCTCGTCGTGAGCAATGGTACGATGTGAAGCTATTGTGCAGTGCAAGAAATTTAGCTACACTGCGCATTTACAAAGCGAAGGCACGGCCAATCGCAACATGGATATCGCCTGACCTGTCACCGTGGCTCAACGTACTGGACCACAGCTTCAATTATGATCTCGTCGTCATATGACTGAAAAATTGTTGAGTACGACGTTAAACCCCAAGCATTCACTCACTCAATTATCATCGTAATTTAGCCATCAACCAAGGTTGAAAAGCAATGGCAGAATTGTTAGCTAATCGCTGTTTTCAGAGTCCATACATTCATGACTCCCGGCGTATTCCATATTCAGGATCGCCATTCTTCAACCTATGAATTTTTCTACTTGTCTTTATTTTTTAAAAATCGCCTAAAGTTGCGGACTTGTACGAGGTTGTAAGACAGTGGGCGGGCATCGCTGAAGGCTTCCACACATAAAGATAATCCCTTTCTGAGCGATTATGTCAGAGGTTACTCCATGCAAAAAAAAAAAATAGGCAGTGGCGTCATCGCACTATCTGCGGATCAAGACGGGGAAGACAAGTCCGTCTTTAAACCACCACAGACCGCCCTAAACTACTCCCCCGACCTACTTTGTGTATAGATAGGCCAGTGGGCTATGCGTGACCCAAGAATAACTGCTCCGAGTAAAATTCCTGTGTCCCATCAGCCGTGGCTTATCTAACGTTACATCCCCCCGATGCTATCAGACTATTGACAACGTCGTATATAATTTACTGAACTACGCAATATTTTATACGTGTAGAGAAGCCTTGGTGTATTCAAGTTGACACTGCTTTTGTCAGCTCGTTGAAATTCGACCCTCTCAGTGTTATTTGAGGTATTTCGTCCTGGTCATGAAGCATATATCCTGAGGAGTGTGTGCAACCGATCTAGGACTTGAAAGACAGACTTTCAATACACAAGCATCACTCGACAAAGTTCTTTTGACTTTCATCTGGTTGTACATGTTCAAGTGTGCTACCATGTGTACAAGTACTTACATTGCTTATCACCGAAGGACAAAAACAGCATTTAGTTATTTTAATTATAATTTCCTTCATTTTGGGAGGTGAGGGCAGGAGGCGCATTAAAAAAAATTGCGCTTATATGATGATGGTCTCTTTTATTGATGGAAAAATAACCTGGTATATATATATATATAACGCATTCGATTCGATTTACCACCCACTTATAAATGTTACCTTAATGAAACAGTGCTTTATTCGTTCATGTATCACACGTCTTAAAAGAGTGCACAAATGATATAACCTTAGTTATTCGAAAGAGGAGCTGTTTTTAAACATGTTCATCTATTTTTGTTTTATTTTTGCTGTTCACATTCAATCGAAAACCATTCATTGGCTCCTGTCTTGAACTTGTTGTCGCCACGATATAGTTGGAAGATTGCCGATGTGGCGTTAAGCCACAATCATTCATTCATGCATTCGAAATAGGAGTGGAAACAAACCTCAAGGGCAATAGCAATTTTTCCTGGCGTGCTTAATAACTCTACAAATCAACTTCTTGTAAAGTCTTTTTTGCCGCCAGCCTGCCTTTTTTGGTGTACAGGTACATGCTTGTTATCAAAATGATGAAAATTGTCTAAGCTTTGGGCAGGTATGAGTTTTAATGATGAAAGTTAGAAATTCTGGGCGAGAGGACACGAGGGGACAGGTGGCGATGAGGCTGCGAGTGACGTCCCCTTGACATTGCTATGCACCCATCCCAGCTGCAGGCATAGAAAGGTCCAGATTTGACGGTCAACCTATGTCAAGATTTTAATGGCGTCTTCTCACAGACTGGGCGAGGTATGCACCAAATCTTATTGGCCACGGAATGCTAAACGTTAACATTGTCGCTTATGGAAAATTAATGGGGGTCTGTGGCCATATGGGTAAAAGCCAAAGCAACGTCCGGTGACGTCATCGGGAACAGCCGTTGTGTCTGTTATAGGAATATCTCTCGCCTAATTGGTTAAAATTGGCGTCTCCTGCGTTTATACAAGGCGTAGTTTGGGAAGGAGGGTGGGTGGTTGTTAAACTCATGAGTGACTCCAGATTCTCGGCTAATTCAAACATTAACGATACTGTTTATTAACGAAAATTATTAATTAATGACAAATCTACAAGTGGTTTCCAACGAACAAGTAGTGAAAGCCGGCGGAAGAAAGCTGTGTTTATAAAGTTGGAGTTTGAATTCCTGGAGCTGCAGTAACTGCCGTCGAGTAGCATAATTTGAGAAAGCGCATGGCTTGCATTTCCGAAAAGTGGGGTGGAACAATTTTGAGAAGTTTGTACAAGGTAGTCTACATGTATTTTATAATTCTGCTAAACCAAAAAGGAAATTACCCAATAATCACCTGAGTTGGGATCTAGTTTGGTTTATGTATGTATGCCTGTACAAAGTAGGTTTGTAGTGATGCAAAAATCTCAGACAGGTTACTGTATAGAGTGACCGCGGCTTGAAAAGATACGAATAGGAAAAAGGTTCTTTACAGTTAATTTTGCGTGATACAGCGTGATAAAATAACTACATTCTATATATCCGATAAAAAATTTAATGGAGAAAGGAAAATAATTTTCTTTCTTTACACACACACCACAATTGAATCTTACAATATAGAGGTGTATTATACCGCTGTAGCGAAATGATTAGTGCATATAATGCAGTGGGATACTGAGCTTTTGTATTATAATTCTGTAGACTGATGGTTTGCTTACTAATTCTTGGTTCGTATTCATCGACCATATCGTTACGTCGCAGAAGCCCTCGTTGTTATTTTTGCTAAAGTATATATTGTCTTAACACTGCTATACAGCTAGCCCCCGGCTCGACTCACAGTTTACTTGTTTCGGCAGAGAAAAAGAATGCTTGATCTGAGTTAACCAAACAAAAGAGACCTTAAGTTAGACGTTACAAGTTCAAGTTAGGTCTATAACTACAGGTCTCTAATGTCTCAAATGAGTGTGGCTAATAGTAGAAGTCAAACCACAGGGTCTACGAACATTTGAACACTATATATAGGTATCAACCATGACGAATCAGCATAGCATCCCCATGGGTGCGTTAATCTGCGCAGTAACCCAGTTACCAGGTGATTTTCGGTGGGTATTACCCCATCTAAAGTCATTACAAACGACACGCACGAAATTGGAGGCCGGAAATACGTGTACTTTGTTTTTCACGCAAAACTTAACTAGTTCTCTGTTATTCATAGTCGTTTGAAGCGTTTGCTTCTTTTTAGGCTTGTTTGAACTCTGGTGTCCTGATTTCAACACAAGGTTACGTTAATTAATTTGACACTGTTAATGTCGCGGACATGAGTCGCTGCATACAGCCACCTTTGGTTAGCCACATTTTCTTCCACCACTGACAAGATCTCTTCTGACTGTAACCATAAACCTGAGCATGCGCAGCACGTTCTCCTTTTTCAGCCAAACGTCAGCAAAAATAGGTCAAGGCGAGTGCGTATATAATCGTGTGAGGTATAAGTTACTATTAACAACCACTTCATTTGTAGATGTATCATGTATGAATCATAACCTGTGAAAAGAAGGGGGAAAAAAAGCAAAATGGGACGGATGAGATATTTTCCCATTTGGTGACTGTACCTATATTTGTCACGCTCAAACTAAAACTTATCCGGCATATAACGTTGGTTAACCGAACGGGTGAAGCTAGGATCCTGGATATGACGTATTTACCAGAGGGAGTGTGATTACCTGGAGATTCTTAATATGAATCTATACAGTTATAAATCAGTAATCACTGCTACATGCAGCTCTGTTGTTGTCAGACTGACTCACCCTCACCCTCCCACACACAGACAACATGCCACATACCCTTAGGCCTACGAACAAGAAGAAAACATACTTTCGAAATGAATTACCTACTGAATGAATGAATCAAAATACAATGTGTGAATGTGACACCAAACCATACGTATTAAAGTGACATCAAACCATACGTATTAAAGTGACAATAAGCGGGAACGACAAATTTCTCCACTGCGGAACGGCAAGTTTCTCCACCGGAGGACGGCAAGTTTCTCCACTGGAGAACGAATTCCCACTAGGGAACGGCCGGTTTATTGAACAAAGAAGGACCAGTTTCCCCACCAAGGAGCGACCGGCTTCTCCACTAAGAGCTTTCCAGTTTCTCCACTAGGGAACAAAATGTTTGTCCACAAGAGAACGACACATTTTCTCCCCATTGGGACTACCGCATTTTCGACTCCGGTGTGTCCGTAGTCGTGAAGACCATTTTTCAACAGGGAACGACCAAATTCTTCAGCAGGGAACATTTACATTCTCCACAAGGGAATGGAAGTTTTCCCACTCAGGAACGAAATGTCTGAACAACATCCCTCAAACCTTTCGTCTACACTCTGCATCCAGAAAGGAAACGTTTCAAGAAAATCCCTCAGTCCCTTCACCCATTTTCACTAAATTTCAGATATCGATTTCCAGTAAGGTTTCTCTCAAATAACTCTGCCTGATCCAATCACTGACATTTCCAAAGAAAGTAACCTTTTAAATCTTTAAGAAAATGATTTCGAAGGTTATAAACACAATTAAAAGACAGCAATGAAGATTTTGGATAGAAAATTAAGTTTCCCTCAGTCCATGAATGTATCAGATACTTGTAAGTTTACGTCTTTCGTAGAACACATTTTGAAATGTTCCATGTAGAAAAATTTTAGAAGGGTTCTAGGAAGAGTTTCTTGGGTCTATCCGGGTTTCCGTAGAACCCCTTATAAAGAGACGCCGTTGTGATATGATCGAAATATTAGTGAAAGGGACGCAGAACCCCAATGAAATAAACACAACAAACATCAATACCTAATGACGTTTTCAAATGTGTCAGATGCCGGACAGCTTCAGGACATGAAGTCACCTGAGAAAAAAGAAAGAAGACAAATACCGTGGACTTAAACTGACCGACGCACTCTTCAGGGTAAGTACTATTATGGAGTAAATGTGATTTGCAATTCAAAGTATACCCCTTTATATATTGGTGTTGAAGTGACGTAGTCTTTGTGTACATCAGTATGTGGAATTTGACACAAAGATGCGTGAAGTTTGTAGGTGGTGAATAAGTGTATGCAAAACCATGCACATACACTAAGATCCCTATCACCAAAGGCGGGCATATTGATGAAAAGAAACGCGTCATCCAATCAATGGCAGAATGTGTGATACTGTCATTTTACTCGGTCGAGTATAACGTGTGTTGTAAAGCAGGCCAAGGCGTGTAAACATTGCCATTTTCTCACAGGATACGTCTCTCCTCTCCCCCACCAACACCTTATATGTATCAGGAACACGTCCCACTTGTGTACAGTAAGTGTGGGGTATGTGCATTGAGTCCGCTAAATTGAAAAAAACATATGACAGCTCATTCTATGGCTTTTATGTGTCTTGTGTGTGTTTTTATGTCAGCCTTTATGGAAGGTGTAGGTACTCGAGATAGCTAATAATGTCTGTTTTACAGGTTTTTTTTTTTACGGAATATTTTGACCAGGGCTATAGAGGGAAGCAAATATAACTATGGCTTGTATAAACAGAAATGTATATGGGTTTAGATTAAACCCGGACTAAGTCCACTGAGACTACATACTGAGAGTTACATACAGTTGGTGATCGCGTACTGAAGTAGCATAGCACACTTCGTGCAACAGTCTCTGGGTGAAATGAATGTAGGAAGTTAAACCTTGTGTTTTGTTTTTTTTTCTTCAATTTTTTGGAATTAAAATGGCAGCATTTCATTGGAAGTTAGTAATATGCACTCACGCATGTATTAAAGGGTATGGTGCAATTTATTATATTTAAAAGTTGAAATAGAAATAAAAATAAAGATAAAATAAAAATAAAAAAGCAAAAGTATTTTCAGATGTTCGTAGAATTTCAGCTGTGCTTGAAGGGCACATGCCATGGGAAAAGATTGTTTTCATATATTTATATAGGTTATCATCCGAATTACCATTCGCTGAATGTTGAAAAAATAAACAAAGTAAGGAATCGTGGTAGCGTGATTGGGCTGTGAGGGTAATTTCATAGTGTTAGGCGCGTGCTGGGTATTGCTATATAAGAATACTGGATACAAGAATGTTGGTGGAAGAAACACATATGTAAACTGGTTGGATTTTTTTGACAGGTGCGACCAAAGTCTAAACAGATGTCTGCTATCTAGAAATCGGCTAATCTGAAGTTTGTTAATTAGAAGTCTGCTAAAGAGAGAGCTACCAGCCTGAAGTTCACAAAATGTTTGTTTATAATGCGAATGTCGGTTAAGCAGAGTTCTGGATTATAAGCATCTGATTAACTAGAAATATGTTTGTTAACCAAATGTCTGTAAACTAGAAGGGTATAAACCAGAGGTCTGGTGATCTTACGTATATTATCAAAATATCTCTAAACCAGAAGTCTAGTGATCCAATGTCTATTAACTAAATGTCTCTAAACTAGAAGTGTATAAACCTGAAGTCTGGAGAATCTACGTCTATTCACCAAATGTCTGTAAACTAAAAGTCCTTAGAGCAGATGTTTGGAGATCCTATGTCTATTCACCAAATGTCTATAAACTAAAAGTGTATAAAAGAGAAGTCTGGTGATCCTATGTCTGTTAACCAAATATCTGTAAACTGGAAGTGTATAAACCAGAAACCTGATTAATATTAACCAAATGCTTGTGAACTAGAAGTATATAAACCAGAAGTCTGGAGAATCTACGTCTATTCACCAAATGTCTTTAAACTAAAAGTTCATAAACCAGAAGTTTGGAGATCCTATGTCTATTCACCAAATGTCTGTAAACTAGAAGTGTATAAAAGAGAAGTCTGGTGATCCTACGTCTGTTAACCAAATGTTTGTAAACAAGAAGTCTATAAACCAGACGTCTGGTGTCCTATGCCTATTAACCAAGTATCTATAAACCAGAAATCTGTAAACAAGAAGACTGTTGTCATAAGTCATGAGTGCAGTTTCAGCAGACAGTTGTTAGCGTCAATAGCTGCGATTTATCTCGAATCTTGAACAACATCTCCACTTACTGATACAGGGCTGAGCATTGATAACCTTTCTTAATGATGAAATGAAAACTGACGTACCAAGAAAACACGGACAGCAAAACTGTATTTTATCATTTTTACTTTACATACCGTTTGTTACATTATCTTACAACCTGTCAGCTAATTACATGACGTGTGTCAACAGATTACTTAATTCCCCAATTATCCTGCAGGCATTTTACTACCAGATTACTGTCCCTTTTGACATAAGGTGGACGACGTGGAAGAGGTGAGAGGGAAGTGTGGTATAGACGTCACGGTGTGTTAATTGAAATGGAAATGTACACAGCCACTGTACTACTGTACTACGACTGGTCTCCGTAAATATCACACGTAAAACAATGTAGTTAACCTTCGAATTACGTGATATTATTATTAAATTTTCGAATAATTTATAATTGTAGCACTTTCAATATTTCTGTCACGTGCAAACTGCCCCCCTCCTGCAACTTCCTCAAACAAGCACTGCCTGTCACCATTCTTATGCAAACAGTTTTACTGAATCTTTAGTAAGCGCCTACTTGGATATTTTTTGTACTGAGAAACCGAGACAAATAGATAGGAATGTGATGGTAGCCTGTGCACATTGTGGAGGGGACACACGTAGAGAATCCTCTCTGGTTCATGGGTTCAGCCCAAAGAGAACAGGCCATACGTAAATACAATATTTACTTCAAGCAAATAAACGAAGGATGTGTAAATTGTCTAACGGAAACTACAGCTATGCTGAAAGGGCACACACCTGACTTAGAGCTCTGTTAGTTGCGAATTGTTCAGTTCCTGTTCATTTACCTGGCGCTCGGCATGGGGTATAGCGCTGAGTGGTGGACAGTTATCCTTCATGACGTCACGGCAGGCTGAGCTGTACAGTGTTGACACACACGCCAGCAGAACAGGTATGGTCATGCCAGTTTCTTTGCTTTTTCTAGATAAGCATAAAATTTGTTTGTTTATCTTTGTTGTGTCTAAAGTTCTGGGCACTATAGAATTTTAGGAAATGTTCTTTTTCTTTACTCAGAGTTACACACGCACGTTTAAGCTATCCTTTGCTCATGTTTGGAAAATTTTTGCTCAAGAACACATTAGCAAGGAAATGTATGTTCTCGTAAAACATACATATGGTCATCAATACAGCTATGTAGAGTCCATTTCGGTCTCTGTTTCAGTTATACTACTCGGTACGTTTGTAACCAAAAGTCTGCATTCTGTTTCCGTGTACCAAACAGCATGGTAGGCTACAGTCAACGTACAGTACACTGTCAAAACTGAATACCGCCCTGCGCTGCGCTTTACTGTGTGAACCTCAACATTATCATGACGCAGAACTGTGGCTCAGCATCTGGCATGTGGACAGTTCTGAAGAGTTGAATATAACGCGTCCAGTACTGTATAAGTATTACTCAGTGCGCACATGGTTTGAGGTCAGTTTTGAACAGTTGATGAAACACGCCCAGTACTGTTTAAGTATTACTCCGTGCGCACAGGGTTTGCGGCCAGTTTTGAGGAGTTGATGAAACGGGTCCAGCACTGTATCATTGTTACTCAGTGCGGACATGGTTTGCTGTCAGTTTTGAACAGTTGATGAAACGCGCCCAGTATTGTTTAAATATTACTCAGTGCGCACATGGTTTGCGGTCAGTTTTGAGCAGTTGATGAAACGGGTCCAGCACTGTATCATTGTTACTCAGTGCGGACATGGTTTGCTGTCAGTTTTGAACAGTTGATGAAACGCGCCCAGTATTGTTTAAGTATTACTCAGTGCGCACAGGGTTTGCGGCCAGTTTTGAGGAGTTGATGAAACGGGTCCAGCACTGTATCATTGTTACTCAGTGCGGATATGGTTTGCTGTCAGTTTTGAACAGTTGATGAAACGCGCCCAGTACTGTTTAAGTATTACTCAGTGCGCACAGGGTTTGCGGCAAGTTTTGAGCAGTTGATGAAACGGATCCAGCACTGTATCATTGTTACTCAGTGCGGATATGGTTTGCTGTCAGTTTTGAACAGTTGATGAAACGCGCCCAGTACTGTTTAAGTATTACTCAGTGCACACAGGGGTTTGCGGCCAGTTTTTAGCAGTTGATGAAACGGATCCACCACTGTATCATTGTTACTCAGTGCGGATATTGTTTGTGGCCCCGTTTGAGCAGTTGATGAAACGCGTCCAGCACTGTATCATGAACAGCTCTGAACAGTACAGCATGGGTTAAAACCGCACAGTGTAACTCAGTGTGGGCACGGTTTGTGGACAGTTCTGAGCAGTACATCATGGGATGAAACCCGCCCATTAATGTAACAGTGCAGCTCCGTCTGGACACGGCTTGTGGACAGTTCTGTGCAGTACATCATGGGATGAAACCCGTCCAGTACTGTACCAGTGTTGCTCAGCGTGGACATGGCTTGTGGGCAGTTCTAAACAATAGACCCTACTTCATAGGATGAAATCCATCCATTACTGGATGTGTGTAGCTCAGTGAGGACATGGCTTGTGGTCAGTTTTGAAGTGTATATCATGGGATGAAACCGGGTTATTGCTCTAGATCAGATCAGGCTTGTGGATGGCAGAAGTAATACCAGTGTGAGTGAGTGAGTGAGTAAGTGCTGTATGGATTAACGTCGTACTTAACAATTTTTCAGTCATAAGACGACGAAAGAATCCTCAGAGTGCATGTGATGTGCCTCCTTGTTGCAGGACGGATTTCCACCGCTCTTTTTTTTTAGTGCTGCTTCACTGAGACGACTTACCGAAGGCAAGTCAGCCGTCCCGCTGGAGGCATTATATCAACCAGTCGTTGCGCTATCCCCTTCATGCTGAACGCCAAGCGAGGAAGTTACTTCCTCTTTTAAGGTCTTAGGTGTGACTCGACCCAGGATTGATCCTGGATCTACCGCTTCCTAAGCGGACTAATACCAGTATAGGGTGCATTATTTTATGATCTGGTTCATAAGCCATACGTTTGATTGTATAGCATGTCTACATTTATCCTCTCATAAATTTGGTTTAAATTGATTATTAATGTAATATCATCAGGTGGTTTCATTGGCCCATGAACAGACGTGAAATAGGCTCCTTTAGTCTGGTTGTACTGGTCTCATGGTCCCATGAGCAACCGTGAAATAGGCTCCTTTAGTCTGGTTGTACAGGTTTGAAGGGTCCATGAACAGACGTTTTACGACATTGTGGTAGACCAGAGATATTAAAATCCTGTAAACTCGTTTCGTTTCACTGATCATGTCCTTTTAACGTTAGTTTTTGGATATGATCTTAATTTACTGTAGTATTTAATTCATTATTACCAACCGTGGTCAAAGGTCTTCATAGATGCTGGTGCACCGAAAGCTAGAATGCAGCTGTTTGTTCAGATATGTAAAGATCCCGTATGTGACGTATGTTCCCGCGTACATGCTCTAAAGCAATCATCTTATCTCCACAGTGCACTGGTATAAAAAAATTTACTCAGGCCAGAAGATAAAAACGTAAAAAAGATATGCTGATTGTCTGACGTCATCTTCTTTATCGTTGATAAAAAAACTGCGGGATAATCATCAGAACATAAATACCTTTTGGCTATACAATAACAATTCAACGGCTGTTGGTTTGGTTTGGCCCATCACGTGACGTCTGATTGGCTCAGCTGAATTTAGAGCAGCCATATTTAAATAAACCTAATCTCTATCAACCTCAACTATCTGACACCCGATGGTAATTTATGTATGCCTACACAGACTGTAAATCTCACAGGAACGGGGACATTAATTATCGAACTAGAAGGAATTCAGAGATCTTTGTTCCCGTATTTTGTAGAAAACTGCGAATGTACATTCTTCTGGAAAATGCAATGTGGCAGTTATGCGCCATACCGGAAGTTTACTATCTACGCGAATCGTGAAATAGGCTATTTCATATTATAGATCCTGTTATATAGGCCCATTATACAGCCCCATGTGCGTTGTCATCTTCAACTGACATCGGAGATATATGCTATAAACATATTAATGCTCTGCGCGGAAAAACTTGAAAAATGTAAAAGAAAAAGAAAACACTGCATGGCTAAGTTTTTATTGGTTAGAATTTTTGTTGATCCAAAAGAAGTCTACAGTACATAAGTTAGTTATAGATCCAGTTGTATTATGTGGCATTGCCTCAGTATCATCAACGGCTGACAAGGGCCTCCGTGGCTCAGTTGGCTAGCGCGCTAGCGTAGCATAATGACCCAGGAGCCTCTCACCAATGCGGTCGTTATGAGTTCAAGTCCAGCTCATGCTGGCTTCCTCTCCGGCCGTAATTGTGAAGGCCTTCCAGCAGCCTTCGGATGGTCTTGGGTTTCCCCCAGGCTCTGCCCGGTTTCCTTCCACCATAATGCTGGCCGCCATCGTATAAGTGAAATATTCTTGAGTACGGCGAAAAACACCAATCAAACAAATAAATAAATCATCGCCTGACGTCATATAACCTCAATGGCTTCATCAATGGTCATCGGGTGCGAAGCTGTGGTCATTCTCAGTTGTAGGATTTCTATAGTTTTATTATATATATTAATACTTAATTTGTCTGCTTGTCAATTGATAAACGAATACTCTGACCCAAAAATAAACAAACAGTAAGAATATGTGTATATTCATTTGTTTAAGTATATGTTCCATGAAAGCATTTCGTCACTCTCTTTATTAATCAACTAACTTCGCGCATATTGAATGGCGGTGATAACTGTAGTATCGGCTTATTAAGCTGAAACCAAGTTTAGTCTATGCACCAACTTAACATGATTACCTCAGTCGAGTTGTTTTTTAATTGCTCGTGGATGGTAGTGTATGACATAAAGCATTGATTGGTACCGTTCATAGTTATCTATGGGCCCTATCCATACGATAACGTCTAAGATGTAAAATTTGCCCCATGGATAACTATCAATAGGCCCTTTTTTCTATGATAATGTCTGACATAACATTGGTACATTGGATAACTAGCCATAGGCCCTTTTTCTTATGATAATGCCTGATATATAACATTGGTACATTGGATAACTATCCATAGGCCCTTTTTCTTATGATAATGCCTGATATATAACATTGGTACATTGGATAACTATCCATAAACCCTTTTTCTTATGATAATGTCTGGCATATAACATTGGTACCATGGATAGCTATCTATAGGCCCTTTTTCTAATGATAATGTCTAACATATAACATTGGTACTCTGGATGGCTATCTATAAGCCCTTTTTCTATGGCAATGCCTGACATATAACATTGGTACCATGGATAGCCAGCTATAGGTTGTTTCTATCATAATGTCTAACATATAACATTAGAACCTTGGATAGCAATCTATAGGCCTCATTCTATGTTAATGTCTAACATACAGCAATAGTACCATGGATAACTATCCAGGTTGTATGCCCTTTGTTGTATAGCCTTCGTCTTTGTTCCATTCACGGTTATCCCACTGAACAAAACTGCGGGAACAGTTCACATTGGTTTTAAAAGTATATTAAAAAGGTGTCCGTACTTAAGTGTTCACATATACTCAATGAATAGCCTCAAGGAACAATGGGTTTTTCAGTTTTACTTAGCTTAACTTGTGTAAGGGAAAATTTCTGTATAAAAAAACAGCCTACATATTGAGCTAGCCTATGAGGTTTCAGATTTTGAAACCTGGAGAGAATATTTACTCCGCCTGACTATTGGCTGACCGCAGAGAAAAGAATTGTTGAATTCTCAGTGGGATTTTTTTGCGTATTACCAGCTGTTTTAAGCTTGTCCGCAGTGGCGCATCACAATCCGGTTAGACATAGGGAGTGGATCACACACACAGGATCAGCAGCATCGGCAGATCACTGTACTTTACCTATACACACAGCGCGCACCTGTTATCAGTTGTTCCTGAACTCCTACTTGCATCTCGCACGGGGACCTACTTTCACATACGGAATCTGCGTCCTCTGCGTTCAGGTAGGGAGTTACTTTCCTATATACTTTCACGTACGGCATATATATCCTCACCATATTCAGGGAGGCCTTTTGGGCTCGCAATGGATTCGTTTTAGTTTTCTTCAGGTGGTTCAGGTGCTAATAATTGCCTGTGCAAACCTTGTCCTACAAACCGATCTTTCTGTATTTTAAGATCATCCTAACTACAATTACCACTTAAGTTGCAGAAAAACCTGTTAATCTTGACTATGTAAAGATGAAAATCGCGGTCTGGTGTAGACTTATAGAATTTAGCTCTTATGAACCGCTGTTTAGTTTATTTGAACTGAGAAATGATTCGGGAACTACACGTTTGTGGAGTCCTTCGAAGAGATCGCTTTGTGTTTTACCGATTAACCCTTATGTCTTTCGGGTACATCACTTTGTGTTTCACCGAGCGACCCTGCTGTCTTTACATCACTTAGTGTTGTACTGAGCGGCCCTCGTTTCTTACAGGTACATCACTTTGTGTTTTACCGAGCGACCCTCCTGTCTTTACGTCACTTTGTGTTTTACTCATCAACCTTCGTCTCTTTATGGAAACTTGACTTTGTCTTTTGCCTATCTTTATAGATACATCACTTGGTCTTTTAGCGATCAAACTTCGTGTCTTTACGGATACATCTCTTTGTATTTTACCGAGTCATTCTCGTGTCTTTAAGGATACATCACACTAAAAAATAAATCAGTTTATTTTAACAGAAAGTCTGAGTGATGCTAGAATGTATTTTGTTATTTTAACATCATTCTGTCATATTCAACATAACATCCTATCTTCATGTAAACTTAAGAGAAAATGTGTGTTATATAATCTGTTGCAATAGTAGCATACATTCTAGCATCACTCTTTCTGTTAAACTCAACAGATTAATTTTTTGAGTGCATTTTGCTTTCCATAAGAGGACACACCTTACCGTGGGATGTGGGGTAGACGTGTCACATCCTGGTCAAAGCTACTCTCTTAACTCCTCCCACACCTGCGGACGGAGTATTGAATAGACCTGCCGGACCGTGTCCACGGAGACATTTCTTGTGACATTTGAGAGTTTGCCATCAGATACGAAATATCTCAAAGGGTATAGGTTAGGCGACGTGAGCTGGGTACAAACAGTTTGACCGCGGGTGAGTGGCTATGATGCGTAGGTCAGGGCAACTGGTACAATTATCCTTATAGGGTTACAAAATTTATCGAAGCACTTCGTATGAACTTTAGTTTGTTACTTAATCTATGGACCCTGTAGAAATACGGAATTCTTCAGCATGCTGTTAGGAAAGGATACTTTGCGGGCAAAATGGGAAAAATTTTCGAGAATTGCCTCTGATTTCCTGAGCATGAAATACAGGAAACTATATTCTTTTGGGTTATTTTGCTGTTAAGTGTTACCCATTTGATTAGCCTTCATAAAACTTACATGCTTATAATGCCACTGGCATTGTAATTGGAAGTTTTTGTCAGAAAGGAATGGAAAGATTTGTTCAATCAGTTGCTATCCGTCGAATTCCCATGATGTTTTTACAATAATTTTCACACCTTTTTATATAGTATATTGTAATACTATCCGTGTATGTAGCCTTAAAATGTTGATGAAAACGGTGATTTAAAATAGTTTATCATATGTTTATCTTGGAAAAAAATTGTTTCTTTCTTGTATTTCATTGTTGTTTCTGCTAGTTTTCTCCCTTAAAGTTGATTATAACAAACCGTTTTCTGACACCTGACTTTGTAACCAATGGCAAGGCCGTTTCTATATATGGTCTCCGAAACGTTTTGCCGCAAAATTGTGAAAAGTTTCTCTGATGTAAAGCTGTAATTGTATTGGGGTTCATTTTTTTCATTATACACATGTACTTGTATATATATTTTAACGAGAAATAAATCAAACTGTCAGTTTGGAATGGAGTAAATAGATTACTGCGAATGAAATTGATGATTTAGTCGTTCAAATATAGGAATATTTTATATTACAATATTTTTATCTTTTTTGTTGAATGGAGAGCGAACCTGTGCTATTGTGGTTTATACATACTACAGGTAGCCGCGTTGTGCGTGTTCATACAGTATAGTTTGTCAGCTTTTACAAATATGCCCGCTAAACTGATACTTCTTTTCGATTGTTTTACTTATCTGCAACATCTGTATCTCCACGCTGCTCAAATGGTTTCCGCTGGGCTTTAAATTGCCTGCGGCTCGAGTTAGTGCCTACTATACGACTGGCTAATGATCTGCTAATATGCTTTTATTGCACTGTAGATGGGTACTGGAGAAGACAAACCGGTAAAACAGGCATGTGTATCATGGCTCAAAAGATCAATGTTTTTCGGATACTGATCATTTACCTTTTTAAAGTATTTGGTATGACCCGACCCGGGTTTGATCCGGGGTCTCCTGACTTCGAGCGTGCGTTTTGCCAAATTTTCTTCATGTTAATTTTACTTCATGGAGTTCATATGGTATTGTCTGACTCTGGAAGTGTGGAACTAATAGCTTTTTTGCGTGTTATCCGTCTTGTTAAAGACATGACATAGATCCATTGATTAAAATCAGACGATATGTCTAAGTGATGTACAAATACGAAAAACTTCTACTGTTTGGGTTCATATATATATGATGGTGCCCGTTTTTCAAACATCCTGGGTTTTGACGATAAAGCGTCTTGTTTGCCTGTGTCATATTAACAGCATGTATGCCTCAAGGGAATGGCGCCTGTAACTAGTACAGCCTTTGTTAGCACGATCTGCCAAGGTAGAGTTCAAAGGGGGTGTAAAATCTACCTGCTAGCTCTCTACCCTAGTGATATGAACTACGTAGTTTGTCTGCTTTAACATACCCAGAGGCGTCATTCTTAAGCACATGACACATCACGATGGAGTCCTATAGGGGTTTCAGCGTACCACCTGTTCCGGTAGGACGTACACGTATTTCATACAAGGTATCTTGATGATGGCCAAATGGCAGAACATCTGTGGCTGATTAAATGATTTGAAATGGAAGATACTTAGGGAATTTATCTATCCATTTACGTAGCGTATAATTCACGTATGTATCCATTTATGTAGCGTATAATACACGTATGATATAAATGTGTATATTCCTGGGTTACAGACTGTACATGTCCACATATCGATATTCGGTGAAACACATCCTACGTCACAGCTATTACAATCGGGAAGATTTTGTTCGTGATCAGAAACGGGCACAAGCTAGGAAAAGCCTACGCTAGTATTTTCGCTGAGAATATTGCCTTCCATACTGTGCAGTAAAGAAATAGCGCAGCTTGATACTTTGATCTTACTGTATATCAGCCCTATCCTAGAGGTTGAGAATACAGACTACATGTCATGTGCTGGGATTTTTTAAAACCACACAAAGCTAATTAGTCACTGATTTCCGGCGACGGCAGTTTTTTTCTTATTTGTTTTTGAGCACAAAATACAAATTTCGGGATCTATGTTGTAGGAACAGTTGTGGAAAATTATAAGTAAATGACAACATCAAACTGGAATTTAACAGAAAGGATGGAATGATTCAGTTTTTAAGGTTATTGCGAAATTGGTAGTTTTTGGTAGCGAACGTACTGCAATGGTTGTGATACTTAAAGTCTCTATAGGGATATGTTACTAAAGGTAGATGTACTCTTTGTCCTTTTCTTTCAGATATGTAAAACTCTGTTTAATTGTCTTTTAAACTTCATCTAATGAAACATTGTTATGGTGTGTTAAAAATGACAATGGCACTAACCCTTTGCCAGATGACGTTGAGCGGCCTTAAAGAACACGAGACCGGAGGAAAATCTTTTTATTTTTCGATAAACAAATATGCAGGGAAAACACATCTGTTCAAGGTGACGTCAGGAATTCAGAACAAAACATACAATTACACCGCCACTTATAGCAATAATGATATGGTCCGAAACATCCACCATCCTTTTACAGTGGTTGACAGAGACAATGCTGATCTGGAGTGTACAGTTTGTCTATTGGCTGAAATGCCTGCGGGGATTTCCCTAGCTGACGATTGCAGGGTTGTGACTCAGTGAATAAAAACGACCGAATCTGGTGACCTAAATTTCTTGCATTACCTCCTGTTCACAAATGAATATACGTGAAAAACTGCCCGTTTCTCTCTTGTTAAGATAAGTAATGAAAAATTGCAGAAATACATTCTGTACTACATACAGAAAAACATTTGCGACTCTAAATTCGAAATTTAATTAGCCTACAGGGGGTGAGGCATCACGAACAGGTCTTTATTAAAGAAGCGCCCATTCAATGGGTTAAGTAACTTTTTTGTCTCTCGGTAACACTGCCTATATGCAGACATTACACCCATGATAAAACCCCCAAAGGTGAGACAGTGTGGTCTCACGTGATAACTGTAAGCTTAAGCTTAGTTAGCCACCTTCCTAGACGTGTGCCCTCATGGGTCGAGAGGGGGCCTCCGTGGCTGAGTCGGTTAAAGCGCTAGCGTAGCGTAATGACCCAGGAGTCTCTCACCAATGCGGTCGCTGTGAGTTCAAGTCCAGCTCATGCTGGCTTCCTCTCCGGACGTACGTGAGAAGGTCTGGCAGCAACCTGCGGATGGTCGTGGGTTTCCTCCGGGCTGTGCCCGGTTTCCACCCACCATAATGCTGGCCGCCGTCGTATAAGTGAAATATTCTTGAGTACGGCGTAAAACACCAATCAAAAAAAAAAAAAAAGTCATGGGTCGAGAGCTATTGATCTTAACCGAACCTGGGTTCGAATCCACCTCATGCTGTAGTTATAGGTTATGTTTTAGCGTAACTTATCATCATGAAGGCGAAATGAAAACCTGCGACACGTCTTAGCCTCGCCATCCTCAAAGCAGCATGTCTTCGTTTTTTGCTGAATCCTTGATACGTGCCGTTGTCGAATAAAACTTCATGGGACTGAAAATAAATGTTTGTATTTATGTACGAGCTTGTAAGGCTTACGTAGGATCTCAGTTTTGTAGAAATGACGATAGATACCAACTAACTAAACTTAGCTTTTCTGTTCTTTTTTTTCATACAGTATACGGATCACTTCCCTGGCATCGTTTTACACAGCGAGTTCAATGATTACATCTGGATATTTACATTGGTGAACTTTGATATAATAGATTGGGTAAAGGTGTAAGTTGTAATTCTACACTGTACGAGCCCAAGGTATACAACAGGCTGCAACAATGACGAAAGGCAAGCAGGTCATCTCAGGGGTGAGTATAAATGATACAAAACCTCGCACATTCTTGTATATAAGCTTACGTGACAGAGTGTTAAGTTGTCTGCTACCTTCTTACACAAAGACATAACAGCCAAGACCCTGTGACCTGTCTGTAAGAGTGTGCTATACCTTTGAGCTTAAAGTAAAAGAAAGCTAAAATATGAAGTAAGGTGCCCCATACAGACAACTGGAAACTATGCATAAAAATACCTTCATTTGTTTATTTAGATGTTTTAAAGAGTGTTGCAAGGCATTCGAATATTTAAAAAACTATGGAGGGCTTTATGAGCCATACTGACGGTATCTAGGAACTCGCATCATCTTTTTGTGCCTGATGTTCACCAGAAGGGAGGAATTTTTGGGCACTATTTCAGCAGTCTTTTACTCATAGATAAAAAGAGTTATTCCAACATTCAGCGTCGTGATTAGAGTTGGAAAAACTTCCTGTGGCGTCAGAGTTCCTAAACGCTGATAGTATGGTTCATAAAGCCCTCTTTTAAATTCAAATGTTTGAATGCCTTTAACTCTATTCATAAAAATCTAAGAAAATAAATGAAAGTATATCTATGTATAGTTTTGAGTGGTCTATTTAGTGATGCCTACTTCGATTTTTAGAGGTTTTTTCTTTCAAAGTTCCCATAGTGTTAAAAGCTGCACTATGAGCAGCTATCAGAAATCTTGATCTGCTTGTCAAGACGCCAGCTGTGATGTTAATTTTCTGAGTTTCAACAATTAAGCTCGCGGTGTCTTGTTGGAACTAAATGAAAACAAAAACAACCAAGAACATAATAGAACCATAACGTAACCAGTCTACCAGTTTATGCTGGAATAATACATGGTCTACGTGGATGTGGACGGAAATCATGCATGTAGACGCATAAATCTTCAAGGAGACTTTCTTCGAGATTCCAACGGCCATGGCGGAGTATGCCAAAACACCTGCAGTGAATGTATATAGTCAAAGAGACAAATTCTAACACACATTTCAAGACTATTTGAAAACACGTCCTAAACAAAATATTCCCTGAAAATGTCCAAATATTCCTGAATTTTTGGTCCAAATTTGGTTCAGCTAGGTCTAGGGTGGCACTGAGAACCACAAATTATGAGCTTACGTTCGAAAACAGATCGGGGTGCCTCTAGGCTGATGCTGTTTTTTTATGGCAATATACCCACGGTCTGTGTTAGTTCATTTAAACACCTACATATATAAAGTTAAAGTTTCACAGAACTTAGTGACTTGCATGGTGTAGGAGGTTACATGGTCACAATGGCAATCAGACATGTAATGCTCTACTGTTTCGTTAAGGTGTTTTTTCGTTTGAATCTGCAGTTCAAATGCCTGATCTTGCAATTTTTTCAATATAGCAAGGGAACTATTCATTCGGAGAAACAAGATAACCATGGACAATGTTTCAATCAAGTCATCATGGCGTATAATATATTAGTCTAGAAGAACCTTTGTCAGGCGTAGGAGAGGCAAGGTAGATAGTTGTCGAAAATGTGCTTTAGCTGGAACAAATATATACCTTATACTAAAACCTAGGCTTAGCTGTAGGTCTATCTAGAGGCTGTCTTTACAGTTTTTCCCTTGGCAACAAAATTATAGTCACTATTTGCTTTTGTCCGGATGGTCTCACCGTGTTCTCGTCACCTGCCTATGATGGGTTAATGCTGTGAAGGAGAAACTTGGTTGTCCCCACTAGTATTTGCAAGCATTAGACTACTTCGTAGACACTGACGCGTATGCACGCTGGTTTATGTGTGGTGACATATAACTTGCTCTGTTCAACGAATACTTCGGTCAACCGATGTAGAGTTAAAACGACGCGGAGAAGGTTGATCTTGAATGCTAAAGTAGTACTTCTGCACCAAGACGGCGCTTCACTCAACTGAAACAGGAACCTTTTAACCGATATCACATATTTGAGGGCCATTACAAAAGTGTTCAATAGACCAGATACGCGTTTGACTAGAATCATAATACCTTAGGCGGTCAGTCAGGCGTGACGTTTTATTCTCTCTAGCTCTCTCTCCAAAGGCTTGCACTGAATTTGCCAAAAACAGCCGTTGACCTTGTTTACCTTTAAACTTGGCATATATCTAGCTCTGCGTCAGATCAACGCATACACATGTGTACACCTATACAAGGAGAACTTGTCACAAGACATTCGTGAGCACTTTTGTGAGCATCTTGGATCTGATAAATTTACCTGAAATTTGTTACGCTGGTAAACATGCCTTTTATCTTAATTTCGATGTCAGAGTCTACCATGTATTGCAACTTAACGGGCGACTTGGTAGGGAAAAAAACGTGAACAGAGTGTCATCCATTCCACCACTGCCACACTAAAGACCTATTTTCCGTGATCCCATGAAAATAAAAACTTGTTTATTTTAGAACTATACTTCAGGGGACAGACGTATAGTACACTTGACAGCGTCATTAGGCCAAGGGGTAAAATTAACGCGGTGAAAATGTCAGTAATTAAGGTACCTACAAAGACATAGGCAGAAAAAAACGAAAAAGTGACAGAGAAAAAAATGATCGTTAACTTTTCCGTGTTAATGTGTCCAGCACTTGTTGGCATATTTATTTTACATCTATATCAAGATTAAACTCTAACCTTTTTGACACAAAATGTAATGGGCTACTGGATATCGGAAATCAGATGAAGCCGTGCGTGAATATGACCCTTAGCGATATGTATGTAGGCCTATGTATGTATGTATGTATGTATGTATGTATGTATGTGTGTATGTGTGTATGTGTGTATGTGTGTAGGTGTGTATGTTTGTATGTATGTATGTATGTATGTATGTATGTATGTATGTATGTATGTATGTATGTATGTTTGTATGTTTGTATGTAGGGTAAGTCCAAGCCGCCAATGTGCTATCGCCACTGAAATATCATGCCGAAGACACTAGACATTACACCCCAGCCAGTCAGGTTATACTGACACCAGCCCTGTAGCCTTTCTCTAATTTCGCAATGCTGAACAACAAGCGAGGAAGCAACAAGCACATACAACGCCATCACCTCCAAGCAAAACAGGAAGATGTATGCGTGAATATACAACACCATCAACCTCAAACACCGTGTACATCCATGTACACCACCAACCTCAAACACAACAGCGTGTACGTCCATATACACCATCAACCTCAAACACAACAGCGTGTACGTCCATATACACCATCAACCTCAAACACAACAGCGTGTACGTCCATATACACCATTAACCTCAAACAGAACAGCATGTATATACAACACCATCGGCCTCTTACACAATAGCATGTACGTGTACATACAACACCATCAACCCCAAACACCGTGTACGTCCATGTACACCACCAACCTCAAACACAACAGCGTGTACGTCCATATGCAGCATCAACCTCAAACACAACAGCGTGTACGTCCATAAACACCATCAACCTCAAACACAACAGCGTGTACGTCCATATACACCATCAACCTCAAACAGAACAACATGTACATACAACACCATCGGCCTCAAACACAACAGCATGTACGTGTACATACAACACCATCAACCTCAAACACCGTATACGTCCATGTACACCACAAACCTCAAACACAACAGCGTGAACATACAACACCATCAGCCTCAAACACAACAGCGTGAACATACAACACCATCAGCCTCAAGCACAGCAGCGTGTACGTCCATACAACACCATCAGCCTCAAACACAACAGCGTGTATGTCCATATACACCGTCAACGTCAAACACAACAGCGTGTACGTTCATATACACCATCAACCTCAAACACAACAGCGTGTATGTCCATATACACCATCAGCCACAAACACAACAGCGTCCATAAACATCATGTACGTCCATGTACACCACCAACCTCAAACGCAATAGCGTGTACATACAACACCATCAGCCTCAAACACAACACCTTGTACTTTCATATACACCACCAGCCTAAAAAAACAATAGCATGTACGTTCATATACACCATCAGCCTCAAACACAACGGCGTGTATGTCCATACACACCATCAGCCTCAAACACAACAGAATGTACATACAACATCATCAGCCTCAAACACAACACCTTGTACTTTCATATACACCACCAGCCTAAAAAAAACAACAGCTTGTACGTTCATATACACCATTAGCTGTACATCCATATACACCATCAACTTCAAACAGAACAGCATGTACGTTCATATACATCATCAACCTCAAACACAACACTGTTTACATGCAACACCATCAACATCAAACAAAACAGGGTGTACGCCCATGTACACCATCAACCTCAAACACAATACCATGCACATACGACACCATCAGCCTCAAACACAACAGCTTGTACGTTCATATACACCATCAGTCTCAAACACAACAGCGTGTATGTGTACATACAACACCATCAGCCTCAAGCGCAACAGCGTGGACGCGTACATACAACCCCATCAGTGTCAAACACAACAGCCTGTACGTGTACATACAACAACATCAGCCTCAAACACAACAGCGCGTACGTGTACATACAACACCATCAACCTCAAACACAACAGCGCGTGCGTGCACATACAACACCATCAACCTCAAACACAACAGCGCGTACGTGCACATACAACACCATCAACCTCAAACACAACAGCATGTACGTGTACATACAACACCATCAACCTCAACTACAACAGTGTGTACGTCCATGTACACCATCGACCTCAACCACGTCAGTGTGTACGTGTACATACAACACCATCAACCGCAAGCACAAAAGCGTGTACGTCTAAACGAGCCAAAATCATCTCGTACATAATGGCGGTCTGTGTAAACGGACAATAACTTAAATAACTTTTCTTGCCTTAATTTTCAAAATAGTTCATAACATAACATCATAACATCGTAATCGTAACATCTTTTTGGGATTACATTGCACATTTTTGCAAATGGAGCCGAAAGGTACTAACAGTCCAAGTTGTCTTGGACTGTTAGTACCTTTCGGTTCCATTTGTACTTAACGTTAATTTTGGGGCGATTGTAAATATTTACAACTGGGTAGACCCTGTTATAATTTTTATCGTTCCTTACAATCCCTTCATGAAAGGGGTTGTTGATTGTTACCTGAGGCTACGATCGAGATCCTAGTGATTTACAATCAACTTAGTTTTATGATCACTTTGTGCAAGCGGCCCCAGTACACACAATGCCGCCTGCCTGAAACACAGTAGTAAGACGTGTACATAAAACACAACCAACCTCAAGTAACTACGACATTAAATCCCAAGCACTCACTCAACCTCAAGTACAGCGTAGTTTTCAACGTTGAGTATTAATAGCCTGAGTAGACCATACATCTAACGAACTTTAGTTAAAGTTTTAGTCGAAGCCACGAGATGTAAAAAACGTCAAAAAGTGGAACTAAGTATTTCATTCTGATTATTTCACCTGTTGATATGTGATACATTACAGTGTATGCACGCACTGTGTAGATAGAAACTTGTTCTTGAGGCCATGGTAGTTGTGTGCAAGCCAAACGGTGAGCGGAATAGCCGAGCTCAGGTTACCATTATAGTTACGTGTACGTCACACTACATGTAGTTACCTACATGTAACGCTGTCAGCTCTGAAGTTCCTGGTCGCTATGATTGTGTTTTACAACTATCACTGCTAGATCACAAACCCCATGATAGTTACGTACACGTATCGCTGTCAGCACTAAAGCTCCTGGCCGCCATGATAGATACGCTGACAGCTCTCTGGTCATGATAGTTATATATAAACTCATCCCTGGGTCCTGGGATGAAGCTTACTGGGCATGAATGAAGGATTATGGCCTCACGCCACCTTTTACAATATTGCAGTCATAGGAAATCAAGTGTGTTGCATCAGGAATGGGATTGTTAAGTCACGTGGAGCTATATAATGTCAACAAGCTGTTCTCTTTCAACGCATTTTTCTGTGTGAACGAACACTAAATCAAAATCATTTTGGAGACTGCATATGCTTTAGTAAAGTGTTTTTTATATGTTTAACGTAGGTTTAGCATTATCATGTATTCCCACCCTTGACAACATCAATTATCACCCCATTGCTAGTAACAAGATACCGTTAATACACCTGCTAGGTGAGCAAAACCGATTGACGGTGGCCATGGGAAAGCCGCCAGGCCTCAACTCACATGTAAGGTGTTGGCGGTTTGCTTTTGCAAACAGACCACATTCGTATAGGTGAAAAATATTTTGAGTATGCCTTTAAACAATAACATCCAATCAACCAATCAATCAATCAATAAAGCAGCCAGCTCAATTAAGCGGAAGAAGGGTTTATATTTAAATCCTGAACGCGTTTAAATGTAATTAGAAAGCGTTTAAGTATTATCATAATCAGATTTAAACATGTGTAACGTGTCCATGTGCTTGGTGATTCGCATGTGTGTAAGGCAACTTGAAGAATTAACCGTAATCCATGAACCATGACATTATATGTCCATTTTTACGCTGTTTGACTCATACCTTGTCTGAGGCAGTCGGATTTCAAATGTTTTTGTGTTTTACGAAAACTTGTACTACAGTTTAACTTAAAAGTCCAAACTATTATTTTTGCTTTGCCAACGTGTCCATAAAAGGAAAATCCTGTAGAGGCAGAGTGTGGACTAGTCTCCTGTCGTCTGGAACGGTCAGTTGTGGTCAAGCCGAGTTTGACCCGTGGTCAGTTGGTTATTTTAAGTCATTTCCTGCCGTGCTCGGGCACGATGTCAAAGCACTAGTTCGCTCTGACACCTCAGACAATGCAACCATTCCCTGCATTTTTCACGCATGGATTCTTAAGCCTTGGTATGAAGGTCGTTCTGTATGTCAGGTGTTTTGGGCAGGACCAAACCATTGGTATTTATATAATCACATTAATGCCCGACTGACATGTTCAACAGATAAAGTAAGGCGGTAAAATCAATAGAGCGTATGAGGGAATGAAAAGACGCGAAGGTAGAGGTATATTAACATTGTAATGCAATGAAATTACATAAATTAGCTAAGATTTTGCAATTTTTTTAGACAAATCTGGTTTTATTAGGTTGGCTTACTTACAAAACAACAGAACAAATCTTTTCAAAAGGTAAAATCAAAACAGCCTTAAAATACAATGTACTTCTCATTGAATATATAATGACTTTATCCCATTTTTAAGGCGGTCATGATGGTTTAAGTCATATCATTCAGAGGCAAAGTATACTTTGTACACGCTTTTGTAGTGAACAGTAGGAATATATGGATTCCTTCTTACGCTGCAGTTTAGATATAACCGCATTTATTCCCCAAGAATTAACACTATCTTTTCCATGACCATGACTTGTATATGAGCTTGTTCTCGCATCGCACGAGTCTCGCGAGACTCTGGGAGATTCTTCAGCTGGGCGACACCCAACTGGCTGTGTCAGCTAAACTATGGGATGTCAAAAGATTTTTTCCAGGTCACTGATTATGAGAAGAAGGTTCGAATGCATTTGAATTCCCAAAGTGAAAGTGCTAACCAAGTGTTCCGCTAACAAACGCTTCTCCTTGAGAATACATGGTGTGAAAGCTATGGCTTTGTTGAATCCCGAAATCCCTTGCCCTCGACACGCCGAATGAAGTCGTTTGGAACGAAAGCCTTTGTTACACAGAGGCTATTCGGTTAATTATACTGGAAAGTTACATACATAAGTCATGTCAGGTGGAATTCTGTGTTACATGGATAATGACCAAGGGCCAGATAGAAGACAAGTAAGACATTTGTACATGATAACAAAAGTTATGGTGACTTTTTTCTGTATAGCTGTCAATAAACACGAAACAACGAAATATATAGGCGTATTTCGAAATCACAATTTGTTAATAGCCTGTTAACAGAGAAAATTCGTGATTTTCTCTTTGAACCCTCATGTTTCACTCTGTTTAACCCCCACTCTATAGATTCTGTAGAGGAACAAGAGAGGGAACAATCTGCATGTTATGTCATACGGTGATGTTCTACCGTCAAAAACTATGTCATTTCAAGGTATGAAGTGAAGCAAACCGAACACTTGATTCCACACAGGAAGAAATAAAACAAGTGATTTTGTGATCTTTTATAAAATAGCTTCAGCAATAATATTTTTTGCAAGTCAGTATACATTATATACCTTGGCACTGACTAAATTCTCGTACGTGTGACGGAGGAGAGTGTGTGGTAACTCTGTCAGGTGGATCTGGTTTGGCCGTCCAAACCGCTAGACGACATTGGCCTATTGTGGTTGAAGACATACCTAGAGTCTCCTTTTAGCGTATTTGTCAATACAGTGCAATATTATGAAAGACTTTTAAACGTAATCACGTTTGATTGTGGATTGATTGTGTGAGTAATGCATGGCCTGAAAGCTTGTGTGGTGGGTTACGGCTATATATGTCAGTGTGACTGTGTTGTTCACGTTTGAATATACACACAATAATTCATACACGGTAGCACTTTGACCACAGACGCTTCTGTCAAAAAAATTCGGCTCTGCAGAACTACTGGATAACTAACCAATCAATCAATCAATCAGCCAATCAACCAATCAGTCAATGAATTCATCAGTCAGTGAATTCATCAGTCTGAACAGCATGGGATGTCAATAATCAAAAATAGAGCCTATGAATGTACAAAAAGGGATCGGTGCTCATTTACAGGGTGACTAGATTTAGGGGATGTCACGTTCGGTGCTACGACACTCATTTCAATGAGGTGGCATAACGTGTGTCACTACGTGGTCACAGGACAGGCCTTAATTCTGCAAGGTCACGCACTTCTCAAATGACCTAGAAAAGAATTATATATGACGTAAAACACAAATACAAATGTAAACAAATGTACACAGAATATGATCCTCCTGACCTGGGTGAAACGGTTTATTTATCAGGCAGTGTAGGGCTTTTTTAAAAAACTTTTGTCTTGTTTATTGAATATATTTGAGATGACTGGACGTATAAAATCGGACAGGTTAAAGTATGCCACCGTAAAGGGTTATTCAGTAAAGTCATTCACGCTAAGATACTGTTTTTATGTAGAACTTTTTACGGGTGTTTATATGGGTGAGGTGCACACGTCAGCGGCTAACGCTTTCTCACGTGACCACACCCAGTTTTTAATGCCGATACTGACACACACGGACATTTGTATGTTTCCTAACCACACAGAAAGATCAGTCATAAAATCCCTTTTTTGTATCCGTGTTGGGTCAAACCCGCGTTTATTTACACCTTTTATTCGGCCCTTGGACTTTCATGAGCCTTTCGTCCCGGACACTGTGTATAACAGGACTCGAATATACTGTATACGTTTTCACATACACGGCCAGGACATGACGGTCATTTACGGGGACTCCCCCTCCCCCCCCCCCACTCCTTCACCTGTCTCTTCCCACTCCCTCTCTCCGCCGTCCAACTCGTCCGTGGGAGGATACCGAGGTGTGTTTATTCTTGACTGTTCCGGTTAAAGGATATGATTAGTTACCTGAGTAAGATTGCAGTTCTTCCGCGCTGTGTTATATAGCTTTTCAAATGCCCCGCAGTCAAATGTGGATGTATAAAACGAGACGCTAACAAAGCTTGACTACGTTTTTTCTCATTCGCGGAGGACTTTACATAGCGTGCATTTGTATTGAGTCGATATACAGACAATAATATCGTATAGGTTTGGATTTCGGAGCTTCATGGTTCGCTGAGCCGCCTGAGTCAAGCCCCATTGATATGTAAATTCCGGCCTACACAACTGCACGACTTTTCCCGAACTCAGCCGAAGATTCGCAGCAGACCGACGACTCTCACTGTGAGATTTACACTTGGAGAAGGGAACAGCATTCTTCACGCGGTCGAGTAGAGCTACTACTGGACCTCATATTTTTGTCGCCATTTAAAATTTTTTAGACTGATTGTGAACATTAGTTTTAATCGCTGAAGCTGTCATACTTACCCTGCTTGCAAGAGCGGATTTAAGAGAGTTTTTCGTAAAGCTGTTTGATAACTGTGAGTCGTGAGATCGAAGGATAGCAATTCAAGTCCCAGACGTCTACCTTTACCTGTTCAGCGAGAGTCGAATTCTGCTACACACGGAGATACTTATATAACACTGTTTTCCTATATCAAAAGGAGTTTCCTTTAATAGCTCGCTGTTATCCTGTGTGATTGAGGATGACTAGTCGTAAGTCTTACGAGCTGTGGGACAATGGAAAACCCTCCGTGCCTCCGCCCTACTTGGAGGAAGAGCTAGGTGCTAACGGTTATCCGGTAAGTCTTTTGCCCCAGTCATTTCTCCCTATCCGAAGTCTTCCACGGCTCACAGGCCATGAACTCGTCTTTCGTGGTGTTTCTGTTTAACTCTGACGTTCAGAGCACACAATTTGGGAGCTGCAAATGTCAATATTTACCGTTTTCTCTTCATAGCTATTCACCGACGTCAGACCATCTATGTATAAATTCGTACGTGTAGCAGTCGTGGACGTGGAAAACACACCCTTAATGTGACATATCAACTTAATTCACTTAAAACCACTTAATCAGATTGAGAGGAATTCCCATTTACCTGATATTCCAGCGCAAAGAGATAAAACTTATAGTAGGAACTTTAGACAAACGTTCAACATTTCAAATAAGTGGATTAAGTGTATCTAGTTCAGGACACTTGCATACAAAACGCAAGTAAAAAACAATATCTTCAGGCCTGTACTTTATTCTAGTCTTCTAGAGCGTTAGTTGAAACTTTAACTGTGAGGAAAAAAATCAAACGTTATCACTATTTTGTCTCTCGTATGGACAAGTCCTGTTATCATTACTATTAAGCCGTAAAATATAAACTGTTCACATATCAAGTAGAATGTTGCCAATATTCCTTCCTATATATGCAGCCGTTAATGTATATAGCCTAATGCTAATACATGTTATTGCACCAGCTTAATGGCGTTGTTAACATAGCTGCTGTAGACCTGTAAGTGTCTCAGCCGTTAACCTTTGTGACATTACTCTCTATTCTGCTTTTATATATTAAGTTTAATACATAGTTAAAAGGCGTATGTAATGAAATGCACTTAAAGCATTACTTATGTTATTAATTATTACAGATAAATGAAGCATGTATATATGTCTCTGTCTAAACTGACATACGTATATTCTTCATACAGATCTATATAGACTTTCTATTGATAAACTGTAATGGGATAGGTATAATATAAATGCATTTAGCGGTGGCCTATATAGATAGGAATCTTTTAATGAAACAAAGCAGCCTGTCACAGAGCAATTTATATATTATAATGCGCCTGTGGTGAAAAGAAATTAACATTTGTGAGTAAATAAACCGAATTGTTTTCTGTTTCTTGACTGGTACACTGATAACTGTCCACAAAATGTGTCATGACAAGCCAGTAAGTGTACGAGTGTGTATCGGGAATTGATCTTCTGCATGTGTATGCTTAGACCAGGCCAATTGCTGACCGTTCGCTGAAAATGTCATAATTGATCAAAGCTGTCAAACACGTAATGAATATTGTGAGATGTACGATACATAAAACACCTCTAAGGTAAATGTAAGGTTTCGTTTCCGAAAGTAAAATGACTAACAGGTGGAATTTCTTAAAAAGTTTTTGAGAAATAGTCCATACAACATTATTGATATTTGCCACCCAACCTTTCATATGACAAGAAGATCTTTTCTATATATTAGAAGTACCAAATGGTGTAATTTAGACGATGCCCAGGGATTCGTCCAAAGATAGAAGATATTTCTTACAGCATGGGGAAGAAGCAAATATGTTAAACCAGACGCCAAACGTTACTTTGAGCACGTGTTTTATACTGACGGTGTCAACGCTGTTTTGACGTAACACGTTGTACCAGAGGCTCAATTTTGACGTTACACGCTGTACCATTGGCTCACACGTGACGTCAACTACATGGCGTTGTATACCACCGATAGTAGAGTTAGAAGTTACAAGTTCAACTCCTAACTGATCACACTAAAGGTCTTTATTATCGTTCAACTTGTAACTTCAACTTCAAACCAAAATTAGTTTCTCTAACGTTAAATTCAACTTGTAACTTCTTACTTGCAATTTTTATGTTACGCGTTGCATGAGAGGCTCAAAGATGACCTCGAGCACATGTCGTTTTATACCGACGTTATTGACGCTGTTTTGGCGCCGTTATACGTTGAATACTGACGATATCCATGCTGTTTTTACGTTACACGTTGTACCAGAGGCTGTGTGGTGTAAACGTGCAGTCGAGCATATGACGTCGTATACTGATGGCATCGATTTCGTTTTTACGTTACACGTTGTACCAAAGTCTTTGTGGTGTAACCACGTGAAATCGAACTCATGACGTCGTATACTGATGGTGTCAATTCTGTCTTTACCTTACGAATTGTACCAAAGCCTTTGTGGTATAAACCGCGTGAAGTCGAACTCATAACGTCGTATACTGAGAGTATCAATTCCGTTCTTACGTTACACGTTGAACCAAATGCTTTGTGGTTTAAGAGCATATGGTGTTATGTCTTATGTATTAACGGTATTTTACCACGGTGGTGGATATTATTATCCGGTGTATAGGCAAGAATGAGTCTAAAGAATTAGCCAGGCATATCAGACAAGGTGAATAGTAACAGCGTTGTGAACATAAATCGCACAGACAGGAACAAAAAGCAAAAAGAAGGTGGCAAAAAAAAAAAAAAAGAATCAATGGGTGAAATCTTCTCTGGGGACATAAAGCGGTGTATGGAACTCCAAGCTGTATCTATCATACAAGCGCCATTTGAAAGGGCTCTTTTAATCTGTGAACTGCAGGGCAAATTAGGAAAGACCACATTGAAAAAAAAGTGTAACACTTGTGAGTAAAAGCAAAATGTGTTGAGAAAAGGTGATGTTCTCAAATATAAAGCCGTGCAATACATAGGCCCTAGATTTAAGCAAACATCGACCTTAGATTGAAGCAAACATAGGCCCAAGATTGAAGCAAACTTAGGCCCTAAATTGAAGCACACGTTGGCCCTAGATTGAAGCAAACACTTTCATGCACAAGCACCCCACCAGCAGAAAAAAATCAGAAAAAAAAGTATTTTTTCTTATAAACATTCCAATTAGAGACAATACTGTTAAGAACGTCCCATTACTGCTTATTCATGTTCGTTTGTTGAGGTAGGGCCTATATTATACTCCTGCATAAAGAATGTTTAAGAGATAAAATTCATTTCAATGTATTTTCGAACTATTTAATAGCAACGCGTATATCGTTTAAAAATGATAATGAATTTTACACGTTTTTGTTTTAATCAGTCCTTTTCCTTTGGGCCACTTGGTGACAGGCGCTGAATGACAGAAGCACATTGCACGCATACGTCAACAACAATGCTGTACAGTGCTGCGAGCTTCCAGTTGGATTAATGATCGTGTATGCAATTTCTTTTCCGTCTTGTGCCTGGGCATAGATATCGCTTATTGAGAATTATTTAATTATGCCGCAAATGTTATTTGTCATTTAGCTATTATATTACACAAAGGAGAAAACCAGTCTGTTGACGTTTGGAGGTTTTACATGTAAAAATGAGCTAAATAAACACAAAAAGCCCTCTGCAATACAGAAATAGATACCACGGTAACACAGAAATAATACCCCTATTAAGCCTGTTCTTTCTCTACGGGCATACCATTTAGCCTTTGTCGGCCAAATGTATCATTACACTTAAATGTTGTGATCTGCGGCTGTCGTTCGCAAACACGACTAGCTAATGTTGGTATGTCATTCTCCACAAGTGGACGCTGTGTTCAGGCCGTTTAAACAATTAAAATCGTATCGTAGACAAGGACTCTGGGAGCGTCGTGGCGAGGTTACAAGCTTACAGACGTGCTCGCCATACCACAGATCGACTTTGTTCACATTACATCTCCTCGGAGAATAATTCATAAAGACGCTGGACAATCAACAGTCCCAGCTGGCGAAAACCGACGTCTTTTCTCACGGCATAGGAGAAAATAACGCTAACTGCTACATCGACAGTTTCTGCTTTCAGCTGTCTTAGCGTGCAGCTCGCTCCGTGGACGACCGTTTGAACACACCTCCCGCTTTGCTTTAATACAAGGTCTCTGGGTATGTTCAGGGCTGAAGAGCTTAGATCCAGAGCTGCCCAAGAGCCGTTACTGAGTCCACAAAGCGTCATAATCCAAAAGACTTGTAGCAGCCGCTGGTAATACAAAGTAACCGTTCACTTGTCAAGAGGAGATATTATATGCGGTTAATATGCAATAAAAACTCGCACACCGGAATTTTATGTCCACCGCATGTGAAAATATGCATTTGTTTGAGATGCGAATGAGGTATAATCAATATAAAAAAGCGATAAACACTTTTCGATGGAGTTAAAATCATCTTAGCTTAACAGCAGATTGTGAGACATGTTGGAACGGCGATAACAAGAGAACGTTCTCTATCACGTCTGTCAAGCTGGTTATCAGAACTGTCTGTGGAGAAGTTTCAGTCGATTCAAACCATGTTCAATGCAGTCATTTCAAAATTGTCAACTGGCTTTCATATACGCATGGTTACGTTCCAATTCTATACTACCATTTCTAGTTTGGTCAGTCCAGCTTTCACAACTATTTCAAAGTCTTATTTCAAGTGTTCGTCTCCACAGTATGGCTTGGAACACTGACGACGTGGCGTTAAGCTATAATCCTTCACCCAAATACTAAGTGTCTCAGCTCCTTCACCTGCACCGTTTCAGACCGTTTCAGTTTTGCTGGGGCATTCATAAACCCTCCTCTAAAGCCATTAAGTATACATTTCGGTGCATGCCCCAACGTGAACTACCAATTTCAAAAGACCATATAGTGTTTGCGCAAATCAGGACAGTTTGAAAGAGCTCACTTGGTTGCTCAACGCGCACTAAGTACCTGCAGTTCAGGCAAGTTTACATTTTTTTTATCTTTCAAAAACCAGTTTAAACGTTTTATAGATCCGACTTGTTAGATCGCGTTATTATCGCATGAATCAAACAGCAAAATACAAATCACATTACAAAGGTAACACAAATCGTCTTCCGAGAGAAGCACGAAGCGGAACTTTCTTATCGTACTTTTATTGTTTTCTTTCGTCAGCAGACAAAAAGCTGTATTTATTACAAAAAAACAAAGCTGACACGAATGTTTTTCAATAATATTTGCTGAACCAAATACTCCGGAATAATTACTATCTGTGTTGCTCAGTTCGTATCTGTGTTGTTGCTCAGTTCGTATCTGTGATGTTGTTCAGCTAGTGTCTGTGTTGTTCAGATCGTATCTGAGTTCAGATCGGGTCTATATTGTTGTTCAGATCGTGTCTGTGTTGTTGTTCAGATCGTATCTGTGTTGTTGTTCAGATCATATCTGTGTTGTTGTTCAGAGCGTATGTGTGTTGTTCAGATCACTTCTGTTTATATTTGTTCGGTTAATGCTGTAATCCATCGCACGGTTCGATATCTCACCAGCCACATTATCCATTACGCCTTCAGTCATTCATTCATGTGTTCGGAGACTGTTCGAATCTTCTCCAGTATAGTACTAGGCCTATATTAACTAATATCAGACGGGTACTTTTGCAAGTTCTGAAATCTGTGGGTTACAACTTAAATGCACATCAGTAGAAAGAAATCCTTGTCTAACCAGGTAAAAATAAGAGGAAAATGTTGATCTGAAATGTAAACAAAAGTATTTTTTTTTTGGCTAATTGGCCCAGATTCTTTGAGCCATGAGTTTTCAAATTTTGTATTTTTAGACACGCGGCATTATTTGGAAAGGACACCCTAAAGGAAGCTATTTTCTACCGTTTTTCCATGTGCTTTATCGCGCATGCGTTTTCTATCTGTATAATTTAAGGGCCCCTTGTCAGCTCTTGTCTATGCATTATATGAATGTAAATATGTAACACGTGGACATTGTTGTTTGGTTCGAAATAACCTAAAGCTCCAGAAGACAATTCAAAGATATTTCAAGTCGTAAATTTAGAAAAATGTAATTTCAAAAACTGGATTGGAGTTGAATTCTGAGCTGTCGCCGATGACTGTAATGTTGTAACATAGGCATAAATGATCATATACTTTTGTGTATTCCACCTATGACACGTTACGCACATGCTTACTGAGGCACCACTCAAAAGAGCTGTCCGGCTTATCTGTTCTAGATCTGGGTGTTCCGTTGTATTCTGTTTTATGTCCGAATGTTATGTTATACTTGGAAGGCCTGGCAGCAGCCTGGGTATTCCTTGGCCTCTGCCCGGTTTCCTCCCACCATAATGTTGATCACCGTCGTATAAGTGAAATATTCTTGAGTGCAGTGTAGAACACCAAACCAATAAAAGAATATTAGGGTCATTGGCTTATCCCATCATGAAAATGTAAATTATTAAACTTGCTCACCATTCGACGTTTGATAACGCGTTGATACATCATGGTTTTTGTGTAGTCTAACCTCTCCATTGTAAGAAGAAACATTAGACGGATGTAACGATGTGTACTTTCAGAGTAAAGAGAGCGTGGGGACGGTGGACACGGAAAGAGTTGATGATGAGGGGGATCGTGGACAGTGGGGCAGTAAGGCAGAGTTTATCCTCTCCTGTGTTGGTCTCTCCGTGGGGCTGGGGAATGTCTGGAGGTTTCCTGTGCTTGCCTATGAAAATGGCGGAGGTAAGAATAGTATAGAAAAAGGTATAGACTGACTGGTTCAACGCAGACCCTGGTTCGACACTTTCCCATGTCACCAAAGCGTCGATCATGCCATCAAAGCGTCAATCATGCCATCAAAGCGTCGATCATGCCATCAAAGCGTCGATCATGCCATCAAAGCGTCGACCATGTCACCAAAGCATCGATCATGCCGAAGCCGATCGGCTTTCGATCTTTGAGATTGCACGTTTGATGGTTTGACTGCTTGAAAGGTCTTCAGTTCAATAACCATGGTCGTTGGTCGAGGTTTCCTCCCACCATAATAGTGGCCACCGTTGTATGACTGAAATATTCTTGTTACGGCGTAAAACACCAATTAAATAAATGAATAAATAAATCAATACAATGCCAACAAATATTTAGTGCATAGGCGAAAGACCATCGAATACCACGATAATACCACAATAATATCCTTATTATGTCCTTAAATTCGACTTAATCCATGCGTTTACTGCTGAATCTGTGACAGCCTTGTGGGGGTCGTATTAAAAAGAAAATATCATGCACATGTTAGTGTATATGTGTACTATAATATGATGGTAATATGTTAAATGTTTTGTTCTCTATTCAGCCGCCTTCCTTATCCCTTACATCATCCTCCAGCTGCTCATTGGTAAACCTATGTACTTCATGGAACTGGCTATGGGCCAGTTCTCAAACCTTGGGCCTACAGGAGTATGGAAGATGAACCCGATGGCGAAAGGTAAAGGAAAATCCACGACTGTTTCCACAATCTCCCGAACTTTGCGCTCAAAATACCATGCCGACTTTAATTTGGTAAATTTACAAAAGAATTACTGGTTTTAAGATCAAACACTGACTCAAAAGAAATGCCGAGTTCAAGGAAAAGGAAATGAAGTTAATCCAGGCAGTAAACGTTTACATTTGAAAGTAACTAATACTTTTAATTTGATTCAAGGAATCGGAGTTTCCATGGCCCTAATTTCAATCATCGTGGCTATCTACTACAATGTTATCATGGCCTACACACTATATTACTTCTTCGCCACAATGCAGACGACGTTGCCATGGACAACTTGTCCTGATGTAAGTAGACATTTTGTTGCTTATCCCACCATTTTAATAGGTATAATGTATCTTTCCAATCTATACCAATTTCTTTGTCCTGTTTGAATAAAGGTGCAGTAAAGCTACTCATCGCCACTTTTAATATATTCACTTTTCATATGGTAAAATTACCTTTTATGATCTGGACAGTAGACCGCACTCGGTTCATTGAAGACCACTGGATCAGGCTTCCATCAAACAGTCAAAGTAATTTGATTGTCTACATAGTTATAAGAAAAAATCTTTTTACCCTCCGTCCACAACACCCGTGGACATGTCTAAAGTAGGTTTTGTTTTTGGAAGCACTTTCTAGCATCATGTTGAAGCTCTAAACCGAAAATATTCTGATTCTATGGCTCTCTCTTCATTGTAGAACACCTGGCTAGACCGTGGCTGTGTCACGCGAAAGTCTGATACCGTCATGGGCGACGTCAAACCCGGGCTTATGGGCTGTAGGGAAAACTTTACCGATGTGTATCACCTCTGCATCTGTGACAAAAACGATATCAGTCTAAACTACAATAGATCAGATGGCTGCTTTTTCGAAATTTACTATGTGTACAAGGAGATGGAATATGACGCAGACAAGCACAATGACTCCGTGCTGACGGTATACGAGAAGGATGGCAAACAGATGGTGAACGCGTCGGTACCGATGGCGAATACGACCTGTGATAAGTGGTGCGTCCAGAGAAGAACAGCTGCAGAGATATACTTCTAGTAAGTTTCTGACAGTGACCACAGTTAAAGCTTTGACACATTTTCTCTTGCGGGGGACTCCGTGGTTTAAATTTTTAGCGCGGCCTTATGACCGAAGAGCCTCTCATCATTGCGGTCGTTGTGAGTTCAAGTCCAGCACATACTGACCTCCTCTCCGGCCGTACGTGGGAAGGTCATACAGCAACCTGCAGATGGTCGTAGGTTTCCTCCGGGCTTTACCCAATTTCCTCCCACAATAATGCTGTCCGCCGTCGTATAAGTGAAATATTCTTGAGTACGGCGTAAAACACCAATCAGATAAATAAATAAATATTTCCTCTTGCCTCTGAATTCAATTTTTTGCAGCATCTTCACATCCTTTTGCTTTCTGACATTTCCGTTTTTCATTTCAACTTCGCCGTGGTCGCTTATTTACTACGTCTTCGGGATCTTCCGATGATTGCTACCAGATTCAATACTATCTGAGGGTTTCACTCAGGCCATTTGGCGTAATATTATTGTTCGTTTATTCTTGTCTGTATCATCATGAGATAATCTAATTCCACATTTGTTGGCTAAAACAGGTGAAATATTGCAACAGTGTGCCATTTGGTGGTCATTATATATGTCATGCTTTTGCACCTATGCAAACGAGAATTATGAATTGTACTGTAATGTATTGGTTATTCAGTGTATCGGTATATATCGTGCAATAAAATGAATATATTAGGTAGACAGTAACTTTAGAACAACAAAAACAAGTCAAAAACAAATTGTCATTGCTTTTCTTTTACAAAAACAGTGACGAGGTGATAAAGCGGTCGGATACAATTGAAAACACTGGTACGCCAATTTGGTATCTAGCCCTGTGTTTGATGTTGTCGTGGATTGTCGTCGTCCTCTGTTTGATCAAGGGAGTTAAATCGTCTGGAAAGGTAAGATAAAAACTAAGACGTTTGATGGATAGTCTCCCCTCTGTAATGTAATTCCGTACGCAAGTGGAAAGCAATGTGCTTACTATTGCTTCGGTCGGTTTACATGCAGATCTCGAATGAATTTGTTTTTATATACCTTAGATATAATCAGTCTGATTTCATAGAAGTGTAAAATAGATTACTTGCAGAAAAGTGTGATAAAATTATTTTTTCATGGCAACTTGACCGCGTAGGTCTACCTCATTTAAGCGCGCATATTGCTTGATGATTCATAATTCCGTTTTTATGTTAGGTTTGAGTTACAATACGGACAAAATGAACTACGCTAAAAACGCTGACTGTATTGTTGTTGTTGCCAGGTGGTATATTTCACAGCTACGTTTCCATACGTGATCTTGTTGGTGTTGTTGATCAGAGGTGCCTTACTGCCTGGAGCCGGGGAGGGTGTCCTCTACTTTCTCGTCCCGAAGTGGAGCAAACTGTTGGAGTTAGATGTAAGTATTAAACGCTTGTACCAATTCTTTAAGTTATACGCTGCTTAACCAAAGTTTCACTTTCAGTGAAATATTTCGACTTTGACGTCTAATCTCATCGCCAGTTGATCTGTCGTCAAACGAAAACCAGTCCTGCGAGCAAACTGAATAAGAGCTTCAATTTTCGGCCCCGTCATTCTAAAATACCCATTTCTCCAAACATAGAAATTGATTTCACAGAAAGGATACGCGACGAACAGGTTTTTTTAAAATTAAGCTTCGGTCTTCATGCAGCCGTGAGGCCAGTGACCAGTTACGTTGCTTGTTGGCTTCTGGACTTCTGTGATTCAGCGTTAGGTGAAAAAGCTTGAACTGGCCATATGATATAGCTACCCCACGCCTTGCTTGGTTTCCTCCGTCCATAAACCTGTAAAATGAAATATTCGTTCGTACTCCAATCCTAATGTTGGGTTAATCTTTTGTTAACAGGTATGGCGTAATGCTGCCTCCCAGATGTTCTTCTCTCTCAGCGTGTCTTTTGGGGGAATCATCATGTTTGGAAGTTACAATAAATTCAAAAACAACGTGTACACGTAAGTAATCCCCTCCTTCACTGACGATCTGATATAAAACAAATCAAGAGATTTAGTGAAATCAATGTGGTTGTCAACTTAAACGTTTATGTCATGGAAATTTACAGTCGACGAGACGCAATGACCCAGGAGCCTCTCACCAATTCGGTCGCTGTGAGTTCAAGTCGAGCTCATGCTGGCTTTCTCTCAGGCCGTATGTGGGAAGGTCTTTCAGCAACCCGGGCTCTGCCCTGTTTCCTCCCACCATAATGCTGGCTGCAGTCGTAAAAGTGAAATATTCTTGAGTACGGCGTACAACACCAATAAAATAAATAAACAAATCTACATAACTTAGTAAAAGCATTTCCATCGTTTTCTCGTTACAGGGACGCTTTGTTCATCAGCGTTATGGACATCGTCACTAGCATCATCGCCGGTTTTGTCATTTTTACAACTCTTGGTAACATGTCCCAGGAACTTGGCATCCCCATTGAAGAGGTGGCACAGAAAGGTGAGTTCATTGCCCGGAAAAGGAATCTCGACACAAAGTCATATTCAGGTCCTCAATGAAGGGGGCAGGGGAAGGTGGTGTAGTTGATGGAGTTACGATAGAGATACTTCAAACGTACGAATTTGTCATTGTTGTACATGTCGTACACTTATTTTTTATTTTTTGACACAGTCTAGTCATAATGCTTTAGTATCTCGCTTTAACTTCGTCGTTTTGAGTACATGCTTTTGTCAAAAACATACCATACAATTAACGATGGGAATATTACCAGAGGGTTTGTGAATTTTTCTCACATTTTTAGTGACAGTCGTTCATGTTGTATATGTATCTAATTCTCTGCAGGATATGGTCTAGCCTTCGTCGCTTACCCAGAAGCCCTGTCTCGACTTCCGGTCCCACATTTATGGTCCCTGTTGTTCTTCTTTATGTTGTTCACACTGGGATTGGACAGTGAGGTAAGTAACTGTCTAAACTTCTAAATTGCAAGTTAATGAAATATCTCATTAGGCTTGTTTTGCTTCCATCCATTTTAACTGAAATTGGTACATTACTTTACTCTTGCAATTACCGTTGCAAGTAAAATTGACGTAAATAAGCCATGAAGTACCAAGTAAATAGATAAATTATTACATGCAGATATATATGTATAACCTTGCTTGATGTTTGGTTGCAGTTTGCCTTGTTAGAGACAGCCTTGACCTGTCTCCAGGACGAGATCCCTAAGTTAAGGAAGTACAAATGGCTTCTGTGTGTCGCGTCTGGAGCCGTGTTCTACCTACTCGCCCTCCCCTGTACTACTCCGGTAAGCACTGTACCACTCTGTTAATCACTGTAATATTCTGATAACAAATGTAACACTCTGATAAGCACGGTTATCCAAACATCAAACTACGCCTACAGTCAACTGCTCTCTGTAGCGTACTGAGAAAGGACACGACACAAAACCATCACAATTTTTTTTTACTGGATTGGTTAAATCGGTGAATGATCATGACAGATGTGTAACATTTTTTTTATAGGATTTGATTGTAAACAATTTCAAACTAATTTTATTTGTTTTATTCTTATTGAAAACTTTTACAGCATGTGAGCTATAAAAAAAACTCGACATAACATGATTAAATACCTCCTGTACATGGGTTATCTATGCGGTCGTTGTGAGTTCAAGCCCAGTTTATACTGGCTCCCCACCCCAGCCGTACGTGGGAGGTCGTCAGCAGCCTGTGGGTGGTCATGGGTATTCTCCACCATAATGCTAGCCGCAGTCGTGTATCGTGTAAATACACGACTACGGCTTCATGGAACACCCATAAATTAAAAATTCATGGACAAGGAAAAATTGTGTTCACAAAAGAGCAGTATTCTCAGCTGTATGAACTCTATATACACTATATCTCATATATATCAACATATTCTCCATCATTTGACAGGCCGGAGATTACGTTGTTACATTAATGGACACCTACGGAGCCAGCTTCTCTGTGCTCTTCGTCGCTGCCTCTGAGATGATTGCCATTATGTGGGTTTACCGTAAGTATTTTCCTTACTATAAATCTCTAAGTAAATGATTGCCATTATGTGGGTTTACCGTAAGTATTTTCCTTGCTATAAATCTCGAAGTAAATGATTGCCATTATGTTGGTTTACCGTAAATATTTTCCTTACTGTAAATCACCCAAGCAAATGATTGCCATTTTGTGGGTTTACCATATGTATTTTCTTTACTGTAAATCCCCCAAGCAAATGATTGCTTGATGGTTCCAGTATGGCCTACCAACCAAATCGTATAGCCTAATTTAAAGATGTGGTGATAATACTAATGATTGAATGATGTAAAGATTAGTTAATCACAAATCACTAAAGGTAACTACTGTTTTGTTGCGTTTTCTAGGTGTGAATCGCTTTATGAACGATGTCAAGTATATGCTGGGTTACGCTCCTCATCCGGAACCATATTGGATTTTCTGCTGGGTCTTTGCGGCTCCAGTCCTTATCTTGGTAAGATCACTCGAATCTTAAATCTTATTTTACGTGAATGTGTTAATAGCCGAATCTTGAGTGTCGTATTTCTAGCAGCGATGTCGTCAATCATTGTTGGTGAAAGTTAGTCTAAATGGACTTCAGTGCTTAACGAAAACAGATTTACGGTTCCGATCTGATGGTTGGAAAGTTTGTTTTATCTCTCTGAAGAGTATTATACAGTTAGTCGGATATGAATTCACATGTTTGGAACGACGTGTTGTTGGCTTACCTCATCATTAAATAATGACTGCACCCGGCTAAGACTTAATACGCACTTACAGCTCTTTTTGTTAAACAAACCTTTGTTGTGATTTCAGCTTCTGCTCGGTTACACCTTCGCCCAGCATTCGCCTCCCACGTACCCAGATGAAAGTCAGTTCTCCACATCAGCTCAGGTGATTGGATGGTTGATCGCTGCTGTAGTCATGCTCCCAATCCCTGTCTGGGCCATCGTCAAAACCGTCATGGCGGGCGGAAATCCCTGCAAGGTAAGACTTCTGATTCAGAGTACGAATCACGCAAATTTCACTTTTCGCTCAACATATCCCAAAAATGTTCATGATAATTCTATACAAAGGAGGCCATGGGTTAGAGAAACTCTGGACACCGTATTTGGCAATTGAATTACTCGTAGAACTTTTTTTAGATTATTTAACGACAGTGTGATAAATAGTCAAACTCGAAAATTTGCAGTTTCATTAAAACAAAAATCAAAAAAACAAAAAAAGAAGATTTTTTGTGGACATGGCATGGGAGACCTCTAATGGTCAGACCGAACCAGAATCCATTTAAATGAGGAATGAATAAATATTTGGTTGTTCTTCCTGAAAATTAAGTTAACCTAATGTCTGTTTCAGGCTTCCCGTCCTACTTCAGACTGGGGTCCTGCGTGTGGTTCTGGAAGCACTGATGCCTTGGATGCTCACCCGATGTATGCCCAAAGTAACGGTGCCAGCAAAGGAAAGGAAAACTTGGCATTCGATAGATATTAACCCTTGCATAAAGTGTTTATCTGGACATTTTTTAAAAAGGTGTGAATTTCCGAACGGAGTCTCGTGGCAGTGATCAACCGAAATGTCAGATCTCCAGATTACATACGTGATAGGATTACCTCTTTCTGTGTATCTGTTCACCGACGCAACATTTTTGTGCTTTATCATGACGCTCGCAGTCTCACACAGACTACACACATTCTTCATACGTCATGGGTGATAAACGTGACTTCATATCGGGAAAGTGTGATGTCACACAACACAAGATATCAGTTCAGCTTATCTTATTGTGTAAATATGACTTCAGTGGAATCTACAGATCCCTTTTCATCAGCAACAGTTTTAAAAGTAACTTTAATGCTTTTAAATGTGTTGTTAGGCATGCTTTTGTGCACTATGCTGATCTTTTCTTCATTTGCTCATTTGTTAGTTCCTATTTTTAGTTTATATATATTTTTAGCCTATCTGTTTTGAGAAATGGGGCTGGTCCACACTGTGAATGACAGATGTAAAAAAGACTGATAATCATCTACCTTACTTTTATATAAACTGTATATATTCTGTTAATTATTAATTCTAATTCAAGTCAGCATGGTTTACAATATCCTCCCACTGTTTTATAACATTCCATGTTTGATTCTCCATACTAAAACGTTTATGTAAATCAGGGTTGTTCAATATGCCACAAAACCGGAGAATATATTTGACGATTTGAATTTTCTCCGAATTAGAGGCATCTTCATTGACAAAGCGTGTGAATAGCCTAAATATAATAGGCCATAGTTTCCACATCTAGGTACGCATTATCATCATATTTGTTGTCCATAAATTTTATACTCTTTAGTGTTCCATTTGTTATATTGAAGTACGTACATATATGTACATGTTTTATATAAGTTTATTTTAAAAACATTCCCTAATTCTCAAAAACTATCGGGTGTTTAAGATGAGGTTACAGATCGTGTTCTGCAGAATTAACACGAACTGAGTGGAAGAAAGTTTATTTTTAAAAAGGAAACTGTTTACATTCCATTTTTATAGATAAATTTTGTATTTGTAAATAAAATAATAATTCAGATTACATCATGGTTTTATCCGTTTGTCACATGTTAAATTCTGGTTGGTAAGGCCGTGTGTGAGCTCTGAAGTCGATATTTGCTCACAGTAATTCGGCTTTGTGTTTTAACATGATGGTACTATCCACAGTCTACCTCTCCAGTTGACCCCTTCACTGGCCTAATGGTGAGAGCATCCGCTTCAAAGTCTGGAGAAATGGGATCAAACCCGTTTCGGGTCATACCAAAGACTTCAAAAATGTCACTTTTTGCTGCCTCGCTTGGCGCACAGCACTGACAGGTTATAGCAAGGAAAGAGGACTGGTTGTGACTGGGCGGGACTGTCATGTTCAGTGTCTTCGGCATTGCATTTCAGTGGCAGCAGCAGTTTGGCGGTATGGGCTCGACGTGCCACAAGAAAACAGAGTATCTATGTACACACAACTGATGACTCCTCGTCATATGGCTATGACGAAAAGCCCAAACCATCTACAGGCTACCTATATGCTTGTCCTGGTGTACGATATGTCACTGATTGTTGCCACACTGGGGATTAAACCATAGTCATTTATTCATTTATGCTGAAATATTCTTGAGTACGGCGTAAAACACCAATGAAATAAATAAATAAATTTTTCATTTATGCAATTCTAATAACATGAAACCAGGAACCAGGTGGTAACAAGGAAGTGCACGTTGTCAACAACGCGGGGAACTGTGGGATATTTGATTTCTCATCGTAGGGTTAGTGAAGAGCTGTTTGGTGTGGCATCTCGAAAATGAAATCCAAAGTCTCAGATTAATCTAAGATTAAGAGTTAATACTGCACATAGAGCTAATTTTTACAAGGCCTTCGAGCAATCGTTCTCCGGCAGATGGATTTCTCTTCAGTCCTCCGCCAGGTTATAATTACCTTTGCCATGGAGCTTACAATTTTCTGTCTGTTCCTGAGTTTGTGCGGATTCGGATAATTTCGGTGGTGATACGAAAGGATTTATTACTATCGACAAATAGGACAGAAATGCTAATTAAATTGCGAAAAATTTTACATTTGGCTGTGGCGAAGGGTTTATTATATAACAGTAGTTATTATTATATTACAGTATTATTAAGGCTTGTCCTTTTCGTCGATTAAGAAATCAAATACATGTATAATCAGCGGTGGATCTGGACATGGGCTGAGAGCAGGGGGCAGGATACGGGAGAGGGACTTTCGATCCTCCTGTTCATGGCTTGGAAGCCCCCAAATTTTTCACCTACATAACGTCATATAAACTAAAACAAATGTAAATCTCTACATGGTAGCTTTTTTTAGAACGTTTCCTTGGGTTCACGTAAAAGTTAAAATAATGTTGTTCCACAGGTATCTCGTTAAATATTCAAGGAATCTGTTTTGATATATTGCCACCATAAGTTGAGAGCTGTGCAGAGAAGACTGTTTTGTTGCAGATTGACGCGCAGTGTCATTACAAAGCCATACCGTATTGCTAAGAGTATGTCTTCGTTACTGTAAGTTGTACATGTATCCCGTACACTGGCGTTTGTGTACTAGGCCATACACTCTTATGGGGTAGATATCATGGGCTGGGAAGTTTTTAAAATAATTTTTAACTCTGACTTCAGCTCTGTTCCCCACAGTGACTTCGTTAGTTCACTGTACTATGAAGAATGCATGAGAGTCTTGGGCGGAAATTCGGATTTTGAACTTGCCAAACATGACAAACTGATCACCTTATAAAGTTTATGTTTTACATATGAAGACAAACGTCAACCGAAACAAAACTTTGACAGCACGTAGAAATACACAAATGGAAGTTTCAGTAAAGATATTTTCTGGTTAACGCTGGTCTTCACACTGTAAATTAAAAACTCAGCGCCTCCTTTAAACAAAAATTTGGCGTTTTTGATCGGGAGAGCATCTTTAGCGGATGCCAAACATTTCTTTGCTGGCCATATAACTTGTATGGATGCTTCGACCAAGTTTTACACATCTGATCTGAAAATTTACATAACTGTGCTGGGATTTTGAAATTTGCAGAGTGAGTGCTTGGGGGTTAACGTCGTACTTAACATTTTTTCAGTCATATGACGACGAAGGAATCCTTGGAGTGCATATGATGTGCCTCCTTGTTGCAGGACAGATTTCTACAGGAAATTTGCAGATCATCCCGCTATCCGTGCTCGTAGGGCCTTGGTGAGAGAACAGTGTGGCCGTTAACGCAGCCTAAAATTAGCTCAAGATTGTTTCTCCTTCTAGTGGGATGTGCGTCACACGTGGCAAATTTCGTCAATAAATTGCTGAGGATCTCTGGTTTACGCCGGTCACTTCGGTTTCCCCACCTATGACTCTGACCAACGGCCGTTATGTTGTCCCAAACTGGACATAAATGTCAGAAATTCGAACGTACTCTGTAACTTGCTATAGTAAAGACACATACCTCGTATCAAATTCAATACTATGATCCGTTTCTGAAAGATGTCCGGAAGACCGTGTTGACAAAAACATGTTATGTTGATCATAACTTGTTCATTTAGGACATAGGTGTCTGAAACTCGAACTTAATCTATATCTTGTTATGGTGAAACCATGGACAAAATTTCAATTCAGTATGATGAACCGTTTTCAACTAACTTTTGGAAAGCTCCTGTGATGGGCTGAAGGAGTGATATATTGATACACTGGTGGAAACATAGAATCGCTAATAAATAAAGTGTAAAGCGTTACAAATACATCAATACGCCCAGAAATGTACCCACACATACATGTACCCCAACACATACATCAATACCTCCACACATACATGTACCCCCACAAATCCATCAATACACCCACACATACACCCACACATAAATGTACCCACACACATACATCAATACACCCACACATACATACACACATACATGTACCCCACAAATACATCAACACCCCCAGAAATATACCCACACATACATGTACCCCCACACATACATCAATACACCCACACATACACGCATACATACATGTACCACCCAAAATACATCAATACGCCCATAAATATACCCACACATATATGTGTCTTTGGCCTATATGGCCTAAAATGTGTCTTTGTGAAATAAAATCCATAATATTTCAATAAGACTTGCAACAGGGCTGTCGAATCAGCTCGCAGCACTAACTGATGAATGCTTTTAATTGTACAACCTTGTGCAGCGCATGTTTTTATGCCAGAAATGTTTACAGCTTTCATATTCTAATCAGGCCTGCTCACGTGAAAACATTTCATTGTTTGTACCCGCTTATTTTAAACTGTATGGCCAAATCCTGTGTCGTTGATTGTGTGTAAAAGCCTTACACAACAATCGCTTTCATATCCCTGACGATGGCTGTGTAGTATGAACCGAGATATAGAATATAATGGTGACTTCAGCGTCCAGAGTTTCTGTTCTGTAACATTGGTTTACACAAAACTGTGCGCATAGTTCTTTATCGCACGGTATAAATAATGAAGACAACCCTACAGCTGTCAGACGTGTACAGATTTACAATACACAAAGACTATCTCTATGTGTTAAATCTATGCATCTAAACAGACATTCGTATACCAGCCGTCAACCAAGAAGGACGATTTATGCCAATAATTCCCAAAACGAGGTTTAACACAAACTACCGAAGAACAAAGAAAGTATATTAAGTACAAAAATAGAACGGAATCAGGCAAAGAGAAGCATTCAACAAGCCAACCATAAGGTGACTACCAACTGTCTTAGCGAAGAATACCCCAGTGTGAAAAGTTAAAAAATGCTCAGGCGATAGAAACTCGTCGAATATGTCACCGTCTGCTCTACTTGCATCTGTGGTCAGACGAGAAAAATCGTCCACCCTCCACTGATTTAGCATTTCAGCGGCACTTCCGGTCCGTCTTACAGGAAGGTAACGATGAGCAGGGAACGGTTTGAACATTATAAGATCAGAAAAAGATCGTATTTGAACGTCACTTAATTAGACAAGCCAGATGGAAAAAGGGGAGACAATCAAGAGCCTCGTAATTCGTCCAAAAGCCACAGGGCCGAATTCACCCGTGACGCCACCAAGAAATGTTCTTCAAATTCATCTACACAGGTGATTTCGACGTCAGAAGTCATTTTAAGTCTCGTGGCCAAAGCAGAAAGCCTGAAAACAAACAAAATCAAAAAAGTTTACCCCAATAATCAGATTCCAAAATGAAATCGTCGATCTGGGACGTAAGTATAGGATAAGGTAAAACAAATTGTAACCATATTTCACCGGTTAATTTATGTGTAACCGTATTTCACCGGTTGCGTGTGACTACTTTTCAGATATCACGCCGTCGTCACTGCTCTGGTTTTACTCCCTGTGCTTTATCTGCGCAGCTGAGATAATAGCATTATCGACTATGTATATACACAACGTACTAGCAGGGTACACTGTTTCAATACTGATTTCATTCATTCTCTTTCATTTCATTCATAGATGTATCTGGCTTGACCTGGTGGCATCTCCACCAATTCGGTTTCCTTCACCAAAACACCTGACCAGTCGTCAGTTTAATGAAAAGAAATATATAAACTTGTAATTTGAAATGTATATATATCTTCCCTCGACTTCTTTGAGCGCTGATAGTTTTATTGCCATACAAATGAGGCCAAATGCACACAAAAAAAATAACATACATACTCGGTGATGATATATAATGCAGAATTTGGCACCTTCGTTCTGTCACAACGCATTCGTTCAGTCACGGAATCTCTGCTCTATCACAGTACATGGGTTCTGTCACTGTACCTTCGTTATGCCACGACACCTTCATTCTGTCATGGCACACTCGTTCTGTTACGGCACGTTCGTTCTGTAACTGCATTTTGTTCTGTCACGGCACCACCTGTCTGTCATGGCACTTTCGTTGTGTCACGTCATCTTCGGTCTGTAACGGCACCTTCGGTCTGTCACGGCACCTTCGGTCTGCCACGGCACCTTTGTTCTGTAACCACACTTTCATTCTGCAACGGCACCTTTATTTTGTAACGGCACCGTCTCTCATGGCTTCATAAGAATTTCAGATTAAAGTTTATATACAGAGAAAAAAAAGTTCATCAGAACAAGTTCCATGCTCCACGTTTTTCGGATGAGTTTCACGTTTACTGTACACACGTTTTTCCGATGAGTTTCACGTCTACTGTACACATGTTTTTCCGATGAGTTTCCGAGAGTCTACTATACACACGTTTTTCATTTCAGTAAAGTATATTTTGTTAAGTTCCATGTTTCCACGTTACGCGTCCAGGTCAGGATATTTTCTCTAAAACCGGCTTTTTCCCTTACTTGTCGCCAAAACCTGGTTATATAACATCTCCCAACATCGCTCTAATTATTTCCCTTGGGTTAAAACATGCAGGGAGACAGGAGTGCATTGTGACATACCCGCGATCAGTAAAACCCGCAGGAAAATAACCCGCAAATAACCCTGTTTACATAACCTGGGGATACCAGTTTCAGGGTACAAAGGGAGGGGAGGAAAACATCACACATATGTAACCATAGTTGTCGGTAATAGCTCCGCTGGAGTATACTGCAAGCTGATACGTGTTTGGGTACTACACATAATTATATTTGGTCCGCCTTACTTGAATCAGTAGTTTATGAGCGACACTTAACGGGTTACATCAAGTTATACAACAAGCAATTTTCGCCGCTCGAAAGGTAAGTAGAACCAGCGACATATTCAGAGCATGACCACATGCACGCAGCCTAGTTCAGCAAGGGAGACAATGCTGAAAATATCAATGTAATAATTAAGACGATGCATAGTTCTTGAAAGCACAAACTTAATACTACACTTTAACTACAAACCTTTAAACCTTTCTTTCATTTAACACACCACAATGGCAATTTGGACGTGTTGATTTGGATTACAGGGTTACAGATATTGAAAGGAAAGGAGTACTAAACCGTTTAGCTTGTGATTGCATATTAAATGTGATAACACAGCATTAGAGTGATTTTAGTCCAGCCACATTATCATCAGTGCCTTTTATTTACCTAATAGAATGAATGATTATGGCTTAACGCCACATCGGCAATATTTCAGCCATATCGTGGCGACATTTACCTAATAGTGATTAAAGCATGGTGCGCGGGGGCGTGTCCGTTGCTACGTTTTAAGCACATCCATGAGCAGCTGGAATAAAACTTTAACTGAGGTAAATTGTCTCGAGGCCGTACTTCACGTTACGTGTGACCATTTGCCTGCTATCACACTGTCGTCGCTGTGCTGGTTTTACTCTGAAAGTATTTGATATTATATGTATAATTCTTTTTCAACAACAGCTCATTGTATATGCGACAGCCGTATGTTGACAGTCATGTCTTAGTTGATGTCTTATTTTAAACCATACATTTTAACCGAATATTTCTATCACCCGGAAAGTAGCTCAGATCGACTGTTCCCTGTTTTGTTGTCTGTTTTCAAGAGCACTTGTGCCAGACTCATGTAATTGGATACTTCTGCAATTTTCCAATCCTTCGAATTTGAATATTTGTGATATTTTATTGTTTGTGACTGTAAAGATATTGTTTATTTTATGCACGAAAATTTCCTAAACAGACATAGCTGTACACATGTATTTATTGCTTCATTTTACTTCAGATTTATATGCAGACTTTATTTCTGCATTTTCCTTTACCTGTACACGTAATTCTGCTTTAGCAGTAGTGCTAGGTGCTAGGGGCGTCCAGGCTGCTGCTATTTAAGTATATAATTATCACAACTATCAAACTCTCCTCGTCGGTCGGGTTTTACTTTCAGTGTAGTCTTTCGTGTATATTACGACCATTAGTGATGGCTGAAGAACGTGGAACAGACGTGTACAACACTAATATCGTGCACTGAGTATAGTTTCTTCGAATGGGAAAGAAAAAATTGGTGGCTGGAACCCCAAATACCCGATATGAATTATGGAGATTCTAATACTGAGTCCCCACTTAAATCAGTAAAAATGAGGCCAGGCATGAAGACAGTACAACAACAACACGATAATTACACCGTCGCCATACCCAGTCTGGTGCTGGGGTGGAGATGTATATTCCCTTTTTGCCAAAATGCAACGTTTCTTATACCATCATGGTTGTTACAGTCCTAGTGCCTATAATCAAGCTTTCCCCCTCCCCAACAAACCCTCTACACAACGCACCCACAGGTTTGTATAGGCTAGGCCTACATGCAATAACTATCACTACGGGCCCACACGATAACAGTATTAATGGTGGACATAAGTGTTGAGAAAAGTGTTTGATATGAGCTCTGTATAGATAATTTGGTTAACAGTTACAACACCGCTCTTCGTTATCGTCATTGCGTTGTTACACTCCTTAGGTGCACCGCATGCATAACTTTCGTTTTAGAAGTTAGTTAGTTAATCGGTAATATTAAAACTGATTTAAGTGGACACGGTTCTCATGTTTATGAAGAAGCATGTATAACCAGGTGAAACCCGGTCAAAACGTTTTGGTCGTCCCTTAATTTACACATGTCCTCTAATTTTTCTGTATTATCTGTATAATACACCCAGTCAACGCATGTTTTAAACCAGAATTTCCTGTGTGTTGCCAATTAAGAAATTCCAGAAAGACTGGTTTTCACGTATGTTACATTCATTAACACTCATGTTAGGTTTAAATTCTTCCTCTTTAGTTATGTTAATTAATATTAATCTTTTTGTAATAAGTTATTTTGCAACTGAAGGGAAATATAGATTAGCGAGCTTATGCCTTTGACTTGGCTGACTGATGCTCTTGTCTGATCTTGATCTTATCTTTATGGCAACCAGGTAAATGAGAGACATTTTCACATACCTCACGACAGAGAGTACACATAGATATCATAATACTGGAGATCGTGCTAAACATCGTTTTATTCTGATGTGCAAAATACTACGTTTTCATCCGTATTTATTTTTCAGTCTGTCTGCCTTTCTGTCAGCAACTTTATAGGAAAAAATTTGAAGACATTTTGAAATAATTCTGTGCACAAGATTAAGCTATTAGATTTTTGTGATCAGGATGGGAGTCAGAAGACAGATAAGAAAGAAATGCTGGGTATTCTCCCTTTTTATTTGTATTATTTTTATTTGGGAATTTGTACATTTAGCCGTGTCGGAGGTTTGCGCTTTTAGTGTGCCTTATAGTTGATAAATAGTTGTTTGGTCAAGTATTTTACATGTGTTTAGACCACGAATGTCTCAGTACATAAAGCTATGCTCACCGGAAAAAAATAAACGCGTAGGTAGTACATTATTGTGACAAACGTCTATTTGTGACCTGTAATCATTGTTGATCATATATAATTACTGACGTCCTGACATTCTCTTAGTATAACTTGTGTTACGGTATTGAAAGCAGCAACAGAAAACAGACTCAGTGACTCAATATTACAATGTAAACAATGCTTTATATATAAAATGAGACGTACAGTTTTACAGACAGTTCAATAACAACAACAACATACACATCAGTATTACCGGTCTTTAAAAGTTTCCAGTACTCAAGTTTTTACTCAAGTTTTTGAGTAAAAGTTCACCTATATGTTTTTCTTTTTTTGACACGCTGTAGTGTATACCAATTTCTAACACTGATAAAGTTTGCCTGGAAAGTCAAAAAACTAACTAAATGAAACAAATACAACCCGTAGGTCGGCTTTCTTGCGTACCGGTAGTGAAAATTCTTGTATTAAAGTTATCAAATAGCTTGTGTTATGTATGACTATTTAACGTTTTCATGTACTGTTAGTCTGCGGACCTTTGTGAAAGCATAACAGGCCCTGTTATATATGTACAGCGCGGACCTGACGGAAAGCACCTTGTTCAGTGCTCTGTTTATTTAACTGGCTGTTCATTGGCTGTTAAACTCTGTGTTTAAAAATAGTTGAATCCACCTGGCACGTATATAAGCCGTGTTTTCTGTGCAGAGGGGAGGTATTTTGGCTGCATCCACTGGGAGCCAGGAGAGTGTGCGACGCTCTCGTATCGAGTCCATTATATTTATATGAGCTGGTGATGCCAGTTTCATTTGGGAGGACAGATTTTTATGCCGGCACCGTTTGTGTACCACAGTTGTACTGATGTCTGGTTTATGTGAATTTCTGCGGAAGTCACGTTTATTGGTGTTCAGATCTTTATTATGATTATACAGTGTTGACTGTGTAATTTGTTTAACACGCTGACCTCACCTGACCGACAAGGTCGTCAAGGACTCTAAACTGAAGTTTTCAGTTTTGCAAAGGACGTTCGTTCTGCCACAAGGTGACATTACTCTACGTCTCTGAACGGCTCGTTTGTGAGCTTCTGCGGGAGCTGTGACTGTTCTAAAGTGGATTATACCTCCATGCCTGTATTTACCCTGTGTTGTGCTCTGCGGGTGTGACGTCATTCAAAGGCTTGACTGTTCCAGTTCTGTGTAACATGTGTACTGTGTTCGCGTTCGCTAACCTGGCGAAGTACCTGTCTGGGACAATTTGTGAATTGTGTGTTTATCCCATGGTCTTTACGTTGGATCTCCTGGAACACGTTCCTTGGGATGCAAAGGTGAACTGGAAACTTTTAAAGACCGGTAATACTGATGTGTATGTATTTTTATGTTGTTGTTGTTGAACTGTCTGTAAAACTGTACGTCTCATTATATATATATAAAGGATTGTTTTCATTGTAATATTGAGTCACTGAGTCTGTTTTCTGTTGCTGTTTTCAATACCGTAACACTTGTTAATTGGATGGCTTCTGCTGGCAATGCTACAGGTAGTGGGTGTAGTGAACATATGCCAACTGAAACGAGATAGACCGCTTGTGGGAAAATAAATTCGCCATTAAGAGACCTCAGGGAGTATACAAGACTCACCAAGCTCATAAAATGTCACACATCCTGATTAAAATCTTGTTTCAGTCAATGTTATAAGTCAGTACATATGTTTGTATTGGTTTAAATTATTCGATATTCGATAGTACTGTATTGGAGAATTTTCTTACCTTAATATCTTCATATTCATTTATTTTTTTATTGTAGTATTGGCGGAAGGCACGTGCATAGTTTTCAAGGACCTTAAGACTGCACAAACAACCACTTAAACGCATATTGTCATTACGATCCTTCCATAAATTCCCTGTCCACGGCCGAGTTTGAGCCTGCATTTCGTATGCCGTTTTGATTGAATGACAGGCGTCTTAACGACTCGGCTATGGCTGTCATTGTGAAGTAAATGGCGAGGCGCTCTACACGCTCTGCCCGCGGTACCTTATTCAAGTGACATCATCAAGTACAGTTGAACATAACGCATGAAGGAGAATGGTTAAAAAATGTAATTCAAAACTGACCATTGGGGACAAGTCATACATACTCGGATCTTCCTTGCCTGGCTACCTCAACTTGTATCGCAAAGTTCCAGGTAGTGAGGTAATGAGAGGTTCTCTATCGGCTTCCATTTGTAGTCACTGTCTACAAATGAGAGGTTCCCTGTCTGGTTACTATGGTAATAGTATCACGACAATGCCTGCGGCAATTCACTGTGGGCTGCCCCGGAGACGGCCTCCAACTGAAAACTGTGATTTTCAGAATACGGTCTATATGCAGAACGTCGCATGCAGCTATATTTATGTCCCCAGCTACCCAAACGATTCACAGCAAGCACCACCTCTGTACTGTATTTGGCTCAACCTAGACAAACTTAAAAAAATTCATCAGAAGAGTATTTAAAATCCTGAAACATCTTCTTATTTGCCTTCAATCCACCTTTAAGTTATATATTTAAACACACGCGTAGTTTTTAATGCAAATCAAAAAGCTCACATCAGCATTAAATAAAAGACAAAACTGAGTTTAAAAGAGAGAACATTGTTACTTCTGACAACGTTGATCTTGTATAAATTAGGCACGGGTGTACAGGTCTTTGGAGTCGTCAAATATCCAGATGTCATCTATATACGCTAAGACGATACGCTTCTACATTTGACTGAATGTCTTTTAAATACGTTTCTTAGCGTTTCTCTCTAGTCTCCTTCAGTTCAAAGTTGTACAATTAGCTGAATACGCTGTAATTTCCCACCAAGTCACAAAATGCGGTGAGAGTCAAAATGTCAGTAATCATGAAATAAACAACAGATGCCCATACATCCATGAGACCAGATCACAAGTTGACGTTCATCTCGGCACATACTGGATGTCATCACAAAGTGCAGACTATATGCGTTTGATTTTTGGGAAAGTTCATAATGTACGTACGGATATAAGGCGGTTGAAAAAGACTACGTCGTTGCCAGTGACAGTGTTCGAACTGTACAAAGCCTCCGTGAAAAGCCTGAGAGCTGGGAACCAGGTTTCTACTACATTCCTGTTGGGAAAGATATTTCATATTCTGACGATATATCAGAAATGTTTTAATTTATTAAAATGGTAATTATTTGTTATTTTATTTCAAATACATTTGTTGCTTTTAAATTAATAATAAAAGCTTACAGAATCTTTCTGTAAAACGACTACAAGTGTGTGTACAAAACAGAAACAAGACTAGTTGTTCATTTTTAAGTTATATATAACTATATATATAAGTTCATTTTTATATACATATATATATATATATGTATATATACATATATATATATATATATATATATATATATATATATATATATATATCGACACAAAGCCCCGGCATGTCTTTGCCTTCAGGCCAGCTAGGATTGTAAGACCCATAAAACCCCCAATATAACTGTAAGACGGTGCGGTGCTAGGCCTAATTTTAAAGACTGGAATCTGTTGAGGCATGTTATAATCGGAATGGCTCCCGAAAAACGCAGCATAATGGATTAAATCCAGTAAAACAATATATTTGCTGCCCTGTCCCATCTCTGATCACCCGCTGCTGTGCAGTGCACAGCTGAGAGCCGTGACGTCACACGTGCCCTCTGCCAGGTTTGGTTTGCCTTATGACCTTGGAATTCCTTTGTTAAAGCTGTCAATGTCCTGATGGCTTCAACATGTAGCTATGCAAAAGCAAATGTGCAAATACTGAACGACTTTGAAGTTCCCCATTCATACCACTGATAGCTCTGCCCAGTGTCTAATCTTTTAGACCATGCATTTAATGTTCGGTTATTTAAGAATTGTCAGCCACACTAACAATACTGATTATGCTAATGACTTGTCGAGGGACAGATTTTAAAGTGCACTCATACACACCAAAGTCAAATATTCCTTCTTGCTTTGGATCGAACCTGAAGTTTAGGTAAATTCACTAAATTGACTAAAAAATAAAAGGGAGAAGAACACAGTGTGCTCTATGTATTTGTTGGTATGCCGAGCGTTCATTCCTAGCGAATGACATTCGTCGGAATGATTTGTAATTTAATATCTAACCATGTAAGTCGCCTTTTGATTTTTGCCGAAGGATTTTGTTTGCGGGTTTCTATTCCCTTTATTTTTCATCTTCATTATCTCATTGTAACATTACATACAGGCTTATCTAATTAGGAATAAATAATAAATCTAGAAAGTAATCCTTTAACACAGATCTTGGCGAGAAGGCAGTCGAATGTACACTAATGTGTGTACACACATTAAACAGTTGGCTCATTTGCAATACGACGTTGTCTCTTGTAATCTGTTTGAGTGTGGGGATAAAGAAATGACATCTGATCCTGTTTTCAGGATGCTGTACTTCCCATTTTGTTTCTGCCCGCACCTCTGACTCTAGGCCTTACAGTCCTGCTTTAGTATGGGATAACATAAGCATGGCGTGCTTCCCATTTTGTCAGTCCGCCATGTCTGACTCTATAGCCTTATAGTCTGTTTGAGTATGGGGATAACATAAGGATATATAATCCTGTTTTCAGGATGGCGTACTTCCCATTTTGTCTGCCCGCATCTCTGACTCTAAGCCTTACAGTCTGTTTGAGTGTAGTGATAACATAAGGATATCTCATCCTGTGTTCAGGATGGTGTACTTTCCATTTTGTCTGTGTCCGTCACCTCTGACTCGAAGCCTTACAGTCTGTTTGAGTGTAGTGATAACATAAGGATATCTCATCCTGTGTCAGGATGGTGCACTTTCCATTTTGTCTGTGTCCGTCACCTCTGACTCGAAGCCTTACAGTCTGTTTGAGTGTAGTGATAACATAAGGATTACCTTGCCCTGTGTTCAGGATGGTGTACTTCCCATTTTGTCTGTGTCCGTCACCTCTGACTCGAAGCCTTACAGTCTGTTTGAGTGTAGTGATAACATAAGGATATCTCATCCTGTGTTCAGGATGGTGTACTTCCCATTTTGTCTGTGTCCGTCACCTCTGACTCGAAGCCTTACAGTCTGTTTGAGTGTAGTGATAACATAAGGATATCTCATCCTGTGTTCAGGATGGTGTACGTCCCATTTTGTCAGTCCGCATGTCTGACTCTAAGCCTTATAGTCTGTTTGAGTGTAGTGATAACATAAGGATATATAATCCTGTGTTCAGGATGGTGCACTTTCCCATTTTGTCTGCCGCATCTCTGACTCTAAGCCTTACAGTCTGTTTGAGTGTAGTGATAACATAAGGATAATCTCATCCTGTGTTCAGGATGGTGTACGTCCCATTTTGTCAGTCCGCATGTCTGACTCTAAGCCTTATAGTCTGTTTGAGTTTGGGGATAACATAAGGATAAATAATCCTGTTTTCAGGATGGCGTACTTCCCACTTTGTCTGTCAGCATCTCTGACTCGAGCCTTACAGTCTGTTTGAGTGCAGTGATAACATAAGGATATCTCATCCTGTGTTCAGGATGGTGTACTTCCCATTTTGTCTGTCAGCATCTCTGACTCGAAGCCTTATGGTCTGCTTTAGTATGGGGATAACATGAGGATATCTGGCCTCTGTTCAGGTTGGTGTACTTCCCATTTTGCCTCTGTCCGCATGTCTGACTCTAAGCCTTACAGTCTGTTTGAGTGTAGTGATAACATAAGGATACCTTGCCCTGTGTTCAGGATGGTGTACTTCCCATTTTGTCTGTGTCCGTCACCTCTGACTCGAAGCCTTACAGTCTGTTTGAGTGTAGTGATAACATAAGGATACCTTGCCCTGTGTTCAGGATGGTGCACTTCCCATTTGTCTGCCCGCATGTCTGACTCTAAGCCTTACAGTCTGTTTGAGTGTAGTGATAACATAAGGATATATAATCCTGTGTTTCAGGATGGTGCACTTCCCATTTTGTCTGCCCGCATCTCTGACTCTAAGCCTTACACAGTCTGTTTGAATGTAGTGATAACATAAGGATACCTTGCCCTGTGTTCAGGATGGTGCACTTCCCATTTTGTCTGCCCGCATCTCTGACTCTAAGCCTTATAGTCTGTTAGAGTATGGGGATAACATAAGGATAGATAATCCTGTGTTCAGGATGGTGTACTTCCCATTTTGTCTGCGTCCGCATTTCTGACTCTAAGCCTTACAGTCTGTTTGAATGTAGTGATAACATAAGGATATATAATCCTGTGTTCAGGATGGTGCACTTCCCATTTTGTCTGCCCGCATGTCTGACTCTAAGCCTTACAGTCTGTTTGAGTGTAGTGATAACATAAGGATATATAATCCTGTGTTCAGGATAGTGCACTTCCCATTTTGTCTGCCCGCATGTCTGACTCTAAGCCTTACAGTCTGTTTGAGTGTAGTGATAACATAAGGATATATAATCCTGTGTTCAGGATAGTGCACTTCCCATTTTGTATCTGTCTACACCTCTAACCCTAAGTCTAGTGTTACATCCAGTGAACTAACAATAGTAACTGCAGGCCTCTAGAAAAGAAAGATTTCTCTCCAGTTTATCCCAACTTTTTACCATGCCCACAGGCCAGCTACATCCTTAATTAAGGATGTTCTGTTTAGGTTGAAAACTATAAGTTTTTAAAATTGCCACTAATTAATTGCCACAAAAATTATCTGCATAACAAACTGTTATCCCTGCCTGCTCTGAGTGACTTTAAAAAGACATAATACAGTCTATCTATGTACCAGAATGCCTTGGAAGACACCTGAGGTAAGCTCTCGGCTGATACTTACCACTGGTAGCAGACATTCCGAGCTCTGCTCACGCATACGTATAGGTTAATTGGTACTGTATGGGTAAGAGGCCAATGCGTGGACAGAGTGCAAAATAGGGTTTGGTTTGCGGTAAGAGCCCACTGTTTGGGCACAGTGCATGTTGATGTTTGGCTTGGGGTAAGAGGTCACTGTCTATAAAAGTGTATTGTTGGACCTAGTTTGAGGTAAGAGGCCACTTTTGGATTTGGTTTTGGGGGAAGAGGGCACTGTTGAGACACAGTACGTTAAGGGGTTTGGTTTGGGATAAGGAGCCACTGTCTGGACATAGTGCCTGGTGGGGTTTGGTTTCGGATAAGAGGCCACTGTCTGGACACAATGTTCTGTGGTGTTTGCTTTGGGATAAAGAGCCACTGTCTGGACATAGTGCATGCTGGGGTTTGGTTTCGGATAAGAGGCCACTGTCTGGACACAATGTTTTGTGGTGTTTGCTTTGGGATAAGGAGCCACTGTCTGGACATAGTGCATGCTTGGGTTTGCTTTCGGATAAGAGGCTATTGTCTGGACACAATGTTTTGTGGTGTTTGCTTTGGGATAAGAAGCCACTGTCTGGAGAGTGTGTATTGTGGGGTTTGGTTTGGAATAAGAGGCCACTGTCTGGACACAGTGCGCTAAACGATTTGGTTTACGGTAAGAGGCCACTGTCTGCACACACTGCATGGTGAGGTTTGGCTTGGGGTAAGAGGCCACCCTCCGAATACAGTGTATTGTCGGGTTTGGTTTCAGGTAAGAGGCCACTGTTCGGACATAGTGCATGGTGAGGTTAATTTGGAGTAAGATGCCATTTTCTGGATCCAGTGTATTGTGGGTCTTGGTTTGGGATTAGAGGCCACTGTCTGGACATAGTGTATTGTAGGGTTTTTATTACGGAAAAAGGGCCACTGTCTGGACACGTGTGCATCGTGGGGTTTGGTTTGGGGTAACAGACCATTGTCTGGAGACTGTGTTATGTGAGGGTTGGTTTGGAATAAAAGTCCTCTGTCTGGATACGGTGCATGGTAGGATATGGTTGTCGTTAAAAGGCAACTCTCCAAACACAGTGCATGGTGGGATTTGGTTTGGGATAAGAGGCCATTGACTGGACACAGTGCGCTATACGATTTTGATTTCTGATAAAAGACCACCGTCTGCGCAGAGTGCATGGTGAGGTTTGGCTTGGGGTAAGATGCCACGGTCTAGATTTAGTGTATTGTTGGATTTGGTTTGGGGTAAGAGGCGACTTTGTGGACAAAAAGATTTGATTTGGGATGAGATGCCACTGTCTAAACACAGTGTCTCGTGGGGATTGGTTTGTAATAACAGGTCACTCTTTGGATACGGTGCATAGTGGTGTATGGTTTGCGGTAATAGGCCGCTGTCTATTGGGTAAGGGACTACTGTCTGGATACAGGGTATGGTGGGCATTGGTTTTGGGTAAGAGGACACTTTTTGGACACAGTGCGTTGTACGATTTGATTTGGGATAAGAGGCCACTTTCTGAATACAGTGAATTGTTGGGTTTGGTTTGGTGTAAGACCACTGTGTGGACAGAATGCGTTGTGGAGTTTGGTTTTGAGTAAGTGGACACTGTCTTGGCACAGTGTATTGTGAGGTTTGGTTTGGGGTAAGATGCCACTATCTCTACACAGTGTATTGTAGTGTTTGTTTTGTTGCAAGAGGCCACTGTCTGGAACCACCATCAGATTTTAGATGAATGATCTGCCACACTGACTGTGTTTTGTCAAACAGCTGTCCTGTTGTCCCTTGTGGTTTTGTCTGGCCTGACCTTTGATGCCAACTAGCCCTGATAGTGGTTTGTTATTTTTGATGGCCGTCCTATTGTCCCTGGTGTGTATTGTGGGGTTTGGTTTGGTGGAAGAGGCCCCTGTCTAGACACCATACATTGTATGATTTAGTTTGGGGTAAGAGGCCACTGTCTGGACACCATGCTGTCATGCTGTCATGTACGATGGTGCTGCGCCAACATAAACAATGATAAAGGTTATCTGTGATAATGCTTCGTCTGCGAGAAACAAAAATGTAATCTCTAATGAAAAACTGTACAATCGAACTAAAGCGAGTCAGTGACTGTCAGAGTCAAATATAATGTAGTTGGATTTGTCAGATTTTTGCAGAGTGTGTTTCGTGAGAGCTAAAGTGGATGGTGTTATACCCCAGATCGTACTTTGTTAAAATTAATATGGGTGACGTTCTACCCAGATCGTGTTTTGTTAGATTTTTAGATGGATGGTATTTTACGCATTTTGTTAGATTTAAGATGGATGACGTACTACCCCTGATCAGGTTTGTAAGATTTTAGATGGATGGTGTGCTACCCCTGATGGTGGTTTGTTAGATTTCAGATGAATGGTGTACGGCCCCTGATGGTGGTTTGTTACATTTCAGATGGATGATGTACTACCCCTGATGGTGGTTTGTTAGATTTTAGATGGATGATGTACTACCCCTGATGGTGGTTTGTTAGATTTCAGATGGATGGTGAACTACTCCTGATGGTTGTGTGTTACATTTTAGATGGATGATGTACTACCCCTGATGGTGGTTTGTTAGATTTTAGATGGATGGTGTACTACTCCTAATGGTGGTTTGTTAGATTTCAGATGGATGGTGTACTACCCCTGATGGTGGTTTGTTAGATTTCAGATGGATGGTGTACTACCCCTGATGGTGGTTTGTTAGATTTTAGATGGATGGTGTACTACCCCTGATGGTGGTTTGTTAGATTTTAGATGGATGATGTACTACCCCTGATGGTGGTTTGTAAGATTTCAGATGGATGATGTACTACCCCTGATGGTGGTTTGTTAGATTTTAGATGGATGATGTACTACCCCTGATGGTGGTTTGTAAGATTTCAGATGGATGGTGTACTACTCCTAATGGTGGTTTGTTAGATTTTAGATGGATGATGTACTACCCCTGATGGTGGTTTGTTAGATTTTAGATGGATGATGTACTACCCCTGATGGTGGTTTGTTAGATTTTAGATGGATGATGTACTACCCCTGATGGTGGTTTGTTAGATTTTAGATGGATGATGTACTACCCCTGATGGTGGTTTGTAAGATTTCAGATGGATGGTGTACTACTCCTAATGGTGGTTTGTTAGATTTTAGATGGATGATGCACTATCTCTGATGGTGGTTTGTTAGATTTTAGATGGATGGTGTGCTACCCTTGATGGTGGTTTGTTAGATTTCATATGGATGGTGTACTACTCCTAATGGTGGTTTGTTAGATTTTAGATGGATGATGTACTACCCCTGATGGTGGTTTGTTAGATTTCAGATGGATGGTGTACGGCCCTTTATGGTGGTTTGTTAGATTTCAGATGGATGATGTGCTACCCCTGATGGTGGTTTGTTAGATTTCAGATGGATGGTGTACTACCCCTGATGGTGGTTTGTTAGATTTTAGATGGATGATGTACTACCCCTGATGGTGGTTTGTTAGATTTTAGATGGATGGTGTACGGCCCCTTATGGTGGTTTGTTAGATTTCAGATGGATGGTGTACTACCCCTGATGGTGGTTTGTTAGATTTTAGATGGATGGTGTACTACCCCTGATGGTGGTTTGTTAGATTTTAGATAGATGATGTACTATCCCTGATGGTGGTTTGTCAGATTTTAGATGGATGGTGTACTATCCCTGATGGTGGTTTGTTAGGTTTTAGATGGATGATGTACTACCCCTGATGGTGGTTTGTTAGATTTTAGATGGATGATGTATTATCCCTGATGGTGGTTTGTTAGATTTTAGATGGATGATGTACTACCCCTGATGGTGGTTTGTTAGATTTCAGATGGATGGTGTACTACTCCTAATGGTGGTTTGTTAGATTTCATATGGATGGTGTACTACTCCTAATGGTGGTTTGTTAGATTTTAGATGGATGATGTACTACCCCTGATGGTGGTTTGTAAGATTTTAGATGGATGGTGTGCTACCCTTGATGGTGGTTTGTTAGATTTTAGATGGATGGTGTACTACCCCTGATGGTGGTTTGTTAGATTTTAGATGGATGATGTACTACCCCTGATGGTGGTTTGTTAGATTTCAGATGGATGATGTACTATCCCTGATGGTGGTTTGTTAGATTTTTAGATGGATGATGTACTACCCCTGATGGTGGTTTGTTAGATTTCAGATGGATGGTGTACTACTCCTAATGGTGGTTTGTTAGATTTCATATGGATGGTGTACTACTCCTAATGGTGGTTTGTTAGATTTTAGATGGATGATGTACTACCCCTGATGGTGGTTTGTAAGATTTTAGATGGATGGTGTGCTACCCTTGATGGTGGTTTGTTAGAATTAGATGGATGGTGTACTACCCCTGGTGGTGGTTTGTTAGATTTCAGATGGATGGTGTACTACCCCTGATGGTGGTTTATTAGATTTTAGATGGATGGTGTACTACCCCTAATGGTGGTTTGTTAGATTTCATATGGATGGTGTACTACTCCTGATGGTGGTTTGTTAGATTTTAGATGGATGGTGTACTACCCCTGATGGTGGTCTGTTAGATTTTAGATGGATGATGTACTACCGCTGATGGTGGTTTGTCAGATTTTAGATGGAAGGTGTACTACCCCTGATGGTGGTTTGTTAGATTTCAGATGGATGGTGTATTACCCCTGATGGTGGTTTGTTAGATTTTAGATGGATGGTGTACTACCCCTGATGGTGGTTTGTTAGATTTTAGATGGATGATGTACTATCCCTGATGGTGGTTTGTTAGAATTCAGATGGATGATGTACTATCCCTGATGGTGGTTTGTTAGATTTTAGATGGATGATGTACTACCCCTGATGGTGGTTTGTTAGATTTCAGATGGATGGTGTACTACTCCTAATGGTGGTTTGTTAGATTTTAGATGGATGGTGTACTACTCCTAATGGTGGTTTGTTAGATTTTAGATGGATGATGTACTACCCCTGATGGTGGTTTGTCAGATTTTAGATGGATGATGTACTACCCCTGATGGTGGTTTGTTAGATTTTAGATGGATGGTGTACTACCTCTTATGGTGGTTTGTTAGATTTCAGATGGATGGTGTACTACCCCTGATGGTGGTTTGTTAGATTTCATATGGATGATGTACTACCCCTGATGGTGGTTTGTTAGATTTTAGATGGATGATGTACTACCCCTGATGGTGGTTTGTTAGATTTTAGATGGATGATGTACTACCCCTGATGGTGGTTTGTTAGATTTCAGATGGATGGTGTACTACCCCTGATGGTGGCTTGTTAGATTTTAGATGAATGGTGTACGGCCCCTGATGGTGGTTTGTTAGATTTTAGATGGATGGTGTACTACCCCTGATGGTGGTTTGTTAGATTTTAGATGGATGGTGTACTACCTCTTATGGTGGTTTGTTAGATTTCAGATGGATGGTGTACTACCCCTGATGGTGGTTTGTTAGATTTTCGATGGATGATGTACTACCCCTGATGGTGGTTTGTTAGATTTTAGATGGATGATGTACTACCCCTGATGATGGTTTGTTAGATTTTAGATGGATGGTGTACTACCCCTGATGGTGGTTTGTTAGATTTTAGATGGATGATGTACTATCCCTGATGGTGGTTTGTTAGATTTTAGATGGATGATGTACTACCCCTGACGGTGGTTTGTTAGATTTTAGATGGATGATGTACTACCCCTGATGGTGGTTTGTTAGATTTTAGATGGATGGTGTACTACTCCTAATGGTGGTTTGTTAGATTTCATATGGATTGTGTAATATCCCTGATGGTGGTTTGTTAGATTTCAGATGAATGGTGTAACCTCTGGTGGTGGTTTGTTAGATTTCAGATGGATGGTGTTCTACCCTAATAGTGGTTTGTTAGGTGTCAGATGGATGGTGTACTACCCCAGATCGCATTCTGTTAGATTTAAAATTGATGACGTACTACCCCTGGTGGTGGTTTGTTAGATTTTAGATAGATGGTGTACTACCGCTGATGGTGGTTTGTTAGATGTGAGATGGATGATGTTAGATTTAGATGGTTTATTGTTAGATTTCAGATGGACGGTGTACTCCCCCAGATCGTGTTTTGTCAGATTTTAGATGAATGATCTGCTACAACTGACTGTGTTTTGTCAGATGGCTGTCCTGTTGTCCCTTGTGGTTTTGTCTGGCCTGACATTTGATGCCTACTAGCCATTGATCGTGGTTTGTTATTTCTGATGGCTGTCCCATTGTCCCTGGTGGTTTTGTCTGGCCTGAACTTTGATGCCTACTAACTCTGACTGTAGTTTGTTATTTTTGATGGCTGTCCTATTGTCCTTGATGGTTTTGTCTGGCCTGACCTTTGATGCCTACTAACCCTGACTGTGGTTTGTTATTTCTGATGGCTGTCCTATTGTCCCTGGTGGTTTTGTCTGGCCTGACCTTTGATGCCTACTAGCCCTGACTGTGGTTTTATCATTTCAGATGGCTGTCCTATTGTCCCTGGTAGTTTTGTCTGGCCTGGCCTTTGATTCCTTCTAGCCCTGACTGTGGTTGATGATTTTCGATGGCTCCCTTGTTGTTGTTGGTGGTTTTGTCCGTGACCCTACAAGCCAGTGCTAAGAAGGAATTTGTGGACCTGTCCCAGGAGCATAAACCCGGGATCGTGGCCTACCCTATTCACAGTCGATCAAAGAGGGTACAGCCAAGAATTTGGAGTCTGGTCGGAAACTTTGTACACTGTCACTAAATATAAAAGCATTTATCATTAGCCTACCAGTGCTACAGAGTGCTGTTCAAACTAAACAGCCTTCATGATCGGACTATTTTATACAAAACTCTCTTTCAATGAAAGTCTTTTGTTTTATCTATTACGGACGGTTCTTGGAAAGTACATTACGCTATGATCGTTTAACCTATTATTAATAAAATTGCTTTTAACTGCGCATATGGTTTTCTTGAAGGAATCAGTTGATGTGAAGTATCCAATGAAATGTAATAGAATTAATTAAGATATATTCATATGTGCATGGTGTGAAATGAGCGATGAAAAGTATACAACTTCGGGAATAAACTGAATATCAGAAATACTCCAGTAATCATATTCCATGAGGCCGATTACCTAAATTTGTCAGGCAATTAATCGATTAGTTAGTAGATCAGATTAGTAATCAACCAATAACTAAATCGGCCAGCCAACCTCTTCTGCTCTACATCCGTTTGCCATCAATTATGATTTTATGGTTATTTTTCCACAGGATAGAATATAACACTTTCCAGACAGTGGAGCATTATGGGACACACGTGGATGTTCCCTGTCACATGATGGAGGGAAAATGGCGCCTTCACGAAGTTCCTGTCAGTCAGTTTACGGGTCCTGCGGTTGTGATTGACCTCACGGATCGAGCCGCGGATAACCCTGATGCCGGGGTCACGGTGGCCGATATTGAAGCGTGGGAAGCCAAGCACGGGCAAATTCCTGACGGGCAATTGTTCTCATGAAATCTGGTTGGGACAAAAAATATTCAAGCATAACTTCGTATTTCAACACAAATACACCGACAGATACCACCTCTTTCCGTATCCTGGTTTTCACGCAAATACAACGAAATGGCTGGTGGAAAATCGGTCCACTTTCCACGGGATTGGCGTGGACACTATTTCACTAGACCGTGGATTAAGCAAAACATTCAGAGCATATTTAAACCTCTTCGCTGGCAATAAAGTTGGGTTTGAAACTCTGGCTAACTTGGAAAAGATTCCTGAAGCGGGAGCCATGTTCCATGGCATTCCCATAAACCTCTACGACGGAAGTGGATGTCCCGTCCGCACCTACGCCATTGTCGACTCGGATTCCAGCGCGTCTTCTCGTCTCACACCGATGGCATTCGTGGGAATGCTAGCTGTCGGAATGCAGGCCGTTCGTCTGCGTTTCATGTAAGTGTGTTCAGCCGTACCAATTGCTCTTGAAATTCTCTTGTTAAAATAATGTATAAGAAACAGAAGACTGAAGAGCAACTGAAATGAAATAGATACATAAATAAATATTCCGATCAACGTTACTCTTAACGCAGGCTGTGCTCAGATATTCAGTGGACGTGCATAGAGACGTTCACTATTCGAGAGAAGGGAATCGGAATTCGCGACGATATTAATGTGTCGCAATGTGAAGAAAGGGGAAAAAGCTACTGCCTGTTGAGCTCTGCAACAAGACAAGCTATAACCATCCCAGCACAGTAAAATAAGCATCGCTATCACGGATAGGTTAGTTAGTAAGTGACCTGTTTTGAGTACAGATGTCAACACAACATTACTCCTGTATGGCTAGCCGTGGTAGCTGTAAACACTGTCTTCAGATACCAAGGTCTTTCTAAACCCTTCTCCAGTGACCTTGTCAGTTCCTTCTGACGTTGAGTAAAGCCGATGGTTGCTTTTTGTCCATGCGCAGTCGAAAGTCTTGAAAATAAGAGTACTATAGGTTTTGTTGCCCGGCACTTCAGAGAGAAACGTATACTCTCGTGTTGCGCAGACAGTAAGCAGCTCATCCTGGTAAATTAAATACGTTGCTAAAATGCTAAAATGATTTGATTGGTGTTTTACGCAGTACTCAAGAATATTTCACTTATACGACGGCGGTCAGCATTATGGTTGAAGGAAACACACGTCCATCCGCTGGTTGGTAGCAAGCCTTAACACCCACGCCCGGACCAGAAGCCACCATGAAGTGGACTTTATCCAGTCTGTGCTCCAACACTTTTCATCCTTATGAAAGCCTTTGACTGATTTATGTTAAACGTTGTGGTGAAGAATTTTTCATTTTATGACGGTTAGGTTTATGGGCAGAGGAAACCCGTATGCCCTGAGTAAACCACAGACCTTTGGCAGGTCCCTGACAAACCTTTTGATTTACAGCCGAAACAATCACTTGACAGTTGCAGAAAGCCAGAGCTTTAAAGGTGGAGAAAAAAAACCCTACATAATGTTCAGATAAAAGAGTGCGAAAAGTTAAATTTTAAACATGGTAATGTTTGAAAGAAAGAAATACTCTTGGAAGTAATTTATTTCCTTTTCTGATAATGATATAGTTTCACAGTAAGAACAATAAATTAATTCGAGTAAATTTCGACACTCTATGATGACATGAAAATTGAAATCTTATAAAATTTAAACCGTGTAGGGGCCTACGCGAAGGGCGTCAACGATAATTCAGTTTTGCTCGATTTGCATTTACCTTTCGTTTTCTGTTTGGAACGATGGAAACAATATAAGCTTATCATCTAATTTACCTATGCATGTAAAGAGAACACAGACACTAGTATATATCATCACATGCTGGCGTCACTTTGCAGCAGACCTATCAAATAGTGACATTCACAGTGCTGCCTCGCTAGAACATTTCGTCACAGACACTAGTATACGTCATTTCACCTCTGTCGCCTTGCAGCAGACCTATCCAACCGTGACATTTACACCGCTGCTTCAATGCAACATCACATCCTAGACACTAGTATGACCGTTTACTGACACTAAATCAACCCATATACATTCCTTAATCTTGTAATTAGATACTCAACAGTGTCGTTAATCCTAACGGTTAGGCCCGTTGTGAACATTTATCATATACCTATTGCCATTACCTAACTGATACAGGCGCATGCTATATTTTCCCGTATTTGCATCCTCTGAAAACAGGGACTGCTTTCAATGTTTACATTCAAAGCGTCCTCTATCGGGGAAAGCCTTGAACTCACATCGGAATTTGGTGTGACGTTACCACAGCAACAACATTAAATTATACAGAGAAGGCATTTAAAGAAACAAAGAAACATACAAAGAAACAACAAGCAAGTTCGTTACAGCCTAGGAGAAATTATGTGACCATCAAACTTTAATCGCGGCTACCAAATTAACTTGTTCTACTGATCAAGTATGATTAACACCGTGACGTCGGTTCATTTCTTTAAAGCTGAGTGAAAATATGACTGACCTTCTTGGTGAAAATCTTTAACTTTGTCCCGTGAGCAAACTAAATACAAGGTCGGGCAGATAAATATTCACATGTGGATCAATCCCATACAGTCGCTGATCTGATCTCGTTTCACTAAGGGTCGAATAAATTGTCACAATAATCCGAAATTTAGGCCTACAGTTTTCATTAACCCGTCGTCTTTCGTCTTCCCATCTTCTGAATGTAAACAGTAAAAATAGCAAATATATTCGGCGCTCACACACTCACGACAGTCGTCAGTAGTTTCATCATAATTTTCTATTGGTGCGCCAAGATCGAGGATCACTGCTCGTTTTGAAAATTTCCTGTAGAATCACCAGAGCTACAGCGACACACGATCTGTGGCTACACGGCCACACGAGGATGATATTTTCAATAAATGCAGTATTTACATCACTGTTGTAGAGACCAATTTTCAATACAGTCATTATCATGTACTGTAGCCGTTCCTTTCAAACAAGATGTGACTGTAAACCACACCGCATGTTGAAACTTTGCTAGCATAACCCACGTGTCTCTCACGTGACGACAGAGAGTGAGGGAATTCCCGTGACGTAGAGAATTGACCACGTTTCGTGAAGTGGCGACCTTGTAATAGTCTAAAATCGTGAATGTTCACTATTTTGATTTGTTTTAAATACTTTGCACTTGAAACTAATGAAATAGAAATTTAAAGAACATAATCATATACGAGCTGAAGAAATCGTTGAGATTATGATTGACGAAGCAGCATTATAAATGTCACTGTTGGATAGGTCTACTGCATATTTTTACCAGTGTGATAAGACGTAAACTAGAATGCTGTAAGACGATACCAGCGTTCTGCAACAAGGAGGCACGTTACATGCACTCTAAGGACTCCTTCGTCGTCATATGACTGAAAAAATGGAATGCTGTAGGCGGTACCAGCGTGATATGACGTGTACTAGTATCTGTGACGTGATGTTACAGTGAGGCAGCGCTATAAATGTTGGATTGGTCTCCTGCAAGGCGACACCGGCGTGACATGACTTACATGTCTGTGATGTGGTGCTCAGTGAGGCAGCACTATATGTCACCAATATGACAGGGACCTACCACAAGGAGAATTAGAAGATACCAGTGTGGCACGACTCAACTAAATCATGTTAGAAGAGACGTTGCTTTCCTCCAGAGAGAAACTGATGCTGTGCATAATGCTACATGCAGGTTCAAATAAAACAATGCCAGAAATAATGTCATGAGTTTTCATATACTGGGAAATGACATGTTGATTAGAGGTACATGTTAATGCAGAAGCTTTCTTGCCATACATTTAATGGACAATTGCAAAACGGTCATCAAGTTTTTACACACGGGACGATTAAACATTTTCTTGTAGATACAGCCCACAGCTCAAGAGCCCGAAGGATGGTTTTTGCCGTCTTGAGTTGTCTCCCTTACTCTTGAATGTTTTTAACCTCACAGGGGTTTATATGATGCCTGATACTCAAATCACACACACACACACACACTCACACCCATAACACACAAATGTATTATCAAATGTAAATAAACAGTATTATTTTTAGTTGGAATATTTTTATCTAAAAGCAGATTTAGTAATTCCCTTGAGTGTTCTGATTTGTAGCTTATAGTAGGTCGTAGAGGACTACATGTATTCACTCAAGTGTGTTTCTTCCGATCTATAGTTAGCGTCAGTAAGTCAGTATAGGGAGTGGCTAGGTGTAGATGCAACTTCATTGAGATTGAACCCAGGGAAGCGGTATTACCCCACCGCTTCGCATTCTCGGCGATATATGCTTGGGGCAGATGAAATCACATGCAGAAATAATGAAGAATATGCACAACAATCAGGTGACTAATGTTGGTTTGTTTCTGAAAATGCGATGGTGAAACGCAGAAATAATGAAGAATATGCACGAGATGATAAAAAAGGTTAAAAACAGTAAATGTGCTGTGAATGGTTAGGTGGAATTCTATTTCCTGTGGGTGAGAGGTTAAAAATAGTAAATGTGCTGTGAATGGTTAGGTGGGATTCTATTTCCTGGGGGTGAGGGATTGGAGACAGAAGGGCGTGTTCGACATGCTTAAAGCAGGAAATCTACACTATGCGAGTGGGTGAAAGCATACTGTTTCCCCTTACATATGGACAAAACAACCGGTCGCTCCCCGACCCCACGTCAAGTGTGGCTTGCAAAAAGCATGCCCTTACGGCTGACTGCAGCGTCACATTGCCCACGGAAGAGAATACGTATTCTCGGTGATCAGTGAAGCGTTCGATTTCTGTGCCACAAGTTCGGCGAATCTATTTTTCTAGAAAAGGGGAGGATCACACTCACTCTGAATTCACGCCATTCCACAGGTGTAAGTTCAGTTTGGCTAACGGAGGAGTTTACACTGATCTGTTTTCACATTACATGGTTAGAAAACATTATAAGGAAGATACTGGCAAATCAGAATGGTCGGTTCTGGTCGGAGAAAGGTCAGTAGTATGTCACTTCACTTGTGTATACATTTTGGCATTTGCTTATAACAGATGGGGCATGGAACAGTTGTGCTGTTTAAGCTAGAAGAAGTCAGGGTAGAAGAATTTTTCAAACACAATCAGCTTGACCTAGATGTATAACCCATACATGTATATATTCACACTTACATTATCTTCGTGTAGAACAGTGTTTTCACACATAGCCTTAATAGTGTAAAGGCAGTGTATTCACATTTATCTTCATGTAGGGCAGTGTTTCCACACTTGCTTTCGCGCAGGGCAGTGTTTTCACACTTGCTTTCGCGCAGGGCAGTGTTTTCACACTTACCTTCGTGTATGGCAGTGTTTCCACACTTACCTTCGTGTAGGGCAGTGTTTTCACACTTACCTTCGTGCATGGCAGTGTTTTCACACTTACCTTCGTGCATGGCAGTGCTTCCACACTCACCTTCGTGCATGGCAGTGTTTTCACACTTATCTTTGTGCATGGCAGTGTTTCCTCACTTACCTTCGTGCAGGGAAGTGTTTTCGTACTTACCTTCATGTAGGACAGTGTATCCATACTTACCTTCGTGCATGGCAGTGTTTTTACACTTACCTTCATGTATGGCAGTGTTTAAGACTTACCTTCGTGTATGGCAGTGTTTCCACACTTACCTTCGTGCATGGCAGTGTTTCCTCACTTACCTTCATGCATGGCAGTGTTTCCTCACTTACCTTCGTGCATGGCAGTGTTTTCACACTTACCTTCGTGCAGAACAGTGTTTCCACACTTACCTTCGTGTAGGGCAGTGTTTTCACACTAACCTTCGTGTAGGGCAGTGTTTTCACACTTACTTTCGTGTAGGGCAGCGTTTCCACACTTACCTTCGTGTATGGCAGTGTTCCCACACTTACATTCGTGCATGGCAGTGTTTTCACACTTACCTTCGTGTATGGCAGTGTTTTCACTCTTACCTTCGTGTAGGGCAGTGTTCCTGCACTTACCTTCGTGTAGTGCAGTGTTTTAACACTTACATTCGTGCATGGCAGTGTTTCTACACTTACATTCGTGCAGGGCAGTGTTTTTACACCTACCTTCGTGTATGACAGTGTTTTCACTGGTACCTTTGTGTAGTGCAGTGTTTTAACACTTACCTTCGTGCATGGTAGTGTTTCCTCACTTACCTTCGTGCATGGCAGTGTTTCCTCACTTACATTCGTGCATGGTAGTGTTTCCACACTTACCTTCGTGCATGGCAGTGTTTTCACACTTACCTTCGTGCATGGCAGTGTTTCCTCACTTACATTCGTGCATGGTAGTGTTTTCACACCTAGCTTCGTGCATGGTAGTGTTTTCACACTTACCTTCGTGTATGACAGTGTAACCACACTTACCTTCGTGCATGGCAGTGTTCCTGCACTTACCTTCGTGTATGGCAGTGTTTTCACACTTACCTTCGCGCATGGCAGTGTTTTAACACTTACTTTCGTGTAGGGCAGTGTTTCCACACTTACCTTCGTATAGAGCAGTGTTTTAACACTTACCTTCGTGCATGGCAGTGTTTCCACACCTACCTTCGTGTGCGGCAGTGTCCCTGCACTTACATGTGTTTTTACACTTACCTTCGTGTGGGGCGGTGTTTTCACATTTACCTTCGTGTAGTGCAGTGTTTCCACACTTACCTTCGGAAGCCGGTGTTCACTTTGGCAGGTGTACAGTCTAGGGTGACCATAGTGTTAGTCAATGAGCCCCATCGAAGATGTTAATTGTCAAAAGATGGTTCTTCAATTAATTGCCGTCACTGCAGCAACCTCTGTTTTAAAATTCTCATATATAAAACTGCAAACATGTCACAAGAAAAAGTGCCTTGACGGAAGTGTTGCCAGCCACAATAAGAGGCCTGGGCGAACAGTCGTACAATGTTTTCTTTAAATTATACGATGTCAAAATTAAACTGGTGTTAATTTACGTGCTTAAAATTTCGCTGTTTCGTAGCAGTGAAATGTTGGGAACATCACTACACAGCTTTCAAAAAGTTTTTCACCTGTGTTCCTATAACTTGGAAGTTTTGTGAATTGGTATAAGCATGGCTTTGTACTTCCGGTCAAATATTTAAAGAATGGAAATTTAAATCGCTGTAATATCCTCAAGGTGTTTTGTGTAAATTCACTGACATAGAATGCAAATAGAGCTTGTCACATGGTAAATAAAAAGCAATTAATGCATGGCATTCAGCTTACTTAGTCCCTGGAAACCAGGACCTTAGGCTTTTTCTGAAAAGACTCACGTGAATGTCTAGCTGTGCATATCACCAGCAATGCTGGTAATGTAAAATCTACTGGTTTTTGTTATCTAACTGTGCCTATCACCAGCAGTAGCATCAATCATTGTAAAAAGTAATGTAAACAGCTAGTGGTCTCGTATCTTGCTGCGCCCATCACCATCAGTTGTAGCAATGTAAGACCTGCTAGTCTCGTGTATCTAGCTGCGCCCATCACCAACATTAGTAAGAATGTAAAACCTGCTAGTCTCGTGTATCTTGCTCCGCCCATCACCACCAGTGGTAGCATTGTAAAACCTGCTAGTCTCGTGTATCTAGCTGCGCCCATCACCAACACTAGTAAGAATGTAAAATCTGCTAGTCTCATGTATACAGCTGTGCCCGTCACCACCATTGGTATCATTGTAAAACCTACTGGTTTCGCGATAGCCTTGTTTTTCTTTCACACACTTTCAGACGCCTGCTTTAATGTTATACACACATTCAGCGCTAGAGCTTATGTGTTGCAGAGGGCATTGTGTTCACAAAAGGTGCGGCGTCCTGTTAATGCAGTTTTTTCAGTTGGAGACGAGTGGGCAGTGAGGTTCTGGTACGGTGTGATTTTATGATTTACATGGGTACGCTTCCACCAGCCTGTGTTAATATCGCTTCTGCAAAGTACTGACAAACTAATGTTGTAATTGAAGGATAACAGCTCGTGTAAACCATGTGTGGTCACCCAAAATGCATTTGTTCTACAAGGATGATAACAAGACGTGTAAACAATCTGTAATCACCCAAAGTGTAGTTGTTCTACAAGGATGATAACAAGACGTTTAAACCATCTGTGGTCACCCAAAGTGTAGTTGTTCTACAAGGCTGATAACAAGACGTTTAAACAATCTGTGGTCGCCCAAAGTGTAGTTGTTCTACAAGGGTGATAACAAGACGTTTAAACCATCTGTGGTCACCAAAAGTTTGGTTGTTCTATAAAGGTGATAACAAGACGTGTAAACAATCTGTGATCACCCAAAGTGTAGTTGTTCTACAAGGGTGATAACAAGACGTGTAAACCATCTGTCGTCACCCAAAGTGTAGTTGTTCTACAAGGGTGACAATAAGAAGTTTACACCATCTGTGGTCGCCCAAAGTGTAGTTGTTCTACAAGGGTGATAGTAAGAAATTTAAACCATCTGTAGTCACCCAAAGTGTAGTTGTTCTATAAGGGTGATAACAAGACGTTTAAACAATCAGTGGTCACCCAAAGTGTAGTTGTTCTACAAGGGTGATAACAAGACGTTTAAACCATCTGTGGTCGCGCAAAGTGTAGTTGTTCTACAAGGATGATAACAAGACGTTTAAACCATCTGTGGTCACCCAAAGTGTAGTTGTTCTACAAGGATGATAACAACACGTGTAAACCATCTTCTGTTCCCGAAAACGCTGTTGTTCTACAAGGATGATTACAATTCCTGGCGTGCGTGCTTGAGGCGTTCGTGCTTGCGTGCGTGCTTAGGCTTTAACGTCGTGCTAACAATTAGTCCTTAAAGTCCTTTGTGTAATGTGCCTCCTTGTTACAGGACTGATTTCCACCGCTCTTTTATCTAGTGCTGCGTAACTGAGACGACTTACCGAAGACAAGTAAACAGCCCCACGCAGCCGTTATAATGATATGAGTCAACCAGCCCTTTTAATAATGACAACCCTTTAATGATGAAGACAAGGAGAAATGTTTTGCTCCACCGCTCATTGCAGAAAGATTAAGTTAAGAAAAGATCACAACACACTCCCTGGAAAGATAATAAATACGGTGTATGACAGCCTCAAAAGGAAAACGTTTTACAATAAATGAAATTAATGTTCCATATTCGGAATTCAACAAAAGACACACGGGGCGATTTTTTTTTGGAGTGTTACAGTGAGCCCAGTTTGAATGCAACCCTCACTGCCTGCTTACTGACGGTTTGAATTGTATAAAATCCGTGTGGGCAGCCAAGCATGGTTCCACCATCGTAGGTATTCACGTGTAGGATTCACTCGGGACAAACTGTCTCTTAGCTTGAATGTGGGGTCACCAGGTACAAGTGAAAAAGTTCAAATTGAGCAGCACAAATGTGAGTTCGTGGTTTCGGGATATTTGAGGTACTAGCGTGTAGCAGTGTGTTCATGAATGCTGTTTACCCAGGCGGATGAATGATTGTAGGAGTCCAAAAGTTCTGGAACCCATTCTACAAACCAAGCTGTGACTTAAACCAGTAATAATATGGGCACGGAAGTTCAAATGGAGACTGATTTGTCTTAACATTTGTTTTTTAACCTTTCCCTATATTTCCAGCGAGCACTAAAATCACGTTTGGAGTTTTAAATTCAATATGGAATGGCCCCTATTGCAATGAAGCTTTTTCTCTGATTGGGCATGTATTTGGGGCTATCACATTTTTAATAAAAGTTACAACATCTAGCTTTAAAAATGTTATGGTTATTTAACGAATATTAATTTGTTATAAAACGTTCCCAGGGCCCGTGTTTATCAAAAAAATTCAAAAATAGCCACACATAAAATGCTTTGGTGTTGAAAGTTTAAAATTTGTCCACTGACTTTTTTCTACTGCAGAACAATGGACTAAGCATAATTTGAGTTCTTTCCTGTTCTGAGGTTGACTTTTTAAACACTTGCAATTTATGATTAAAGTCTTAAGTTGCTTAATAAATATCAAGCCCCGGCTGAGACATTGCCTCTGTGGCATAAAACCGTAATCATTCACCTGTTCGTGTATTGAATCCTGCAGGAGGATGAGCTGGCGGCTATCGAGGAGAGTCAGCTGGAATCAGACAGGGGGCAGTGGTCTAACCGGGCGGAGTTTCTCCTTTCGTGTATTGGACTGTCCGTGGGACTGGGCAACGTGTGGAGGTTCCCAGTTCTGGCTTATGAAAATGGCGGAGGTAACAATGATTTATCAGGGAGTACAGTGGCTATGTGTGTATACTTTTCTGATCGAACGAAGCTAGAGTGACAGGCAAAAGAAACTAGAAATGTCCTCTTTTTGTACTATTTAAGTATTATCTTTTCATGCGCGTAAGCATGTGCATGAAATTTTAATTAGCTCATTATCTGGTTGCAAAGAAATAGTGATATCCTCAAAATAAGACATAATGTTCGGAAAAACATTATCGTGATCTCCGTCGTGAAGTATTTATTTTTTCGTTTGACTGGTGTTTTATCCCGTACAGCACTACAGAATATCTCACTTGGCAATATATCAGCAGTATGATGGGAGGAGCAGGGCCCAGGGAAAACCCACGACCATCCGCAAGTTGCAGTTGGACTTTTCCACGTACAGCCGACGAGGAGGCTAACATGACCTGTTCAACACAAGTATATGCTCAACGCTCACAACCATAATAAAATCTAATATGTACATAATTTGTTTTCTTTGCGAGCACATTTGTTTTGGTTGGTGTTTTTGAGAAATATGTTCTAAAATCTGAACACTTATATTATACTGAACTTAATATTAGTTCTAATGTTCTTTGCAACAGCCAGGAAGTGGAGGATGTTGGTTTTGTAGGCCAGTGAAAATATGCCGCATGTAAGCTATATCCGAGTTGACCTCAGGAGGTCAAGTTTTGCCATGCCTAAGTACTAATTTATTGTCTGGCAAAGCTTTGTATGCACTACAGTTGAGTAATAGAGAATCGTCGATATAGAGCTTTGGGTAATAAATTGTTATCCATGACACGATCCCCATATAATCTTCAGTGTAACAGTAAAATTGTACTCTGTTGGCATTTAATTTAGACTTCGCCTTTTTCAATTCCACAGCCGCCTTCCTGATCCCTTACATTGTTCTACAGTTATTGGTCGGCAAACCCATGTACTTCATGGAATTGTCCATGGGACAGTTCTCCAACCTCGGCCCCACGGGCGTCTGGCGGATGAACCCCATGGCGAAAGGTACATTATGGTAAAATTAGTTTGAAACAGTTACATAGTGTACCCGTTGGAATTGTCTATGGGGAAGTTCTTCAATCTTGGCCCCACGGGCGTCAGGCTGATGAACCCCATGGCGAAAGGTACGTTCTGGTAAATTTAGCCTGGAACAATTACGGTGGAAATGCGTAGCACTGTTTAGAATACACTGAAATCGTGTAATAACAGATACATTTCAAACACGTAGACAGAATTGGATTTTGGGACTTATATCGAAGATATATGAGTTAAAACGTTTTACCATTGTCTTGCAGGTGTTGGTGTTTCCATGGCATTGATTTCCTTGATAGTTGCCATCTACTATAATGTAATAATGGCCTACACACTGTATTACTTTTTCGCTAGCATGCAGACGAATCTTCCATGGACAACATGCTCTGATGTAAGTATATTTTTTCATTATATTAATATACATTTATCGCCGTTATTATTCAGCGCTTTGTTCACTTAGAAATCGTTTCCAAAAAATATTTGTATTTAACAAAGGCGATTGTTGAATTTTTTGATTCTGTGATTTGCAGAAGAGACTTAAAATGGTTTTAGATTTTGTCCTCGTTCTCAACCCGAATGTATGTTATCATATGATGCGTTGATCGCAGACCGTTCACACCCATCGTCCAGTGAGTGTCAAGTGTATATATATATATATATATATATATATATATATATATATATATATATATATATATATATATATATATATATATATATATATATATATATGTATGTCCTATCCATTTTGGACTGGCCGTTAGTATTATACTTATGCTCTCAGTGATTGTGATTATGAATCATTCGCCTAGAACATTCCTTTCGTCTTTCCATCGTCACTGAAAACTGTTGACTGCTTCTGTATGACTCCGTCCTAATTTCTAACTTTATATATATTGTATTGTCTTAGGTCTTTGATGATGGTTTCTGTTGAATGTTGTTTTGGAAATTGAAGTTGCGATTATTGCCTCGAACGTACATTATGGTTGACGGCTGAAATGCGAGTGTAATTTGTTACACCTAAATTAATGTGTACACAGAGGCGAGAGTAAGTAAATGTATAAACAGGGGCCTACGTCAGCGGGACGGTATAAAGCGCATATTAACATTTAATTATTTTTTTCAGAATTGGCTGTCTCGGAACTGCGTGGTCCGATCGGGTGAGATGACTTCCGGTCTGATGCCTTGCATGGATGACGACCCTTTTGTCAACTATCACATGTGTGTCTGCGACGAAAAGAACGCCACGCTGAATTACAATCTCACACAGCATTGTTTCTTTGGATATGAAACTGTAATTGATCTTGTACCGTTTAATAAGTCCAAACACAACCTAACAGATGTTGTTATGGTCAATAACAGTCAGTTCATCCAGCAGGATCGAGAGGTGGTGAACACAAACTGCTCACAGTGGTGTGTGAAGAGATCGTCTACAAGAACAGCAGCTGATATCTACTTCTAGTACGTTCTACAGGACAGCCGATTATGGAATTATTTTAAAAAAAGACCATAATATCAATTATTACTGAAGGTTTTGAAGCAGACGTCTGCGTTCCTTTGTACACGGAATCTCTCTTTCCAAATATATTTGCCATAAGGGTCTAACAATCATTATGGCTCAGGCGTTTCAGGCATCGATCATCAAGGCAGAAGCATGAGCAGTTGCAACTGAAACGTAGTCATAAAGAAATTCAGTTGCGATTTCAATTGATGAAAGTTATGCTTGGAATGTCAATCATATTTGGCTGACTTTGACTGAAAATAATGCTGTTTAAAGTGTACATGTTTTTTCATCGAAATGAAATATTCAATCAGTCGTCAATTTTTGGTATATCGGTTCGTAAAAGTAAAAGCAATTTTCTTGGACAGACGTGGGACTCGTCAAAGTGGCGTCGTGTAATGGCGCCTAGAATGTACCATTGCTAAAAATATAACCTTCTCAAAAGCGCTGAAAAACATGACTGCGACTTGTTTTAATGTTCCATTGATTCGAAATGAAAGGCTGTAACCATTAATTGGCCTAATTAGTCATGTTAGTTATCTGTTTTTTATTCAGTGATGAAGTGATCAAACTGTCAGACGGCATACACAACCTAGGAACCCCCATCTGGTATTTGACACTCTGTCTTATTCTCTCTTGGCTCGTCGTAGTTCTTTGTCTCATCAAAGGTATCAAATCATCAGGCAAGGTAAGCTTACTTTAATGTGGTGTAATCTGTTGTTTATAGTTCTTTCGCAAATACCTTACGACAGTTGTCTATTTTAAGGCCTGCCTTCGGTTAACTGATGGGTAATCTTCATTTACAGAGAGTTAATATACTCACTCAACAAACAGCTGATCTTCCCCGATGCCCTGTCATTCACACATCCATTCTCTCCGTCACACTGCAAACTTATCTATAAATTAAAGTTAACATTGAAAAAGAAAAAAAAAATCAGCGGTCGTAGAAATGTCAATACTGAGTTTTTGTATGTTCCTTAGGTGGTATATTTCACTGCGACCTTCCCTTATATCATTTTGCTGATCCTGCTGATACGCGGAGCCACCCTGGATGGATCGCGGGAAGGTGTTCTCTACTTCCTTGTGCCAGAGTGGAACAAGCTGTTGGATCTGGAGGTAGGAGAAATAAGGTGGTGAAAAATGCAGAGCGACTGTGAGCTCCTACCAAAAGGTAACGGTGTTACTGTGAAACAACTTCGCTATGTGGATCTGGGTGGAAAGGAATCCATAATATATAGTACAATCAATGTATAACAATTTATGTTACATATTTACAATGCAACGTAAATATGACGAAAATGACTCATTTTTGGTGAGCCTCAAACATTTTAGTACCACTTCCATTATCCCCTTCTGTACTGAGGATGTAGGGTATTCGAAATTGTCAGATTTGTCATAAATTATAAGTAGAAGCCTGACAACTATAGTTTCATTCTAGTACATTCACACGGGAACCTTTGACAAACCAACGACAGGATACTGACACGCGACATAATTGTTGTCTGAAAATTTCCGGCTGGCATTAATTTATTTTAGATTTCGAATCTATGTAATCTCTAACTTGCCTGAACCAAAACGCTGCAAGTAGTCCTCCTCGCTTGGCCCTTAGAGGCTAGAGCAAATAATCAAGACTTGTTGGCCTGTTGTCAGTGTAGTGTTATTTAGTGGAGTGTCATGTCTAGTGTCTTCGCCATGATACTTGGGTTTCGGCAGCACTTTGGCGGCATGGACTTGACTTGTTACGAAAAGACACTGTATATGTACAAACACATAATGACCCCCCCCCCCCCCTCCCATCGTCGTATGACTGACAAAATGTCAGGTACGATGTAAAACCCCAAGCATACATACACACATGTCTTGTGAGCTTAATCTGATCATTGGATGGCATGTAAATGATGTACATTCCTTTGCTTTCAGGTCTGGAGAAATGCAGCCTCTCAGATGTTTTTCTCGCTCGGTGTCTCTTTTGGTGGCATCATCATGTTCGGAAGTTACAACAAGTTCAGAAACAATGTTTATATGTAAGTTGATGACATAACGATATGAACTGTAATACAACGCGCCTGACAAATTTTAAAATGTTGCCTACATCTTATGGTGGCTTGTCTTACAGAACCGTTGGACAAGCAAAGAATATTTTTATTCGGATCAGATTATGTTTCTGGTTTATAGAGTCAGAATCATTCGTGAAGTTGTAAAAGCGAAAGATGGTAGGATTACCTTAAATAGCGTTGAGCTTATCTTTGTTGATCCCCGTGAAATAGGAGAAAATTCCGTATAGTCAGAAATCATTCTTAGTAGGCACTTACACACCCATATAACACCTGCTGATTAGGCTAGCCCTAGATCGATTTTATACAGACAGATGTTTGTCTCCATTCGAAGTCTTGACTATACTGGAGATTTTTGACTGAAACGCGATCAGTTCAAATCCAACCGAATTTTCATTATTATTTTAAAAGAGCATACACAACAATTTTTTCACAAAATATCAGCTTTGTCTATGTACGTGATGCCATTCAAAATCGGTAATAAAGTTCGTAAAATTCAATATAAGGGTCACTTCATAACTGCTTTTCAAATTTTAGAATCATTTCAACCCTGTAAATAGCGCAAGTACGTCTGTGATACTTTTTGAAACGCATTAATTGGAGCTATTCTTGGTAGAGAGAGATATTTAGCGATTATGGATTTTTTGGCCAAAAAATCTCTGGTGTAGCCTCTTTAATACATCGCTGAAATTATCATAGAAAATTGTATAATCGAATTCCATAGTTGAATTCTTTTAGTCTTCGCAAAACCTTCTTTGTCCGTTAACTTTGGCTTGTTTCATTCTTTCCAGCGACTCTCTGATCATCAGCGTCATGGATATTCTCACTAGTTTCATCGCTGGCTTCGTCATATTTACAACTCTCGGTGCCATGTCCAAAGAACTGGACATCCCCATCACAGAGGTCGCCAAGAAAGGTATGCAGGTTTAGGCTTCAGGTTCTTACTGCACTCTAGCCGTCGGTACCAGGTATCAGAGAAGGGCTGAGAAGATGCTTGTGTTGGGCAGTAGGCTTATATTAAACAATGGTGCACTGCAAAGTATAACTGTTTGTTGGTACTTCAACGACATGTCTTCAAGAGCAGTTAATAACCAAGTGTTGGCAAAGAGATTCAATTTTTCCTTGCTGAGAACATGTGACAGTCAACTGTTTGTTTCTAGGTTACGGGCTTGCTTTCGTCGCCTACCCAGAAGCCCTTTCTCGACTTCCAGTCCCACATTTATGGTCGCTGCTCTTCTTCTTCATGTTGTTTACTCTTGGACTTGACAGTGAGGTAATGCAGCTTACAGTTTCTTAACAGAACTGTACAAAACCCTTTGCAATAACATTCCTTCTATGGACTGGCAATATAAAAACACACGATGTTTTAGGCAGTTTCTCACAATTCTGAACTCCTCTCCACTCTGGGTATAGGCCTAAGTGAATATTCCCAAGAGGATTGCCCAAAGGCAGAAATTCAATCTGCAACTTATTTCATCATTGACCCAGAACATCAAATCTCATCTACATTCATGTACTAGTATTCATTTTTCCCCATACTGACACTACACATGTTAACTCCATGCAGCCTTTCTTAAACGTGACAGATTTCTCTTTGGCAGTTTGGCCTCCTAGAGACAGTGCTGACTTGCCTACAGGACGAGTTTCCCAAACTAAGGCGCTTTAAATGGATACTGTGTATCGGTGTGGGTGCTGGGTGCTTCCTGTTGGCCTTACCATGTGTCACCAATGTAAGTAGGTCATGCCGGATGGGAACCGGCCCTTTAACTCCACATCATAAAGAAGGGCAAGAAAGGAAATGTTAGGGACCGTGTAACAGTGTGTAAGTCTGTAGATAATATAGGCTAACAGGGACGTTTAACCAAAGAAATTCCAGGATAACTAAATTTAAAATGGATTCTTATCACTATTTAACACCTATCCTATCACACCTGTTTTTTTTTATTTATTTATCCCAAAAAGCTTAGGACTTGCAAGAACCGTGTGATCATGTCATTCTATGCCTGTTGGCATCTTGCCAAGACTTGCACCTGCGCCTAGGGATGAATCGTTTTGCAAAAGAAATTGATAAAGTCGTAACAAATTAATAACAACTTGGTGAAAGTCATGTACATCAAACCTCTGTTTCTTAAATTTCAAACCACGGCGTTATGGTCATTTTTTATGGTTTAGTTACAAAAATTTTCTGATATGTAGGACTTGATATACAGGGTGTCCCAGAAGTCGCGCACCATCCAGGTTGAGGTTGAATGCTTGAGCTACAGAGAGGTGTGTTGCCCCATCTCTTCCAAACATAAAAACCAGTTCAACTCTTTCTTGTACTGTTAGTGTATTAGCCATAATTAACTCTGAAAGAGAGAAAAAAATTTAAAATCAGTTTTAAATCTGAAACACAGAAAAAAATGAAAATCAGGATGGTGCACGACTTTTGGGACACACAGTATGTCTTCTATTATCTTTTCTATCTGGTAAAACAATAAAAAGCAAGGTAAAATTTCTCACCTTCTGTCTCTAAAACCTTTACTGTTGGTCTCATGTTTGTGTCAGATTTGATTGACGTTTCTGATCCGATAGGGCGGAGACTACGTTGTGACGTTGATGGATTCGTACGGGGCTAGTTTCGCGCTCCTCTTTGTCTCCAGCGCAGAGATCATAGCCGTCATGTGGGTGTACGGTAGGTCAGATTCCCCATTAGAGATAGAGAACACACAGGTGAATGATTAGAGGCGTGAAATAGAGAAGTACAGAGGGAATTTTTTTAGTGTATACTAAAAGAATGGTCATATGTGAAGCGATCTGACCCTTTTATAGCGTCCTTGAGTTGATTCATATAACCAAAAGAACACAAAGTTTTTGATGGATATGGTCATTCAATACAGGTATATAACATGGTAACCTATACCATGCATAATAAATTGGTTAGGAAGTTATTGCTGGTTGATATTAAGAGACAACAAGACGAAAAGCCCCACGAAACTTATCTAACTCGAATGAGCAGTGATGCATTACATTTTCTTTCCAGGAGTGGCACGATTCTTTGAGGATATAAAGCTAACGATAGGTTATTCGCCTCACTGCTGGCCATACTGGATCTTCTGTTGGTTTTTGGCAGCTCCGATTCTTATTGTCGTAAGTATAACTGCGTGTATAAACCATCCCATATTTAAGAAATATATGTAGATTACATTTTGCGGAATCTTGGTACAATTTACCCATATATCTCCCATGTTGCCAGTTTTTGGTGCTGGTCTTGCCTGTATTTATATATCTCTTTCATGTTGCCAGTAGATGGTTGTGCTCTTGCTGTTATTTACTCGTATATCTGCCACGTGTTGCCAGCTGCGAATATAGGTATTTCCTTAGTATTTTTGTCTCATGTTGCCATGCAGTTGCTGGTGTTGCTCTTCTTTATTCACTCGTATATCTCTCTCTCATATTGTCAGTTTCTGGTTACCCATTATGTGTTTCATGTTGCCATGCCATTGCTAGTGTTGCTTTTGTCTGTATTTATGTTGCCATTTAATGGTGTTGCTCCTGTTGGTATTTACAATATGTCTGTCTCATGTAGGCATTTGCTGGTGGTGTTCTTGCTGGTACTACCTTGTATATAAGTTGTCAGCCGCTAATGTACTGGTAGATATTTCCCAGTATTTCTGTGTCATTTTGTCATGCAGTTGCTGGTGTTGTTTTTGTCTATATTTACCTGTATATCTCTCTTTTGTTGCCAGCTGCTAATGTGCTGGTAGGTATTTCTCAGTATTTCTGTCTGATGTTGCTTGTGTTGCTCATGCCTGATTTTACCCGTATTTCTGTCTCATATTGCCAGATGGGAGTGTTTCTGTTGTTATCTAGTCACCCACACCTCTTTCGTGTTTCCAGCTCCTGTTGCTGTACACTGTGATAAAATACACTCCACCGACCTACGGGAGTGGAGAGGCGTTCTCCGTGCTGTCTCAGGTGCTGGGCTGGATCCTGGCCGCCTTAGTTATGCTGCCCGTCCCTGCCTGGGCTCTGATTGTGCTAGCCAGGAACAGATGGAACGTTTGTGAGGTGGGTGTACAGGTTTAAATTTAACATTGAGTATAATTCTCATGTAAGTAAAAATATGGACATAGCGTCCAGAATCCCACACATTCTGCTTTATGCATTCCGCTTAGCCAGGGGTTTGGGGCCTTATATTCATCGTGGTGCATTAGATCGCCACATTGAATCTATGAACAGTCGAAATCAAAGCGCAACTGAGATGCATGTTTTTTATCGACACTTTATACTGGTATGGTACACGATTTGAACTCACTCATTTGGTTTCACTCATTCGCCTTCAACATACCTTGCGTATTTCTACCATCCACAAAAGAACTGACAGCTTCTCTTTGAAAGATTACATCCTAATTTCGTAATTAATGTATTTTCTTAGTTCTTCGGTGGTTTGTGTGAAACGTCATTTTGAGATTTGGCCGTGCAATTATTGACCGGGAACAGCCATTTTGGTTACGGCTGGTATACTAATGTGTTCACTAGACCACCACAGATTTTCAAGTGGACGTTCTGTACAAACAGGCACAGAAATATTAAGATCATTGTTGAATCTTTTTTAAGTCTTTGCTTTTTATCAGCCTAAAATCTTTCAGAACTTACAGTGAAATAGAGATGCTAGAACTTTATTTTGCTTTCTCTGTACTTGCAGGCTGTCCAACCAGACGTCACATGGGGCCCCGCGTGCGGCTCTGGGAACGTAGATGGAACACGACTAAGGGAGATAAATGAGTCTGGCAGAGAAAACCCAGGCTTTGATAAATTCTGAGTGGCATCAAGCAGCATTTATCAACTCTTTTGCGAACAAATAATGACAAATGTTATGTATTTTACTAATAAATTAACAAAGATATGCTCTAAATATTTTAACATTTATATTAATTTACATAGAATATTTTTGACAGCCTGAGGAATGATGGCCTGGGGTTTTGGAACTGAATGTTCTTAATGAAAACAAAATATCGAAATATATTTACAATTGTTCTTAATGTTAACATGATATATTTAGCCAGCATAATATATGTACACGTGTATATCTGAGATTGCTTTTTTATTTTATGAAAATGACGATGTACAGTATTCAGCTGAAAAAAGTCCTATTTTTAGACGATATGTAACGACGTAAATCACACTTTTGTAGAATTGCAACTGTTCTCCACAAGGACTGGGATTGGTAAAAGATAATTTTATTGTAAAAGAAAATATCGTTGCTCTTAAAACCTCTGTGTGTAAACAGAAGAAAAATAAAAATTTAGAAAAATGATGTTTTTGAGGTAATGTTTATGATCTGGATACGGATTGTTTAAAAACCACCTTGATGCCGATCTAGCTCCGGTTTGCCACTAAATTTAAAAAGATTGATCCTAGTGTCAAGCTGTATGTATTTATATAAGGGTATATGCTTTAAGTTTGACGTCGTACATTACAGCCTGACAAATGCCGTGTGACAACGAGGAGTCATTGCTCAGTCATATTATACTGACACCAGGCCAACCAGTCCTGTTTCCTCGCTTTAGGTGCTGCTGAAAAGTACCGGTTTTAAAGTCTTTGACATAACCCCATGCGGATTTGATCGCAGGCCTTCCGACTTCGAGGCGGATCCTCTAACCATTAGGCCACCGTATAGTTGTACGCAAAGTGTCTTTACCGACATAGCCTATGGCAATGGTGAAAAGTTATTTAAACTGTGCCCTGGGTGCGAATCTAGCTCCGGTTCACAATAAAATTGAAATGGATTGGTGCTGTGCCAAGGCTTAGCAGTGGACAAAGTTTCTATACCAACATGAGACAACGGTGAAGAATCGCTTAAAATTAGAACTGCCTACAGTTTCACGGCTTCCAAGCAGTATGCACGAATGGATTTTAGCCTCTGCTTCTGCTTCAATACAGAACAGTTTGCGACATCACAATGTTTGTATCTGTCGTTCAGTAACACAGCGATTCTGGTATTATGACATGTAACCTATTGGTTTTGTAGCAATTTCAAGCTTTGAACCAAATTTCTTCAAAGACATAAGGCAATGTCGAAGAATTATTTTAAATATCCGGTTCGCTATCAAAATGCACTGTAGTTTTGCTAGCGACAGTGCCAGGCTGTGCACAAAGTTTCTTGACAGACACAAGGTAACGGCTAAAATTCTTTAAAAATATCCGCGTCACCATCAAATATGTAATGAAATAATGCTAATACCAATGCTAAGCTTTGCACAAAGTTTCTTTACAGACACAAGGCAATGATAAAATATCAGAAATGTGATGGACTGGTGCTAGCGGCAAGTCTTGCTGGAAGCTTAGCCAAATCCGCGCGCAACGTTTTGCGTAAAATTGAGTACAGATAGTTGACAATGGTGCGTGAAGAATTGGTTATAATTGTCCTGGATCCGGATCCAGCTCAGGGTACCTACCCCAAGGTCAACCTGTGCGCCAAATGCCATCCAAATGCGTTAGTAACTTTATCTGTAAGGTTACTCGCGGACGTATTGGCGTCAAAAGAATAATACTCCCTGCATGGTAAAAGCATAATCTGCTTTGGCGGACCTAACCCTTTAACATTTTTCCCTAAAAACGGCGTTTGTGTTGTTTGTCAAAATGAAAAATGTTTATACGAAGTACAGAAGCCGATTTAAACATATAGGAATATACACATCTATGCACAAAAAAATATGTGGATGTCTCGTAATACTGTGTAGCGTTACCCCTCGTACAAAACAATAAAAGACTTACAGCATAGACAGTAAATCCATCGTAGCAGAGTGATAACAGACAAATGGTCTCACAAATAGTACATGTAGATTTTTAGAGAATAAAAATCATGCTGGAAGCCTGCATAAAGCTAGACGTTGATAATTTAAACGCTATATTATATTATAGCCCATTATATTGACAACAGTTATCTTCAGAGTCCAGAATAAAGAAGCCATGTAGGGCTTGGCCGGCCAGGACACGAGAAGAGGGGGTTTCATGCACAGGGCTTATACTCGTATATATGGCATACACTGTACATTTTGTGCATTTTATGTAATTATAATTCCTCATCAAATTAAGCAACAACAGGACGTGAAGCTGATAGACAGGTGCTGCAGACACTTAAATACTGAGTGCATAGTGGGACGACCTCCAGTTGCTCCGAAGGCTGTTTTTGTCCTAATTTACAAATTTTAAACCTTGCCACTGTTTTCACCTCATGTTATTGACGTGGGATGCACTTCTGTGTAATCAAATCATCCTACATATTTATTTCCCAAACATGGCAATTAACCAAAAAAAATTAATGGACCTCGATCCGTGGCTGATCGAGATGGTTAGCGCGCCATCGTGGGGCAATGACCCATGATAGAGCCTCTCACCAATGCGGTCGTTGTGAGTTAAGTCCAGCTCATGCTCGCTGCCTCTTAAGCCGTATTTGGGAAGGTCTGTAGCAGCCTGCGGATGGTTGTGGGTTTCCACCAGGCTCTGTTCGGTTTCCTTCCATCACAATAAATGCTTCCTTAAGTCGTATACCGGTAAGTGAAGTATTAATTCTTAAGTAGGTCTGCGGCGTAAAACACCAATCAAATAAACAGATAAATAAATTCTTAACCATTGAGTGATGTGGATTCACACGAAAACTTCTCTAACCATTAATGCTATTTATTTATTTATTTGATTCGTGTTTTACGCCATACTCAAGAATATTTCACTTATACTACGGCGGCCAGCATTATGGTGGGTGGAAACCCACGACCATCCGCAGGTTTCTCGGAGACCTACCCACTTACGACCGGAGACGAAGCCAGCACGAGCTGGACTTGAACTCACAGCGACCGCATTGGTAGGAGACTCTTGGGTCATTACGCGCTAACCAACTGAGCGAGGCCTCCCATCAATGGTAAGGAAGATCTATTAAAAGGTGCCAGGAATGAGAGCATTCCAATTGAAGTTGTCCACATACCAGAACATGCTTCGCCGGCTAAACTATAGTGTTTTTGACTTTCTCGACTTTAAGCAGTAGGCCTGGGTACAATGATAGAAAGTTTCGTGGGCCTTAATGTACATCTAGCCTATCGGAACATGCGGAAATGCTCATGTTTACAACTGCGTGGAATGTGCGGATTAGCCACTTTAGCGTTAGCCACATTGACCTTAGTTTAGCCATCGTACGTTAGTTAACTTTAGCCACCGTTACTTACATTAACCACCATTACACAGGTTAGTCAGCGTTAGCTTTAACACAGATTGGCTCTCAAATAATATTGTGAAAAGTCAATATCAAGACCTTGAAAAATCGCACTTAGTAGCGTAGGGAAATTTTATTCTTCACTGGGATAATATTTAACTAGGGGATCTGTCAAAATGGCGATGAAGGGGAGGGACGTTCTTGCCAGGGATTTGTCAAAACCTAGCTTTAACGCCGATGCATGTAAGTAATTCGACATTTGTGCGATTGAGGTATGTTGACTGTAACATGCATACTGAGAAAACTATGTATCTGGATTTGCAAATTTAAGGAAACAAGCATCAGCCGACGATTCGGGAAATGAAAATGTGTGATGACATTATCCAAACACCAGTTTTCGTTACTTTCACGGTTGTGATTGTCAGATATCTGTGTCGTTTTAATTGTCTGTTCAATGGCTCCTCACTTCCGTGAATCTGAGACAAATTAGCTTGAGCGTGAATGGCAAAGAAAGGAATTTGTACCTTGAGACAAAAGAGGGTTTTGGTTTGTTGGAGTAGCATACCCAAATGAGTTTTGAATTCATGAAAACCACAACAAACTATACACTTTTGGAAAGCTCAGTATAAGTGTATTTCAAAAATACATTGTTCATAATTCAGCAAGGAGAAGTGTAGATATATCAAAACCAGCATCGCTAAACCATATGTGAACAGTAATCCAACTGTTTAAACATTTGAATTGAACAAGTCGAATCAATGTCTGGCAACATCGAAATTGACTTCAGACGAGAAAGTTTTGCAGAATAGTATAATTCCAACTCCTACTTGATTGCACCTTCACTCCAATATTTTTGGGGCCTCCGTGGCTCAGTCGGTTAGCGCGCTAGCGCAGCGTAGTGACCCAGAAGCCTCCGGCTCATGCTGGCTTCCTCTCCGGCTTTACGTGGGAAGGTCTGCCAGCAACCTGCGGATGGTCGTGGGTTTTCCCCGGCTGTGCCCGTTTTCCACCCACCATAATGCTGGCCGCCGTCGTATAAGTGAAATATTCTTGAGTATGGCGTAAAACACCAATCAAAAAAAAAAAAAAAATCCAATATTTTTATGTCACTGCGTGGGTTGATGATCTTCGAGACCTACAGGCTGCTAAGGAATAAAGGCAAGGTGGCCTAATTTGTGCCTGAGGTGTGAGGTGGCAGAACTCTGACACTATACACTATACTCTGGCACTATGCACTATACTCTGACACAAAAGTAAATATCTGTATATATGGCTGCACTGTAGTGACATCAAAATATCGAAGCAAAGGTGCTCTCAAGTAGGACTATATAACTTCCAACCCTGTGTTCGTCCTTGGTGATTTTCTCAGTATTACTTCAGAGGGTGCCTAATATGGTTCTGAGACCCTGTGGTGCTGGTTTCCTCTCTGGCCATATGTGGGAAGGTTTTCCAGCAATCTGCGGATGGTTGCAGGTTCCCCTGGGCTCTGCCCGGTTTCCTCCCAGCATAATGCTGGCCACCATCGTACAAGTGAAATATTCTTGAGTAAGGCGTAAAACATCAATCAAATAAATAATAAATAAATAACTGAGACCCTGTGGTCATGCAACAAGTGGTTGTTATCCACACACCAAGAAAGTTAGACCAGTCTAAACCAGTGCATACACATGTAGCTGTTCATTAAATTGAAGACAATCTGCTTAGGTCCTATATGTGGTAGATTGACTGAATGTGTATGTATATCTATATATTTGGTATGTAGGGCACTGGAAATGAAACTGTAAAGATCAAATAACAGCTTTTGTTTTTCAGATGTGAGTGGTCTATCCCAGGGAGGCGAAGATGATCTCCTGGAGACTAAGCAAACCATGCAGCTTCTGGCTGAGGACACTGCCCAGTCACTCAAGAAGAATGTCTACAAAAATTATACGCAGTTTATTGAGACGGCAAAAGAAATCTCAAGTATCCTTGTTACTGACAGACGTTACATTTGAATGTATATGAATATGAGAGAAATATAAATGATAGAGTGATTGATTTATAGGTTTTAGCAGTATTTCAGACGAATTTCATCGTGGTGAAAACATCTTAGAACCAAGGACAGTTGCTGATAGAAATTTACTTGGCTAAGTTGTGAGAATTATTTTAATGGGGGATATACTCAATCTTCAGTTGATAAGTTTCACCAAACAATGAGGGAAAATATCTAAACACAGAAGATTTTAAGAAATTTAAATAAAGCTTCATTTTATTTATCCAGTGGTCAATTTTAAGTAAGTGTGACATGGAGCTGCACAAAATTATTGTGAATTAAGTGGGGTACTCTTATATTTATGGAACATAGATTTTATTGGATTGCTTATATGATAGAAGTGTTTTATTTAAAGTTATTAAGCAGTTTATCCATTTTAATTGTATGAAAACAAAATGAGAAAGTGGAACATCTTTTAATTTGTGTCTATTTGCATGGAATGAATTGGTGTTTTTAAATATTGTTAAAGTCTCCAGTTTGTTAAAGCATTAAGTTTGTCACATTTCTGTTTCAAATGCATTCACCATGTGGTGCAGTCGGATATCTTATAATACATGTACTGACACAAAAGATTCTTTCCATGTTAATTCTTTAATTGTGTGAAAAGTTTTGGAAGGAGAAATGTACCAGTTGAGTCATATGCTGACAGACCAAAAGAGTAGAATGACTGCCATGATGGAAATGTCTCTCACCAGTGATAAAGGTACCAGTCGTTTCTTAACATTGTTGTTTCTGTAGTAAAATCTTAGAGCGTTTAGCATGACTGACTGTCATTTTATTAAAGCCCTAAAGTTGGGTTTATCACTGTACTGAAGAATACCTGTATGTGGAATTTGAAAGAGCGCACCCCAGACCCTGGGATCATGAGGCGATCTTAGACTTAAGTCAAAATTTAAAATTGTTATTTAATTGACTTTAAAATTGTTATTTCCTATGTAAAAAGATCAAAATTTTGCTTGACAACATAAATTCTAAAAAAACTGGAAGGAACATAACAATTTTAACGATTGAAATTTTGAATTAAGTCTAGGATTGCTTCATGATCAAGCGGCCTGTGCATTTCACTCGCAAGAGGCTGAGGCTAGCAGAGGACAAGGTGAAAGTTCACAAGAGATGGCATAGGGAAATGAACAACATTAAATGGTAATCTGAAAAACTACGGCTGATTGTAACCAGAAGAACAGTCTGTACAACATGTTTATATTGTGAACTTACATGTACAGTGTAGCAGAGTTTTGTATTATTAGCAGAGTTTTGTATTATTAACTCCTATGTTATTTGGAGAATGTTTTCACCACTTTGTTGGGTCTCTGTGGCCGAGGGGGTTAGCACACCAGTGCAGTGCAATGACCCAGGAGTTCAAGTCCAGCTCACGCTGGCTTCCACTCTTGCCATGAGAAGGTCTTCCAGCAACTTGCAGATGGTTGTGGGTTTCCCCCGTGCTCTGCCAGGTTTCATTCCATCATAATGTTGGCAGCTGTCTACACAAGAAAAGTGTGTTGGCATGAATAAAACGGTAAATGCCCGGATATCTGTGGTCTTGAATGGTAGTCCTGTATATAGGTTAAAGAAATGAAGCATATCTCAGAGAAAACAACCACACTTCCCTATGAGGTGAATTCAAGCTAGTAACTTCATAGGTCAGAGGATAATCAGGACAAGGGATTTTAAACAAATGAGCCAGCTAGGGCCTGTTACCTCCCTATAATGTAATACATGCACTGTGAGACAATGTTTTGTGGATGCAAAGAGTAACTGGATAACATTTTAAATGAGATAAATTTTATTGGGCTGAGCCTGATTTCTTTAACATATGTGTAATAGGGTGCAAAATTAAAAGGGAAAAGATATGTAACTTTTATACCACAAGTGCTGTATCTTGATCAGCAAATATAGTTGACGTGGTTTAGAGATGGTCATTTCAATGGTCCCCAGAAACCATAACCATTTTGTTGTGTACTTGATCAGTTTAATACATAGCCATGAATGTTTTCTCCTGTTGAATGTCTTTGCCTTCTCTGCAGCTGTTGTGGAAACCCCAAAGGAAGAAAAAGAATCAATTAATTTAGAAGAGGAAACCCGCCGAAACTTGGCATTTTTGTTAGAGAAAGTAGAGGGTTGCTCTGTAAGTTGCATATTTAAAATACTTCTAGATTTGAGTCGAATAGTGCTTTGTTTGTTACAAAAATAATGTTATATACAGTAAATATAAAAGGCAGTGTAAACTACTATTGTATCATTCACATTCGGAATGTTATATTCCAAGAAAATTTGGTTGTCCTATGATGTACAGATAGAAAGATGTCTAAGCAGTAGTAAAGCAGATCTTTTATAGTTTAAAATGTTGCTTCACATTTCATCCATTTCTTTCACGTTATTCTCGCTCTGGCTATGTCCTGTATATTTCAGACGATAGCAGATGTGCCTGGTCGACAGCTGATTCATAATGGAGACTTGATAGAAGTGGACCCAGAACACTACACACAGGGTCGTCGAGTCCATGCCTTCCTGCTGAATGACAGTTTGATGATCGCAAACTGGCTGGACATCAAGTGAGGCTCACAGGAGCGCCGTGTGCAAACTGTTTCACTACATTCCTACATTACTCTTCACTTTTATTACACCTCATCATCTTAAATACTGACAGGTTAAACCACCATCGGATAAACAAATAAAAGATAACTGGAAGTAGCCAACAGGTTCATGGTTCTTAACCCTATCCCACTAGCTTACCATTGGTAAACTAGTGCCAGGCTTGTAGAATACCAGCACCATTGTTGATGTGGTCTGTGGCTCTGAACATACATTGTGCATGCAGTGTGCCTGAGTGCGGATGCACCAGTGGGTACACCACACAAGACTTGCTAGGCAAGCTGGTGTCTTTCTCAAGGCTTGTCTGTCGTTTCACGTGCACAAGATTTAAGGCCATTCTTTAATATGGGGGCCTCCGTGGCTCAGTTGGTTAGCGCTTTAGCGCAGCGTTATGACCCAGGAGTCTCTCACCAATGCAGTCGCTGTGAGTTCAAGCCCAGCTTATGCTGGCTTCCTCTCCGGCCGTACATGGGAAGGTCTGCCAGCAACCTGCGGATGGTCGTGGGTTTCCCCTGAGCTCTGCCCAGTTTCCTCCCACCATAATGCTGTCTGCTGTCGTATAAGTGAAATATGCTTGAGTATGGCGTAAACACCAATCAAATAAATAAATAAATTCAGCGAAATATATATTAGATCAAATTATGAAGCTGCACACATTGGTATGTGAAAACGAAGATGTTGTCTGGAATAATGGTTTTAATTTGTTATAAGACAATGTCATTTTTGTTTGAAAAAAGAAAAGAAATGACAAAAAATTAGCAAAAAAAAGAGTCATGGATTAATTTTGTGAAAATTTGCCTCTAACTGTTAATATGGCAGTGGTGCAAGAATCTCCCCAAAAAACTGAAAGAAGGTTCTGCACTAGCATGATAAATGATAAGATACACGTCCCCTGACAGTTAAGTATTATGGGTGTTTTGTTTACTTTGCAGACATGGCCCCGTGCGGTACAGGTTTGAAGGTCTGTATGAGCTGGATAGCCTTGCTGTGGTGAATGTACGGGATGTGGGACCTCTGAAGAATGCTTTCAAAATCCTCATGTTTCCTCACCACAGGATGTTTCAGGCTGACAGCTCCAAGTCTAGGGTAAGAAACCACATACATGTGTGAAGGAATTATGCTGGTTAATTAGGATGACTAGACTTACAATTGCAGGCTTGTGTTCTGGATCGATAAAACCAGTGTTTAAAATATGTAAGATTTAAATTAGTGTACTTTCAAAACACACTTTTAAGGTATGCCACCCTATTTTCTCTAAGAAAAATGCCAAGTTAACTGTTTCTTTTTCTCCCTTACTCATGTGTTTTGCGTAATCTTTACATTAATTACTTGGCACAAGTAACATGTACTCTTACTTGGATAATCGTGGGTTTTTGCACCATAATACTGGCCTCCATTATAGGAGTGAATCTGCCTAAAACACCAATCAAATAAATAAATATGTTATTTAAAGTCAAACAAAAAAACATCGTACATGTACTGTTTAAGTGAAAGCTTGCAAATTTTCTCTTGTTCTTTGCAGAGACAGTGGCTGGACATCTTGGAGGATACAAAGAAGAGGAAAGTGGCCAGGGATAAGCAGAGAAGGGATACGTTGTCACGGTTACCAGAACACCAGGAATTACCTAAGACACCGGCGTCACCAGAAAGGGCAAATCGTAAGATTTTGGGTACAACAAATTAAAAGACTAGCACTGTCAGGGCCATTCTGAAAGGAAACAGTGGTACAGTTGTGATTGTGTATGGGCTCAGCTGTAGCTCTACGCGAGGCGTTTCATAATGTTTGGTTGAAACAGATTTGGTGACGTACAGATGTATCATGTCAGATGCTTCTCAGTTGTGTATTTGCTTTCCTGCAAATGTACGGCAACATACCTAACTCCTGTTATATTTGTGACATATTCTTATTGTGGGAAACGCCAACCAAATGGGAGAATTGAGTGAAAATTATTGATAGGAATAAAGATAATTGTTGTAATGACGACAGTGGTCAGAAAAGACAGCACTTCCATCCATTCTCTGGTATTATTTAAGTCCTAAGAATTAATTCATTGCTTTCACTTAATTAAACTCAGCAAGTGGTATGTATACTGTATATTAAAATGCTTTAAATGCTTCTCTTCCGTTATATGATAAATAGTTACCTGTAAACAATATAGTTTAAACATACATCACTAATAAGTTGTGTGGTTTCCAGTTAAAGCACACATCACTAATAAGTATTATATGTTGTGTGGTTTCCAGTTAAAGCACACATCATTAATAAGTATTATATGTTGTGTGGTTTCCAGTTAAAGCACACGTCACTAATAAGTATTATATGTTGTGTGGTTTCAAGTTAAAGCACACATCATTAATAAGTATTATATGTTGTGTGGTTCCCAGTTCAAGCGCACATCACTAATAAGTATTATATGTTGTGTGGTTTCCAGTTAAAGCACACATCAGTAATAAGTATTATATGTTGTGTGGTTTCCAGTTAAAGCGCACATCATTAATAAGTATTATATGTTGTGTGGTTCCCAGTTCAAGCGCACATCATTAATAAGTATTATATGTTGTGTGGTTTCCAGTTAAAGCACACATCATTAATAAGTATTATATGTTGTGTGGTTCCCAGTTCAAGCGCACATCACTAATAAGTATTATATGTTGTGTGGTTTCCAGTTAAAGCACACATCAGTAATAAGTATTATATGTTGTGTGGTTTCCAGTTAAAGCGCACATCATTAATAAGTATTATATGTTGTGTGGTTCCCAGTTCAAGCGCACATCACTAATAAGTATTATATGTTGTGTGGTTTCCAGTTAAAGCACACATCATTAATAAGTATTATATGTTGTGTGGTTCCCAGTTCAAGCGCACATCACTAATAAGTATTATATGTTGTGTGGTTTCCAGTTAAAGCACACATCAGTAATAAGTATTATATGTTGTGTGGTTTCCAGTTAAAGCGCACATCATTAATAAGTATTATATGTTGTGTGGTTCCCAGTTCAAGCGCACATCACTAATAAGTATTATATGTTGTGTGGTTTCCAGTTAAAGCACACATCAGTAATAAGTATTATATGTTGTGTGGTTTCCAGTTAAAGCGCACATCATTGATAAGTATTATATGTTGTGTGGTTCCCAGTTCAAGCGCACATCACTAATAAGTATTATATGCTGTGTGGTTCCCAGTTCAAGCGCACATCACTAATAAGTATTATATGCTGTGTGGTTCCCAGTTCAAGCACACATCACTAATAAGTATTGTGTGTTGTGTGGTTCCCAGTTCAAGCACACATCACTAATAAGTATTATATGCTGTGTGGTTTCCAGTTAAAGCGCACATCATTAATAAGTATTATATGTTGTGTGGTTTCCATTTAAAGCGCACATCATTAATAAGTATTACATGTTGTGTGGTTTCCAGTTAAAGCACACGTCACTAATAAGTATTATATGTTGTGTGGTTTCCAGTTAAAGCACACATCACTAATAAGTATTGTGTGTTGTGTGGTTTCCAGTTAAAGCACGCATTTCTAATAAGTATTATATGTTGTGTGGTTTCCAGTTAAAGCACACATCACTAATAAGTATTATATGTTGTGTGGTTTCCAGTTAAAGCACACATCACTAATAAGTATTATATGTTGTGTGGTTCCCAGTTCAAGCACACATCACTAATAAGTATTGTGTGTTGTGTGGTTCCCAGTTCAAGCACACATCACTAATAAGTATTATATGCTGTGTGGTTTCCAGTTAAAGCGCACATCACTAATAAGTATTATATGCTGTGTGGTTCCCAGTTCAAGCGCACATCACTAATAAGTATTATATGCTGTGTGGTTCCCAGTTCAAGCACACATCACTAATAAGTATTGTGTGTTGTGTGGTTCCCAGTTCAAGCACACATCACTAATAAGTATTATATGCTGTGTGGTTTCCAGTTAAAGCGTACATCATTAATAAGTATTATATGTTGTGTGGTTTCCATTTAAAGCGCACATCATTAATAAGTATTATATGTTGTGTGGTTTCCAGTTAAAGCACACATCACTAATAAGTATTACATGTTGTGTGATTTCCAGTTAAAGCACACATTTCTAATAAGTATTATATGTTGTGTGGTTTCAGCGTTTGATCCTGCAGACGAAACTGATGCCATGATTGCCATGGAAACAGATATGCTGAATGTTGATTGGCTGCAGGAACTGCCAGAAGACCTGGACATGTGTATAGCTCAGCGGGACTTTGAAGGATCTGTTGACTTGGTGGAGAGAGGTTTGTCTGATAAAAATGCGAAGTGAAAATGGAGGAAAAAATAGTCAGGCTGGACAGTTGATTGATCATGAGTATTTTGAGTGTATGGGTAATAAAAGAAATAAATGAATTTCTTCTTTTGATCATGTCATTTTATGAGGGGAAAAAGTGCAAAACTGCAAAAATATGATTGATAGAGGAAAACCTTACAAACTTAAGTAGAAAGTGATTCAGTACACCAAAACTCAATGTATTGAAGCCTTGAATGCTCTGCACTGACATGACTGACACAAAACAACTATAACCATGTATCATTTTGATTTCAGTAAGTAATTACCTGAAGGATTGTCCCCGAACTCCAGCAGTGAAGGAATTTCAGTAAGATATAAAGCTTTGCACATTTATGTGCAGTGTTAAAATGATTTCAAACTGCATGAGTTGCAGTGTTGTAAGTCCACTTCTGATGAATGTCAGTACTTTCCCAATAGAGACTTGGAAGCTATCGCTTTAAAATTTACTGTACAACAGTTATGCAACTTAATTATGTAATACATAATGTGAGATAGTTATGGAGGATAAATCTTGACCTCGTATTTATCGTGTACACCTTTGTTGTCTGTTAGAGCTAGGATAGACCACAGGGTGAAGCAGCTTACAGAGGGGCTGAGGAGTGAGTTACAGGTGTCACCTGAGAGGTCACTAAGGGGCGGTCCCCGGGCTGCCCGCAGAGCCGTTCTGCAGCTCATACGACTGGGCAAATCTGCACAGGTACACGTTCAACACAGAATCAAAAAACTTATGTTTACAAATATTTAAAGAACTTTGTCCTATATCATAAAATGTATTTCTTCTGCATTTCTACATACACTTGTCCAGATTTTGCATGCTTTGAGTTAACCTGAGGTTAGGGTTTCTGAAAAACATGTCCATCTATTTTCAAATTAGTTGTTTTTGGATTTACAGTCTTTTGGTTTGAACATATCCTCTAGGCGTCCATGGTAGAGGTGGTTAACGTGATAGTGTACCGCAGTGACGCAACAACCTTGCACCAATGCAGTAGCTATGAGTTCAAGTCAAACTCATGCTGGCTTCCTCTATGCTGGCCGTATGTGGGAAGCGCTGTCAGCAATCTACAGATTGTTATGGGGTTCCCCCGTGCTCTGCCTGGTTTCTTCCCACCATAATGCTGATCGCTGTTGTATAAGTGAAATATTCTTGAGTAAAACCAATCAAATAAATAAAGATAGTAGGTAGCATTTGTCTATTGAATGATCATTTTTGGCTTAATCCTTTAATGGAAGGTTTCTGAAACATGAGAATTAAGGTCCGGAAACATGAGACTTTGCACTTATTTTTTTGTCAGGCCTGCGAGTTGTTTCTTAAAAACAGAAGTGCAATCATAAAGTACAACATTAGACAGTTGAAGTTTGAAGGGGCCACAACTCTGTACATCAAGAGGCTATGTGCTGGATTTTTCATGAGCCTTGAGGAAACGGGCAGAGAGTTCAGAAAAGCATTTCCAGAACACTACGGTTGTTACTCAGGTAAGGTGAGATTTTGCTGTTTTACAGGCCTTAAAATTCACCATTTTCCTAGGAAATGTATTATCAGAGAAACTAGTACATACCATATGTGTAAATTTGTTTATCTACCAGCCAGATGATCAATTTACGATTTAGCCTCTACAGCATTCCTATTTTCGCGGATCATTTCAGCTTTTGTACTCTGGTCAAGTGAAGAGCTGAAGACTTTTGTCGGCATATTTTCACGCCAAGTGTTTGGAGGGAAATCTAATGTGTCCACCATTGCAGAGTGCGTCCAGTTGGCAAGAAAACAGTGTGACAAGGTTAGATCATCTGTAGAATTCTTTGATCTAAAGTAATGATGTATTCATGCAAAAAACTGAAGAATATTCTTAAGGTGTCTGTGCTGACAGCAACAAATCTGATTATAGAATAAAATTGAAAATCCGTTATTTTATATCTTGATATTTTTATTATTTTCCGTTTTAGCTTTTTGATGCAAATATAGCTTCAAAAAGGAATAATTCTGAGACAGTTCACATTTTATTTTTATATCCTCCGACAACATTGGGAAAGGATATCTTTCACCAGAAAACCAGAAATTTAAATTAACAGAAATATTTAAATCATTAACATTTGGCACAATTATTAATCTAAATTGTTCCTGCTTTTTCATCCCATTCGATATCATAAAACCTTTGTTTTACAGCTGTCAAATGCTGGACTGGAGCTGTGCTTTATGCTGAACTATCTCATAGCCCCTGATGTGGTTAGAGTTATAGAAGAAAGCAGAGACCAATTGTTAGAGGCTCTGAAGTACAGGGCTAATGTGAGTATTACCTGGCTCAAACCAGTATGTGGCTACGTCTTTTAGACTGTACATCGACAGTCTACAGTCTGGTTTTTTGTTGATTTGTAATAAGGTCACATTTTGTATTCTCATCTGTAAAGCACCTTTTGGGATCACTTTCATTAATATCACCCCCTGTGGTTGCAAAGTTAATGGGAAAAGATTACTATTAATGATAAAAAATACGCCATGTTTAACTGTCTGATACAAGTCATGCTACTCAGTTTGATCATTGAAGTGAGGTAATGTTGTCTGCAGTTGCAATTGAAGCTAAGTCCATCCACTCACCCATACATGTACAAACATCAAATATGTCTTGATGACTTGTCTACAAGGTCAAATTTCTCCCGAGTTTCCCCCCCCCCCCCCCCCCCCCCCGCCAGCTCACATGGCCCCATTAAGTTATTACTGTAACACTGTTAACATGCTTTCATGAAAACCCAGACTCCATTAAAAACTGTTAAATTTCCTTCCTTGCTGTGATATTATCCAGGATGACTTGTGGCGACCAATGAATCATGTGAACAAAGTAATGCTGAAGAAGTTTGTGGAGGAGATGAAGGCAGCAGGCGTGACCACAATTGATGAACTGGTCTACGGTGAGAGATTCTACAGTAGTAAAGAGAGATTCTCAGGAGATTTTCTATTCAGTAGCATTTACATGTATCTCTTGTTGCAGTTTTTTGGTCCATTTTCTATATTTAGCCTTGAAAGTCTTGGGAAATATTACATTTTTACGACAATACAACGTTGGCCGACCCTGCCAAAGTAGTTTGATGACATTTGTAATCAGCTGTAACTGCAATGGTTTAAGCTTGATTGGTCTAAAATTCATGACCTCTGCGAAGTGATGATCATTTTATGGGGTAGAATTGAATTTAACACCTTTGTATTTGTTTCATAAGCCTATCTCCCTCAACCTTGTTTCATACCTTGTCTAATTCCTGAAATGCAGCCAAACATTGTGTCAAACCCATAAGTTTACATGCAGGTCCATAAAAAGTGCAAATTTGCATTAATTGCAACATCCTGCCAAAAAAGTAGACAGCGTGTATGGTTATGTGTCATCTTGCTCTCAGGCCCTTTGCAAAGTGAATGGATTCCAAAATTTGACCAATAGGCTAACCAATCCCATCAACTATCCAACAGACACTTTGACAGTTTGCCAAGCAGACATATACAGCTGCTTGTCCACAACTACAAGAAGAAAGCTCTGACATTACATGTCACTGATCTCCTTCCACTTCTTTACAGATGAATGCTGGGTAGGCATAACCATGAATGTGGCTCTGTTCGCCAAATCCTCGCTGTCCTTCGTCGAGGATATGATGAAATTCATGACACCAGAGCTGAAGGAACTCATCATAGAAGCCATTGTGAAACTGTATAAGGCTCAGCTGACACATTTCAACAATTCATTGAAATCAGACAAATTTCTGAAAGACGTGAGTAATGTTTACCAGTTCATAGGTAAATGTTTTATACCTAAAATGTGTAATTATCAAAGTGTTATTTCATGTTGTCTAGTACTTACAAAATAAGTAAATAAATATAAATAGGTAAATAAAACATCAATTGTGCAAATAAATATATAAATAAATGGGTGATAAATATATAATTGTTTCAGGTAAATGCTGGCTATGCAGTGTTAAACATTTCTTTTTCAGCATGCATTCATTGTGAAGAATGCAGAGTTTGTACAGCAAGCCATTCTCAGCAAGGCTGTGAACACTCTAAAACAAGATGAGGCTACGATCCCAAAGCAGTTGCTTCTTCTCCAAGAAGATTACGCCAGATTGAAAAGGATTGCAAAGGTTTCATGACCCTAGCTTCAAGAAAACTGTGCAGACTTTGTCAATTTTGCAATGCACCTGAAGAAATGACAAGTGCAATATCATTCATGTATATCATGTTAGCGTTCGAGACTGCGGACATCCAGGCATTTGTCATTTTTTTGGCGCCAACGTAGATACATGTACTCGCTCTCACATGGCCTTAACCTTGTCTAAATAACATGGAAGTTAATACAAAACTGCTTCACGGTCCCATAAGTCCAAAGCCAAGTTGTGTTGCAGGCTATAATTTCTGGTTAGTAGTTCATGATTCTCAGAATTTTGTCCAATGTGGTTCATTTCCCTATACTTTCCCAGGGGCCTCCGTGGCTCTCACCAATGCGGTCACTGTGAGTTCACTGTGAGCTCATGCTGGCCTCCTCTCCGGTCGTACGTGGGAAGGTCTTCCAGCAACCTGCGGATGGTCATGGGTTTCCCCAGGGCTCTGCCTGGTTTCCACCCACTGTAAGGGTGGCCACCGTGGTATAAGTGAAGTATTCTTGTGTACGGTGTAAAACACCAATCAAATGAATGAATAAATAAATATACCTTCTGATTTCCCTACACCTTCCCATTTCCCTATTCCTTCCCAAGTTATCTTTCACCTCGACGTCTGCTTGCAGCTGACTTGTATGAGCGAAGTGCCCGAATATCTGAGGTCTCAAATTAGCTGGGAAATGTGTTAGAAGATTGAACAAAGGATAGGAAATATTGAAGGATCTTCATAAATGATTCAGTTTAATCCAACCGATTTCTAACTAAGCTTTCTTCAAATAGTGCTTACATATTTCTGTGAAAGGGGCCATCAGATGTGATTATGGTAATTAACATTTCTCATACAGATGTCACTTAAACTTGTAGTATGTCTCTGCCCCGTCTCTGAAGATGCTGTCTATAAATGAATGATTATTTATTCATACCATACCATGAATGTTCGCATGTTCTGAATGTTTTTACACCAATTACATAAGGTACTTTACACTGTATACCATTCTTAGTGACGAATTTATTACACTGTTGTTGTCAGTACAGTACTGTACATCACAGAGCTAACATTTATGTGTGTATGCAAATAAAATACCTGTTTTTATTCAAACCATAAGGTTTTTTGGAAATATACAACTGTATGTATGTATTATATTTAGCCTTGACTCGTTTAGAAATCTTAGTTCTTTTAGTGCTCTGAATGACAATAATACCCGTGTGGCTTTGTTGATAGACATGTAGCACACGGTCAGCGCTACATGTATCTTGATGTGACAGACTTTTCGCGGACTTAAAAGTGGATCAGTCGTGTGTGAATTTTGTAGACTGATTGAGTTGGTCAAATGGTTCAGTCCTAATCATGGTGGGTTCTCCATGTACTTGGCAGCCTGTTTTCAGCGTTGATGCAAGGTTCATTCTAATGACACCAAATGAAACACCTCTCATGGTTAGATTATTTGTCACACCCCACCCAGTCAGAGCTACATGTACATATAGTGTAGACACCAGATATGACACCTCTGCCAGCCATTGTGTACAGTCAGAACTACACATTTGTGACATGGTTATTCACGCCTTCACCCCCTACCCCAACACATTAAAAATATTTTAGTGTGACTGGAGTCAGCTACCATTTTTGGATTTAATGATGTACACATCTTGAACACATATATAAGTTTTAGTCACATAACATGGAAAGAGAAGTAAAACAGAACTGACAAAAGAAGTGTGTTTACAAAAGTGTCAGCAGTTGACTGTCACAACTGTAGTTTGTGTCGCATGATGAGGTGTCAGCAGTTGACTGTCACAACTGTAGTTTGTGTCGCATGATGAGGTGCAGTTTCTTGAACTGGGGCCGATACCCCGTCTCACCATACCAGGCCCTTAGGGCCTCATCACGCTGCTGAGCGTTTGGTAATGAAGATGTTGTTGCTGTGAGTTTCAGCTCATGCTGGTGTCCTCCTCTCAGGTGTACATGGCAAGGCCTGTCAGCAACCTGTGAATGGTAGTTTCCTCCGGGCTCTGCCTGGTTTCCTCCCACCATAATGCTTGCTGCCATCATATAAGGGAAATACCCTTGAGTATGGCATAAAACAACATTCAAAGAAATAAATTTAGTCAAAACACCCAAGATCAAGTTACAAAAGAAAAGATAACAAATCTTTATTGAATAATTGCTCTTTAAAACTGAAATGAATGCTAAAACATTTCAAATACTGTCACTTAGGATGATATAAGAAATACTAAATAATAAATACTGGTAACTCTTGTTTTTAAGTCAGAGATTCAAAAAATATTGCACAAATAAGTTGACATAACACAGGGTAGGCCTGTACAGGCCACACCAAGTCAAAAATGTATAGAAAAAAGTGAAAAAACAATAATCATATTTATATACATAAAAAATATGACAGACATAAACAAATGTAAAAATTAAACAAATTTTCATGACCCACATGGTTACGATTAAAAACATTTTCATACATGGACTAGGTGTGTCAGGCCACTGACCCTCTTATATTTCAAACCAGGAGATGAAGCAGACTTTTATCCTCTGGAAGTCAGCCCTAAATATCTGTAAACTACCACTTTCAAACCCTTGCAGGAGTATTTTTCCATGGCAAGTCTTGACAATATTACTCCTGGTTATCTTTAACAAGTAAAATCAGTTCTTCAGTTCTGTTCCATAGTCACTGCCAGACGTATCTCACATTCTATAAAAGCCAAATCACCAATTGCACACATGCTTCTTAAAGACTAATGATGCACAATTTATTTCTTGCACAAGTGTCTGGATTCACTTCCGACACCGAAGAAGCCTCTGGAAGGCTATATGGATTGGTCTAGTTTAATAACATAACACACTGTGCCTAATGGGCTTATTTCTAAGTCGTATTACAGACTATCTGAATTACAGTGTGGGTTACATGTACCTAGTGTGTCAACACTATCCTAGTTTAAATACATGTAAAAGATTGATTTATTTACAGAAACTACTTTGTACTCGTTAACATCATATTTACGGTATATACATGCACAATGTTGTCAAATAAGCCACTACTGGAACTTTCATGAATGATGATGATCCGACTTTAAATATCTTCTAAATCACACACTCTTATAAAAACAAGCAATTTCTCACCATATGAGGTTAAATAAAGAAATAAAACTTACATGTAACATTGTTTGGAACATAATCTAAGAACAGGGAACAACATACAACATAACACTGTATTCCTTGCATGTTGTACTGTGATGTCCATTACAGACTGCTTCACACATATTTTGGAATGTTGGATAAGACAAAATCTATGTGTCTTATTGATATATATACAAAATAGTGAAAAAATCGAAAACAAAAACAATAAAATAATCGGGCTTAATATTTTTTTCGTTGTTTCTGAGCATTTTCATCTTTGTTTTATAGCAAAATGAATGGATAATGAAAAGGCCTGATATATTTTGATAAAATGGTAATCTAATGAAAACCCTTATCAGAATTCTTACTGAAAATCAAAATCACTATCAGATGAAATAGCGAAATGAAAAGCAGCATAAGTCATCAAGGCAGCTATAAAATCAGGACTAAATTCATGGATTAAATATCCAAACATATCCATACTATAAAACTGCAATAAGATTACATGCATTTGTTAGGAAAACATTTAGTGGCTCTAAAAATACTTGCAAATGTCTCAAGATAACGGTCATTCTCATAGATTTTTAAGAGATGGACAACATATTTCTGACAAAGGCCTTTTTTTATTAGCAGGCTAATAGGTCCTGAATAACCCGGGTCTGTTGATAGCCTATATCTATTATACATGTGTCATTAAATTAATGGTGAAGGTGTCCATCAATGCCATCGCCACTACTTGGCACTACATGACCAGCGCATTTATCAAACAGGGGAGACAACTCCATTTCATGTTGCCCTAAGAAGAGTTGAGATGTGTAAACTAACTGCAGTCAAAACGATGACAGCAAAACAAGCTGGAAGCAAACTTTCCCCACTCGCAAACACAGTTGGGTCAAACTTAAAACAGTTAATTTTGCTGTCAACAACTTCAAAGTTCTGTGATTCACAGAATGTCTGTCCATCCTCATAATTAGAACCTGGTGGAGACAGAAAGCAAAGGAGTTAAATATGAGAAAAAAATTTCTACCCACAGCAATCCCCCTCCTAGTCTTAATAATTCAGAGCTTTGAAATAATGATATAATGATAATGCATGATTCAAAGATGCTTGTATATACCATGTTCCATCTAATATTATACCAGGCAAACAGTAGTTCTGAAACACTGAATCACCAGGTGCTGCTTCCAATACTTGATGGAACTGTTCAATGTGACACATCTTTTAGACTTTGTTGTGATTTTAAACAAGAAGAAAACATAAAAATGATGTCAAAATAACATGAACGAGAGTCAAAACTTACTTGCAAATCTGATTTTTAATATTTTTTTTTCAGGAGAAAATTGCATTTGAAAATATTTTTGTATTATGGGTATTTGGAACCACCTTTTGGTATTTGTTGTCATTGCATAATAATGTTCTAAATAAGGATGTGATGCATATCTAATAAACTTACCTGAATGTAAATTTGTTGTTTATATCCAAACATGCATTTAAGCTGAATTATAATAATATTTATGAATACATTATAAATATACATAAAACCAAAATCCAAGCATGCATGAGCAGACGTTTGCAGAGAAACGACCTCTTACCTATCATACTGCCATTGAAATAGGCCTCCTTACAATGAAAATAAAGTGAAGCACAGAAGTCAGCACACACTTTCACCTTACTGAAAGAGGATTAAAATATACAACCAAATGTTAATAATGATCACAAATTAAAAAAAAAAACAATAACTCTTACCGTGCCAGTATTAGTTACATGTGTAGTGTGAAATTGATAAAGGAAAGATTATTACAGAATTTTCATCAGAAAATTTGTTGATAACAGTCTTGTCCTGGCTCATGGCAAGGTAGGTCAAGCTGAGCCTGCCAATCAAAATAATAAGATACTTTGAGGAAGTATTTATTTATTTATTTATTTGATTGGTGTTTTCAAGAACTCGTACTCATACTCAAGAATATTTCACTTATATGACAGCGGCCAGCATTATGGTGCGTGGAAACCAGGCACAGCCCGGTCGAAACCCACGACCATCCGCAGGTTGCTGTCAGACCTTCCCACATACGGCCAGAGAGGAAGCCAGCATGAGCCGGACTTGAACTCACAGCGACCGCATTGGTGAGAGACTCCTGTGTCATTACGCTGCGCTAGCGCGCTAACCAACTGAGCCATGGAGGCCCCACTTTGAGGAAAAACAGGGTTTGAAAGCATTACCCTCATTATTCCACCAGAGTCCAGGAAATGTATCAACTGAATACAAAAACATTTTTTATGTTTTTTACATTTACAAAAACCATTTTTATGAATGAATGAATTCTTCAACCTTTTCTCATGTTTGCAAGGTGTTTGTCAAACATATTCTGAAGGCATCATTCTGTGTAGGCTGGTCAATTTATACTTTTTGTGGAGCCCTGAAATCGGCCAATCCAACCAATGTAGTTTTGTCACCAAAAATAAATCATAAACATGCATAAATTGCACTGAATGTTGCTCTTTGATATACCAAAAGGTTGAGGAATTAGGGTAATTATGGTTGAATGTCACATTTGCAATATTTCAGCCATATCATGGTTTTTATAATGATTAATACATAGTAACATACTCTTTGATCCAGACATGTTGCTCTGGACTGCAGAAGTAGCACATGAGGTAATTCATCTGGTGTTTGCAGGAAGTTGAGGCCTTGTACAGAGGATCCGCATTTGAGAACACAGATGTGACCTCAGTCCTCTTACAGCAAGCATCTTGGCCGTACCATGAGCAGTTCACTAAACCTTCAGCCACAGTGCTGTAACGTGTCACACCTGCGAAAATTAAAATTGAAGGATTTTAATTAAGAATTTTGATCAGAAAATCTGTTCATAATAGTATTGCCATTCAGCCTGACTCATGGTATATTGCGTCAAGCTATCCAATCAACGCCCTGGTTAATTTCTGTTTGTTAGCCACCATGGCCCCATCCCCTCAGAGTCTATGAGATGTTTCAGTATGCGTTTTTTGATTCTTAAGGCAAATCACTCCCAATATAGAGAGGCTTAATGGTAGGTACTTGGTGTTGTTTGGTACATTATTATTTCCTCTCCAAGCATATACCAAGGAAGAAGGAGCCAAAATGATATTTCGGGTGCATGTAGAGGGTGAAGACTGCTCATCATTGACATATAGCTGCCATCCCAAAATTTGACGTCTAGTAAACAGCTTGAAATATGACTTACAGATAAAAAAAATATAATAACATACTCTCAGAAAAGTCTGAGATTGCTCTGATGTTAGGTTTGGCAAATATTTTGTTCAGCCAGGGACAGTCTCAAAGCAACGTCAGAGAGCACATCATCTACAAACCTGCTGTAGTTATCTGCCCTTGTCAAATGTGCTGAGGCTGGAAGCACAGTGAGTCGCTTTGAGCATTACCATAGAATCTTAGGACAATGAAAACAACTGATCGATGCTGTACTTGAAATAAATCAGATGGAAAATCATGAAACATGTGGGACGTCAACCTTAAAGTCTTGTAGATGTATTTGATGGATAATTTTTGCCTCAAACACTGTGTCAAATTGCCACTGCAAGTGTATCAGGCTTTTAAAAGGAGCACCCTCCGATGTTGGTTTGGGTAATCCTTGACTGAACAAACTTTTGCCAAAGCTAACACCAGAGCATTCTCTATACCGATATTCCAAGAATGACAGGATGGTGATTGTATTGCCCCCATGATGCATTTAAAGCTCACATGAGCAAAGAACATCTTTAATGGTATTACTGACATGTAGTATTAACATCCAGACACCACTTAAATTTACTGCTTTATACCCACAGAAGCCTTGCATTACACTGTACCGCCATCTGAGATTAGACATCTTATCTTAATCAGCAATCATGGGCATATCAAAGTCATTTCTTCCAAATATTGAACATTAATATGATCGTCACGCCATATACACATAAGATGATTTCTTTTGGTCACACAGTATATATGTAGCTGTGCAAATAAAATGAAACTGAAATACTGTCAATGTCAATGCAAATCAGCAAATCGGCGCTAAAACTGCGTGAAAGTGAAAGGTAAACAAATTAACACACACATTTCCCTATGAAATAATCAAAAGTGTGCGTCCAGTTAAAGCTTACCAAAATATGGGCAAGTTCTTCCATTTACCTGCACCATGTACTCTTCACACAGAACCAAAGAAAATACGGCGAAAACTAGAAAAATACAAATGAAATGACGACACTCGATTGGAACAGCCATGGATGCCATTCCGATTTGACAGTCTCGTGCCATCGCGCTTCACGTTACATTACGAGATCCAAAATGGCAGCCTCCTGGAAGAAGATGCGTGGACAGCTCTCTCCATCTTTTGTATGGAGGCTGATGGTTGACCCGAATTTGTCTTTACCTGTAATGGTATTGATTCTGATGGCGGAGCTGGTTGTGAATGTTTTTGTCATCGAAAGAATTAAGTGTAAGTAAATAGTGCTTGTTTTATCTAGCGTGCAGTGATTGATTGATCGTAGTCGTTTCTGTTATTTTTGCTTTTTGAATACTCTAATAGTGACAGTCATTTTTACGTGGAGTACTTCTCAAACAAATTGGCATGAGTTTCAAACTCTGAAGTCCGTTGCATTCGTGGCAAAAAAACTCGCCTGAGCTCAGTATAAAATGATGAGGTTGATTACATGGCCGCGGAGTGATCTCCCTTTAAAAAGTCATTCTGTCGGATATTTCACGCAGGCCCTATGGATCGTTGCCGACAAATTTCACTTTCTCTCAGAAATGTATTCATTTCTACCTGAAAGCCACACCAACTTTCGTTGAAGCTTTTCCCAGGGATAACAGAAATGTCCTTGATTCAAAATAATAGCATTTTGGAGTAAATGTTCAGCTTAGACTGATATTCAGTGGTTTAGAGAATATATTCAGTTTCCTAAAGAGGCATTACTCTGGAATGAGGAAATTTCTGAAGCTCGGCCAAGAACATGACGGCTGCAGAATGTCCCAAATTAAATGACAAGTAGATTGTCAATAATTCCATCTAAAATGGTATTATCGAGAATGAGAGGCCTTTTTGTGACTCAGTAATACTGATATGTAATGGCTACACTCAGAGTAAAGGTGTAGTTTATAAGTAGAAACAGATGTATTTCTGATTGTCTGCGAAATTTTTGGTGATCTGTGTTTCAAGCCTTGTCTATATATATATATATATATATATATATATATATATATATATATATAGATTGTGTGTGTCTAATAGAACTTGGTGTTATAGATGCTTCTTCTTCTTAAGAGAATCATGATGATTACTGTGAGCCCACCGACCAAGTCTGTCCACATCGTCCCTGAACGTTTACTTGTGATGAATTCAATGTGCAGACATTACTCAATGTACCTCCTCAGTCCAGCTAGGAATACAGGCTGTATCTTACAACTCAAGTAGTTGAGTAATCCGAAAATCTTGCCATGTAGCTTAGTTGGCAGAGATTTAGACCTGGTTGCCTTTCCGTTATTCCTTTATTCCTTTATTTGTATTTCGTCATATATTTCAGATACAGAGATAGACTGGGTTGCATACATGCAAGAAGTGGAAGGCGTTGTCAATGGTACATATGACTATATGAAACTGAAGGGGGATACTGGACCATTAGTGTAAGTTTGTTTCATTTTAAAACATTTACATAATACATATTATATTTACAGTTAGAAGGCAAATGGTAAGGGCATATGCTTTCTGATTCAAAACAGCCAGTATGAAATTTAGGAGTAAGAAGTTTGAGAGAGATGCATTTAGAGTCACTGTGTGAGCTTGGTCCCTACGATTTCCTTCACCCATAACATTGGACAATGTTTTTGGTTTGGATGTATTAAAATCCTGAACAGTAGCATTGTTTCATAGTATCTGAAAAAAGTGCAGTTTAGCTTCACTTAAATTTCATCAACTTTCAAGGAAAGAATAATAAATGAGTGTTTGAACCATTACAATGAAAAATCCAGGTACCTTTATTTCCATTGTTTAAAAAATTCATATCACAACGTTCCAAAAGGGATGAAGCAAATGTCGTGCAAGAATTTCAGACAGAGAAGAACTGTGTTATATACCTGAAGTTTTGTGTTTTTCCATTGATGCATTTTACTTGATTCTGATTGATTCATCCACCTCATATGGCCACTTCAGAGGGTTTTTTTTAATATGTGATTAATTTCTAATCAGAATAAAGGAAATATTGGCGTGAAAAGTATCATTTTATTCAGGGCCTAATTGTATTTGTTACGATCATTTTATTACAGGCTGTTATGTACTACTAAAAGGGCTTCTTGCATAGGCTAGTTTGTTGGATGACAACTGTTTGAAATCTTGGAGAGCGTAAAAGGCTTTCCTACATGAATGATTGAAAACCCTCTTCCCGTAATTTTTCCCATTTTTGGGACACTTGGTCTGCTTATTTTAGCCATATTACATATAATTGTTACAGAAATATTTAGTTTTCTTTTTTTTTGCACATGTTTAGTCAATCTGCTCAATGACAAATTCAAACTTTTTTCAAAAAAACTGGAGGGACATGTAATTCTTTCCCATTAGAGCTACTAATATCTGACAGTCCCAAAAATGAGAAGAATGAAGGTATACAAACTGTGATAGTTGGGGAATGTATACATTCACTTGAAAACTTCATATATGTACTCTTCTTGCAGCCTATCAGCCTTTGATGAATGAGATTTGGGGGCCTCCGTGGTTAACACACCAGCATGGTGCAGTGACCCTGGTGCCTCTCATTGATGTGGTCACTGTGAGTTCAAGTCCAGCTCGTGTTGATTTCATCTCAGGCCGTACATGGGAAGGTCTTCCAGCAACCTGAGAATAATCGTCGGTTTCTCCTGAGCTTTGTCCGGTTTCCTCTCACCCTAATGCTGGTCTGTCGTATAAGTGAAATATTCTAGAGTACAGCATAAAACACCAATCAAATAAAGAAAAAAGTGAATGAGGTTTGGGTTTGAGGCTCTCCAGTTGATTCAGCTGTTGCTTTGAGTCAGGTAGCTGGAGATACGCTCTTGTGGCAGTACCCTAAACCTGATCATTGAAATATCTGTTCACAAATCTTCAGTACAGCCTTAAACACCAACCTGTGAAATGAAATAAAATGCTTTTCCTTCTTTAAAAACATGGTAAATTCTATTAATTGTTGTGCAGATATCCGGCTGGTTTTGTGTACATCTACATGCTCCTGTACTATGTCACCGACCATGGCATAAAGATCAAAATGGCTCAGTACATTTTTGCAGCTCTCTATCTGCTGACTGTTACAGTAGTGTTTGACATTTACAGACAAGCAAATAAGGTATGAATGACATTCTAGACCTATACATTTATGTGTACCATGTAGAATTGTATATTTTTCCTTACCTTAAACTCTGATTGACAGCTGTGGTATAAGTGTAATGTTCCAGTGTTAAGTGTATATAACTGGGAGTCATGGGTTCAAATCTAAGTGCAGTCATACTTAGAATAAGCGAATTCAAAGTAAGTGTGAATTGAAGCACCTGGCAAAACTGACCTCAGTTCAGCCTGTAGGAGAGGCTTCAGTGGTGATTCTGAAACTTAGACAATTATTTATCTACCAGGGGGCATCAGAGGTGCTTCACAAACTTTTACTGCAGAGCAGCCTGAGCTTACCGCTTTCACCCTGTTTCCCACTTTGTGTCACCTATGACTTGTTTTGAGAAATTGTTTTTTTTTTTTTGAGCAGGTTCCTCCATATGTGTATTTCTTCATGTGCTGTGCCTCATATAGAATCCACTCCATCTACATTCTCAGGCTGTTCAATGACCCTGTTGCCATGGTGTTTCTTTATGTGGCAGTTGATCTTTTCCTCCGAGGTCACTGGTCCTGGGGATGTTTGGCTTACAGGTAGGGTCCATTTCACAGCATGTCGCAACATGTCATTCTGATACTGTTATCAAACATATCTGTGAATAATTTCATGAATAAAGCATTTTTTATGGAGCTGGGGCCCCTGTGGTCGAGAGGTTAGCATGCCAGCGCAGCATGATAGCCCCGGGGCCTCTGTGGTCGAGAGGTTTGCATTCCAGCGCAGCGTAGTAACCCCGGGGCCTGTGGTCGAGTGGTTAGCGTGCCAGCGCAGTGTAACAACCCCGGTGCCTCTGTGGCCGAGTGGTTAGCATGCCAGCGCAGCACAATAACCCCGAGGTCTGTGGTCGAGTGGTTAGCATGCCAGCGCAGCATGATAACCCCGGGGCCTCTGTGGTCGAGTTGTTAGCATGCCAGCGCAGTGTAATAACCCCGGGGCCTCTGTGGTCGAGTGGTTAGCATGCCAGCGCAGCGTAACAACCCCGGGGCCTCTGTGGCCGAGTGGTTAGCATGCCAACCCAGCGAAATAACCCCGAGGTCTGTGGTCGAGTGGTTAGCATGCCAGCGCAGCATGATAACCCCGGGGCCTCTGTAGTCGAGTTGTTAGCATGCCAGCGCAGTGCGATAACCTTGGGTCCTCTGTGGTCGAGTTGTTAGCATGCCAGTGCAGCGTAATAACCCCGGGGCCTCTGTGGTCGAGTTGTTAGCATGCCAGTGCAGTGCGATAACCTTGGGTCCTCTGTGGTCGAGTTGTTAGCATGCCAGCGCAGCGTAATAACCCCGGGGCCTCTGTGGTCGAGTTGTTAGCATGCCAGCGCAGTGCGATAACCTTGGGTCCTCTGTGATCGAGTTGTTAGCATGCCAGCGCAGCGTAATAACCCTGGGGCCTGTGGTGGAGTGGTTAGCATGCCAGTGCAGCGTAATAACCCTGGGGCCTGTGGTGGAGTGGTTAGCATGCCAGCGCAGTGCGATAACCTTGGGTCCTCTGTGGTCGAGTTGTTAGCATGCCAGCGCAGCGTAATAACCCTGGGGCCTGTGGTGGAGTGGTTAGCATGCCAGTGCAGCGTAATAACCCTGGGGCCTCTGTGGTGGAGTGGTTAGCATGCTAGCGCAGCGTAATAACCCCGAGGCCTGTGGTCGAGTGGTTATCATCCCAGCGCAGCGTGATAACCCGGGGCGTCTGTGGTCGAGTGGTTAGCATCCCAGCGCAGCATGATAACCCGGGGCGTCTGTGGTCGAGTGGTTATCATCCCAGCGCAGCATGATAACCCGGGGCGTCTGTGGTCGAGTGGTTAGCATCCCAGCGCAGCGTAATAACCCCGGGGCCTCTGTGGTCGAGTGGTTAGCATGCCAGCGCAGCGTGATAACCCCGGGGCCTCCGTGGTGGAGTGGTTAGCATGCCAGCGCAGCGTAATAACCCTGGGGCCTCTGTGGTCGAGTGGTTATCATCCCAGCGCAGCGTGATAACCCGGGGCCTCTGTGGTCAGGTAAATAAATCAAATAAATAGTACGTTATTATAAGCTCTGAGCTGTAACCTTATGCTATCAGACTCAGGTGTAAATTAAGGAAAAATTCACTGGGTGATATTCGTAGTGTAAAACTGAAAAGTTTATGAGAAAGAAAACGGACATTTAAGCTGTTTTTATATCTTTTGTTTTACAGTTTAGGGGTCTCTGTGAAGATGAATGTGTTGTTATTTGCTCCTGGACTGCTCCTGTTGCTATTGGTTACACAAGGCATGCTGGGAACAATTAAACACCTGATAATATGTGCTGTACCACAGGTACTGGTGCTAATCATGTGCTCATGTAACTTGTGTAGACTGTCAGTATCAGAACTCATCTCTTCGGTGTTATTAAATTAATTCTAATTTCATGTTTGGTGATAAACAACTGTTAGTGTCACTTGTATGACAAATTATTGTGGTTATAAATGAGTGAAATATTCTTGAGTAAAGTGTAAAACACCAGTCAAATAAATAAATAAATAAATAATTTATATGCTTTGGTATATTCAGAGGTGAGATAACATTAGTCCAGATAAAACTTAACATTCAGAGATTTTTTATGATGCAACAGCCTTGAACTCGAAGCAAATTCACAATTCAGTTGATGAAGATATTTTCAATGATTTCATATTCATATGGTGTCTTTTAAGCTAGGGACTGAACCTTATTTTGCCATATTTTACTTGTCCACAGCTGATTTTAGGCCTGCCATTTCTCCTTACCAACCCTCTGGGATATGTCCGGAAATCATTTGAGTTCAGCCGTCAGTTTTTCTTCCAGTGGACTGTTAACTGGCGTTTTTTACCCGAAGAAATCTTCCTTAATCGTTATTTTCACCTGGTGCTTCTTAGTTGCCACATCATTGCCCTCATTCTATTCCTGATGTACAAATGGAAAAGGTAGGCCTCTCACCACTTTAACTTTTCTTTAGAACTTTGGTCTTTCTAATGTTGCCAACCTCCTCTCCATATTGCTACACATATTAATCTTTTACGAGTTCAGAATTATTGACATTGACAGTGATAACGAGATGTATCAAGAAAAGGCCACAATTGATTTTAGCATTTACGCTCTTCTCATATCAAATCAGCTAAAGGAAACTTGGTATGTGTTATTTGTGTTCAGTTTTATCTATTACAGGTTTAAAGTTTACTTCTACCTTGTTATTGATGAGCTGCATGAAACACAAAGGGCTGCATTTGTTACTGTTTTAGGCTATTTCCTGGCTTCCACTTGGTAGTGAGGATGTCACCTGTGAAGAGCACACTGAGTGTGGACCGTATCCTTCACTTTGGCTTGCAGAGTAATCCCCCCTTGAACATATGTTGGCGTGTGTGCTTATCTCCCTTCGCGTGATTTACACTTGTTGCTGCTTTAAAGAGATACAGAATCCGCATAAACTTGCCTCTCTCTGACAACAGCCAATTAGACTTGATTCTGTATCCCTGTAAGGCCTTATTCTTCCACATGCTTTGATTGCATCTCAGAATTGTTAGAAGTTGTGGTTAAAACCTCACAAGAAAGTGTCAACCAACTGACATTTTAAAATCCATCACCCTCTAAATCAGACAATGGAGACCTGTGATGTACATGTGACAAGCACACAGTGCCCCAGTGGCTTGTTTGTTTGGCAGAATACTCATAATTGTATGCAACTAGACAAACTATGTATTGTTTCCTTGAAATGGACTCAGAAATCCTTTTGCCCTTATTTACAGCAAACTTTTTAGGTCTGTGTTTTAGTCGGACATTGCATTACCAGTTCTATGTCTGGTATTTCCACACCCTTCACTATCTCCTATGGTCCACAGACATGTCTGTGCTTATGAGGTAAGTAGATGGTGAGTGAACCCGTGTCCTAGTAGCCTTAGATGGCTTAGATGTTTCCTACAGATATTGGCGCTTCACCAGTAAGGTTGTGTCTTCAAATCCATGTTGGTCTGCATCAGAAGTAGTGGCTTTACATGTACATCGTGAATCTTGTTGGATAGCTGGGCAGGAGTTACGTTTTTTTTTTTATAGAAACCCAATAAAAACTTATTGTAGAAATGTGGGAGTTTGCACTGGGGGAAGAAGGTTTACAAAATCCAGACCTCAGGTTTACCAGCACATCTGGATGAAAACAATAACCCAGATGCCGGTGATACAGATTGTGTTACTATGCTTACTGGTGTCAGAGTGCTAGTTGTATGGCCAACCTCAAGTTAGTTCCAGCTGAGACTCAGTTTTAAGGATTAATCTACAGTGTAAGTACAAAGAAAACACTAAAGTGAAGTATATATGGGATGAAAACCCTTCAAATATTGTCCACAAAAACAGTTTGATTTATTTTCGTAGAATATTTTTAATGGTCAGGAGTGAAATGTTATATAGTGATCATCTTGTTTTTGCCACCTAACACAGTGCTAGTAGACTTTTGCTTTCAGAATTCGTATACAAATAGGGATAGGAATGCATTTGCTGAAAAGACCTTGAAATAGACTGTTTCAACCAAAGTAAACAGATATGACATACTGGCTATCCAGTAGATACACACAGACAGCTGTAGAGTCTGATTTTAGATCATTTGAAAAATTGATTCATGTCTCCTATAATTAAGTGATATAGAATGTCACACTCGGCAAAGCTACCTCCTCCACAAGTGAATTTTGATTAGAAGATGTGTGAACTAATATTATCATGTGTGCTGCCTGGTTTCCATCGTTTGTTAACCTGACCAATGTCATGTCTCTCTGTCTCAGATGGTCAAAACACTGACTCACTGCAGGTATCAGTCATATGACCAATGTCATGTCTGTCTGGCTCAGATGGTCAAAACACTGACTCACTGTAGCTATCAGATACATGACCAATGTCATGTCTGTCTGGCTCAGATGGTCAAAACACTGACGCGCTGTAGCTATCAGATACATGACCAATGTCATGTCTGTCTGGCTCAGATGGTCAAAACACTGACTTACTGCAGCTATCAGATATATGACCAATGTCATGTCTGTCTGGCACAGATGGTCAAAACACTGACTCACTGCAGTTATCAGATATATGACCAATGTCATGTCTGTCTGGCTCAGATGGTCGAAACACTGACTCACTGCAGCTATCAGATATATGACAAATGTCATGTCTGTCTGGCACAGATGGTCAAAACTCTGACTCACTGCAGCTATCAGATATATGACCAGTGTCATGTCTGTCTGGCTCAGATGGTCAAAACACTGACTCACTGCAGCTATCAGATATATGACCAATGTCATGTCTGTCTGGCTCAGATGGTCAAAACACTGACTCACTGCAGCTATCAGATATATGACCAATGTCATGTCTGTCTGGCACAGATGGTCAAAACACTGACGCACTGCAGCTATCAGATATATGACCAGTGTCATGTCTCTCTGGCTCAGATGGTTGAACACTGACTCACTGCAGCTATCAGATATATGACCAATGTCATGTCTGTCTGGCACAGATGGTCAAAACACTGACTCACTGCAGCTATCAGATATATGACAAGTGTCATGTCTGTCTGGCACAGGTGGTCAAAACACTGACTCACTGCAGCTATCAGATATATGACCAGTGTCATGTCTGTCTGGCTCAGATGGTCAAAACACTGACTCACTGCAGCTATCAGATATATGACCAATGTCATGTCTGTCTGGCACAGATGGTCAAAACACTGACTCACTGCAGCTATCAGATATATGACCAGTGTCATGTCTGTCTGGCTCAGAGGGTCAAAACACTGACTCACTGCAGCTATCAGATATATGACCAGTGTCATGTCTGTCTGGCTCAGATGGTCAAAATACTGACGCACTGCAGCTATCAGATATATGACCAATGTCATGTCTTTCTGGCTCAGATGGTCAAAACACTGACTCACTGCAGGTATCAGACATAGGACCAATGTGATCGTGTGTTCAAATCCAGCTCTTGCTGTTTCGGCATTGTTTTTTTTCTTTAAGTCAAGAGGTGTTTGAGGTGGCTTGCGAGGTGGTTACAGTGGGTGGTATACACCGGCGCTCCTCCACCTGTAAACTTGACCACTGTCATATAAGGGAAAACTTCTAGACACATGACTTTAATCACCAACCAAACCAATCATTCAATCAGTCATAATAAAAGCAATGTCGAACATACAAGGTTTTCTTTTCTCTTATTTTCTTGTAGAGTATTAGTTTTGGGTGTGGTAGAGCTGTCTTGGAACACATTCCCGTCTACAGTGTACAGCAGTGCGGCTCTTCATATCTGTCATTTCTTACTACTGACATCTTTGTGGCGGAACTCTGTGTATACCCAGAGTATGGTGAGAGGTCCGTCTGATACAACAACAACCAGCAAACAGAAGGTGAAAGTAAAACCAAAGCGGATATGAATGTTAGGCTCAGAGTATTATTATAATGACAATTATAATGGCAATTATAACATAATTATTATAAGTGTCGTGCTGGGAATGTAGGGAATAACTACGAACTGGTGAAGCAAATATTTAAATAAGTGTACTTGTGCGAGTATGATGGAGGGTAGACTGAAGATGACTACTCAAAGTGTGCAAACTGAGCGAGTGATTTAGTGAATAAAGCCCATCTTATCTCGATTTATGTTTTCGTATTTCTGTTGATAAATCCCGCCCTCTTTGTGTTCTATTCTGCGTCCATCATGACGTTAGTTGAACCGTGATCTTTCCAGATTTGCCTGATTTATTTTGGTTTTACAGCTGCACAGAGAATTTTCTTTCCTATTGTTTTGGTGTTCTCGGCTAACTGCATGCATGATGTTAAGCCTGATTATACTGAAGACGAAAAGGACAATGACACAAGATTAGTTGACTGTATTTTGGAGGAAGTCGTTTATGCGATCGCATACGAAGCCAAATATTTGTTAGCGCCGAAAACTGCGGGGATTGCCTTAGAACCGAATGTTGAGGACAGTTGATGCCATTCCATAAACCAATCAGAAAGGGTTCTACGTGTAGGTGCGAGGTGACATGTTGAGATGGGGGCCTACATGGCCTGGTGGTTAGCGTGCTAGAGCAGCACAATGACCCATAAGCCTGTCACCAATGCTATCCAGCCCATACTGGCCTCCTCTCCGGTCTTATGTGGGAAGGTCTTGCAGCAACCTGCAGATAGTCGTGGGTTTTCCACGCGCTATGCCTGGTGTCCTTCCACCACAATGCTGGCAGCGGTCTTTTTAGAGAAATATTCCTGAATACCGCGTAAAACGCAAGTCAAATAAATACACATGTAGAGACGGATTCGTCATTACAAAACATTTTCGAACTGAAACAGAAGAATATCGCATACCGAAGGATAAATGTCGTTTTGGATTTTGAAAACATTGTGGTCGTCGCTGTGCGATGGCGCGTAACCTGTGAACAGGGCATCAATTCGCCTGTTTCGTGATTGACACGCTTTGTAACACTGTATAACATTTGATCACTAAAGGGTGTAATATCGCATTTAAGAGAATTTGAATCCCGAGGAAAGTGGCATTTGGCGCTTTTGATCAGCGTTTCATTACTTAATCGCCTTTCTGTATGTAGTTGGTGTGTGTGGGTGGGGGTGGGGGATAGGAGGGGCGAAAGAGGCGCAGTGAGTCTAGCGTTCCATATACACCGACAATATAAGTAAGTGTGGCGTATGAACGAAAGGTGGTATGATTAAAAGAGACGTAACACATATATTGGTAACTTGAGTTATTTAGGAGGGGCGCAATGATAAAAAAAGACGGTCACATATTTTTTCTGACGTGCTTGATAACTCGACTTCACATAAGGAATTCCGAAAAGGCCATGTGGTGCGCCATATAACAAGACCCGGAAACACGTTCTGTGAGATACTTTATCAGTGCATATACACATTTGGTCTAGTGTTATATTTTCTTTTAAGGAAGACACGACGCCTAGTTTTCTGTCATGTCCTGCCCGTTTTTTTTCGAAGGCACCCTGTTTAAACAATGCCATTCCAATGTACTCTTCCCGACTTCAAAATGATCAGAATGTAAGATAACTATGTAACGGCTTTATGGACGGGCTTTTATAGACAACACTATAGTCCACATGTATATATGCATTCATTAAGTATCCCATAAAAAGTTTAAAAGGCGTGACATTTTATTTTCGTGATACTACATCACGGGGATATCACAGTTTAAAGCATTGACCTGAACGCGCATATTTAGGAAATCGAAACATTCATCATGTTTTACCAATCGGGCGCGAGTTATTTTCCATAACCGGAGAACGCAGCTCTACACGAACGTCGCTTAAACCCTATTTAGCCTTTTATCCATATGTACGCAGGGTACGAGTGACGGGACCTAGTATTTCTCGTTTCTCTACCATGGCGCATCCCATGGGTTGTTGACAATTCCAAATTAAAATTGATTTATCGTGTCGCGAAGCACATCAAGGGTCCTCCGTGGCTCAGTTGGTTAGCGCGCTAGCGCAGCGTAATGACCAAGGATCCTCTCACCAATGCGGTCGCTGTGAGTTCAAGTCCATCTCATACTGGCTTTCTCTCCGGCCGTACGTGGGAAGGTCTGGCAGCAACCTGCGGATGGTCGTGGGTGTTCCCCGAGCTCTGCCCGGTTTCCTCCCACCACAATGTTGACCGCCGTCGTATAAGTGAAATATTCTTGAGTACGGCGTAAAACACCAATCAAATAATAATAATACCGAAGCACATCACAAAAAATGGCGGTGACTGTTCCCGCCCCTCTACCGCAATAACTAATTTGTTCATATGAAGACGGATCGGTTGAATTCAGTTCATGTCTTTATCTGCGCCTGACAAAACCTCTGCCTGCGCAACGGCTTAAATTTGTCTGAGCGGTGTGGTCTGTAGGAACCCCGAGAGGTTGATATAAAAAAGACGGTCATCATTCATTGTCTGACTCGTACCTTAGCATTGCTCGCCTCTCCAAACTTTAGATAAGAGCCTGAGGTAATCATGTGTTGCATCCGTAATTAGTATGCCTTATTTAGCGACGTCAGGGTTATCATTGTTCATTCAGGTATAGTTTTATTCATTTTAAAATAAAAGGCTAATAAATGAAAGCCGTGTAAGTGAAACATTCTTGATTACGACGTAAAACACAAATCAGATAGATAAATAAGTAAACATTTACAACGCGTTATGAAATATTTATTTTAAGAAGGGCAATCCATGCAGACTTTCTTTCCGATCGTGCGTCGCGAGGTCTATAAGCAACTTGCGGGTGGTCATCGGTTTCCCGCCTGCAATTGCCGGAATTCCTCTCACCATAAAGCTGTCGTAAGCCAAATATTCTTAAGTACGGCCTAAAAGATCAATCAAATAAATAAAATATATAAAACTTTTACAAATTATTAACGTTTTTTCTATATAATACCGCCTAAAAACTTGATTTCTGTGGTACATGTAAAAGTGATGTACCGGTATAGGGTTTTTGGATCTCATTAGATGACTGCGTGACATCACAGAAGTTTTTTTTGTCTCAAAAAAAAAAAAAAAAAACCAAAAGAAAAACCGTCTTTAATGTTGAAATGGCTCTATTTTTGTTCATGAGTAGGCCTATGTACTACACGAGTAAATGTCACCAGAATGTCATCCAAGGTACAAAAGGTTGTTTGCCATCTATAACATTATTACAGTCAATAAAGACCTGCACAATGGAAATGAAGCATTTAGCTGCATTCAGTTCAGGAATTTTGGAAATAGTTTTCAATGTTTCCAGCCTGGTTTCTTTCCACCCTAATGCTGGCTGCCGTTGTGTAAGTGAAGTATTCTTGAGCACGACGTAAAATACCAATCAAATAAATAAACAGATAAATCAATGTTTCTATGTTCTTTCCACTGATGCTTACATTTTTGATCTTGTTGCACTTTAAGCAGTATTGTGACTTTTTATTCCCCAAATACAAATCCTACGTCTTTCCTTAAACGGATGCAGAACTTTAACACATTGGGGCTCTTTTCAGAATTTGAGGATTCTGATTCTGATTTTGAAGAAGAAAAGGTATTGACATTTGATATGCTGGCTGTCCGTGGTGTGTAGCCTACTGGTGAGTTTCCATAGGATTGGTCATATTGCGCGGAGCCACTCACAGAGGGACACCGTATATATTTACAGTTTGTGCTGAAATATTATTCGGATTAACGTAAACGCCAAATCAGTACATTTATTGATGACATCATACTGCGTACCTAGGTAGGTTAAATCCTGCTCACTTCAACAGTTTTTATTCCAGGATTTCAGTTGTCAGTGAACCATTGTTCGGCGCGGAAGGGTCTATTCGTAGACGTAGGCAGACAATACATTTCCGAACGTGAAGCCCTGCTTCTTTGATCATATTGTTAACAGTATTACGTGTGTCGTTCTCGCTGTCTCGTGGCTTTATGACAGAGATTGTCTTCTGGCTCATATCGCCTCTGGGATTCCGATCGCTGACCTCGTTGTCACCTCCTGTTCATTGACATTGCCCTGGGTCTTTCCGTTACTTCCCGTCATTATCCGCAATTCCCAAAGCTTTCTTCCGGCCGGGGGTAGAGAAGCTCTCCTCCAAAGGTTCCGATGGGTTCGTTTGGCATGGTCTTCTTTCACTTTGTCTGCTTTTGAAATCCTTGAAGTCTGGAGGTTTTATGTGGAATTCGCTTTGTCATATTTTTCGCACATTTCATAAGTTTTCCATGACAGAAATTGTCTTTAATGGTGTATCGCTTGAAGAAAAACAGAAAAGTTCCCGAAGTGTACCCAATGCTGATGATAACCCAATGCATGTAGGCGATGTAGCTGTATGTAGGCGATGTAGCTGATATTAACCCAGTTCAAGTCAGTTGATGTTGACGGTGTGCCTGATGTTAACTCAATACAGATCAGTTGATCTTGGCGGTGTGGCGGATGTTAACCCAATATAAATCAGTTGATGTTGACGGTGTAGCTGATGTTAACCAAATGCAAATGAGTAAACGTTAAGGGTGTAATTGATGTGTACCTAATGCTAATCGGTTGATGTTGACGATATAGCTTATGGCAACCTAATAAAAATCATTTGATTGTTGGACGAGCGGAAATCTGTTGAAAATGTTTGTTGACAGTTAGACCAGTTAAGACCATTGAAATCAGCTGGTGTCGGCAATTACTTGATAAGAGCATAAGAAAAGGGAAATGTAATTCACACTAGTTGATGGTAAATGGCTGAAAATAGTTGGTGTTGGTGGCTTATTAGGTGAATAGTTAGTTGATGTTGGTGGTTTGATTGCTTAAGAGCGGGGGGGGGGGGGGGGGTAGATATTACAGTTGCATGATGCTTAGTTGATGAATATTAGTTGATGTTGATGGTTGAACTGATGATTAACGGGGGATATTTTTGTTACATGATGCTAGGGGCTTAGTTGATGAATATTAGCTAATGTTCGTGGTTTAGTTGATGAACGACAGGGGGGTATTATAGTTATATGCTGCTAGGGGCTTAGTTGATGAATATTAGCTAATGTTCGTGGTTTAGTTGATGAACAGCGGGGGATATTTAAGTTATATGCATCCAGGGGCTTAGTTGGTGAATATTAGCTGATGTTCGTGGTTTAGTTGATGAACAACGGGGGATATTAGTTACATGATGCTAGAGGCTTAGTCGATGAAAATTAGTTGATGTTCGTAGTTTAGCTGATGAACAACGGGGGATATTAGTTACATGATGCTAGAGACTTAGTCGATGAAAATTAGTTGATGTTCGTAGTTTACCTAATGAACAACGGGGGATATTAGTTACATGATGCTAGAGGCTTAGTCGATGAAAATTAGTTGAAGTTCGTAGTTTAGCTGATGAACAAAGGGGGATATTAGTTACATGATTGCTAGAGGCTTAGTTAATGAAAATTAGTTGAAGTTCGTAGTTTAGCTGATGAACAACGGGGGATATTAGTTACATGATGCTAGAGGCTTAGTCAATGAAAATTAGTTGATGTTTGTAGTTTAGCTGATGAACAACGGGGGATATTAGTTACATGATGCTAGAGGCTTAGTCGATGAAAATTAGTTGATGTTCGTAGTTTAGCTGATGAACAACGGGGGATATTAGTTACATGATGCTAGAGGCTTAGTTGATGAATAGATGGTTTAGCCGATTAACGGGGAAAGGGGGATATTATGGCTACATGATGCTAGAGGCTTAGTTGATGAATTTTAGTGGATGTTGGTGGTTTAGTTGATGACAAAAGTAATAAAAGTTGCTGATTTTATTAATGGAAAGACCAGGAAAAATAACCTGCAGCTAGATTTTTTCACGTGTGTTGACCTCTTCATCAAGCCTCTGCTTCAAAGCTGTACGATGCAAGAGCAGGGTTTTCACCGTGCAGTAATTCTGACTTCATACTACTTTGTTGTTCGTGAATATTCATGACCATCACGCAACAACTGGCGCATCGACTGCATCCGAACACCGACATCCACCATTTGTTACACCCTTGACTCCATTGCTAGGCGCAAGTCGGCTATACACTCGGCATTTTCCGGAAAAAATGATAAATTAACGGAACCTGCGTGAATACGGTTATAGTTAATTAATGAGATGGGGAGCTTTGGGGTGAAATATTGTTTAAATAATGAACACAAACAACTAAACTAAAACCAAAAACGATTTTCGGGGAAGATCAGCCTCGCCCGACTTAGTAACCCAGTAACATGATTGAAAATCATGCACGCTGTCCAAGCCAATGCGGCTGTTACTCAGATCTGTGGTGATTATGGCCTTGCGCTTTTTGTAGTTTAAGGAGAACAGTGTAATATGAAATCACTATTGCTTTTGAGCCTAAAGAAGGATGTATTGGCATGTCACGCACAGCACAGGTAACTTCCAAGCTAGTAAATGCATTAACTCAGAGCGATTAAATGTGGAAGCAATGCTGGGAACATGGTCAACCGACCTCAAAGCTAAACAAAAGAACACTACAGAATGATAGGCTCATCGACAGCCCCAGTTTAACAATACATGACTTTTTCTGAAAGGAGTTATCTCTACATAACTTCGTCGGCCAAAGACGTTTTTATGAATACCTGTTTCAGTGTGTGCGAATGTAAACTGTAGTAAACGGCGGTTAATCGCCTGATATGCTGTGTTCACAAACCGCTTAGTGTGTGTTCCGATTACTCTTTGCGTGTTCCAGGCGATTTCTGGCGGTTTGAGTGGGCCATTGAGAAACAATAGCTAAAATTATGAGCGCCTCACGTCACCTTTGGTTTGTGGCCGTCATAATGTTAGCGTCTCTGAAAATAAAGCACTGATTTTATGGCGTGCAATTGCTCCATAGTGAGCGATGAAAAGACAGATATAAAAATATGTCACCATAGTCATTCGTTTGATCAGTCAGATTCAGAATGAAGGTCAAGTAATTTATTATTATTTATGAATCATACCGTAGTCTTTTGAAATACTTCAGCGTGCGAAAAACGAAGAATATTTTATGGGGTAAAGAAGCACCCCAAGGTGCGAAATGCTTGATTTCACTTTAAACGAAGACGCTGGCTACACTATGACACTATATATTAAGAAAACAGTTCCGTTTTATTATCGCTCTGCACAATCTCCTCGTCAATCCTTTGATTTGTCTCAAGAATCAAACACTTCAAACTGGCTCCACAACTGATATCTGAATTATATATTACCTTCTCAAGCCAATTTTTGCGAAGTCATCGTGAGCCGATTTACGCGAAAGGGTTCGTGACTCGGACAAATCCTCAGTGACAATATCTCTTTGGGATATGCGTGTGTTAAAAAATTCAGCTGAATCTAATGAAAAACTGAGCCCAAAACTGTGTCTCCTAAAAAGATATTACAATTCTCTGATTAACAGCAACTATTGCAACCATATGTATCTAATTGTCTGGAATCAGATGAAAGACATTAATAGACTCAATATAGACATGTACAATTAATTGGATGGTATTCGTGAACCTAATGGGTGAATGGCCCGGTATGTCTATCGAATAACTGACAAAATAAAAATGACAAAGCAGCGACGTAAGAATTGCATGTCCAATAAAAGTGTTTATTTCAGAGGCGAAAGGTCGTTTAGGCTGAAAGTAGCAGTTGAACTGGAATCAAAGTGTAAATAAGACGGGTGGATTCAAAGTTGTTGAATCCACCAGTGTGTACTATTTTCATTTAACTTAAATCACAGAGGGGTAAAGAGAAATGCTGCTCGTTGTACACCATGAGTGCGGCCATGTTGAATAAGACGGGCTAAACTGAGGATGTGAAACGGCCCGCTGCGTTGTATTGCAGCTCTTATTGAAATGAATTACTCCCATTTAAAAAATTGCTTCAATAATCATTACAAGTGCAATACTTATTGAAATAAAATATTTCAACAAGCTTTGCATTGTAACTTCTAGTGAAATAATGATTTCAATAAACGTGGCAATGGCAACCCTTATTGAAATGTTACGGGTTTTATTGACGATTATTAAAATATTTTTAGAATGATTGTGTGGAGCAAAAACTTTATTAAATTATTCCAAGCTGGCATCGGAAATGGCTTAACAACAACATTAAATGGATTATGAAGTTTTTTTGCTTGTATAATTTTCACTTGATTTCACGTTCCCTGGGGTTTTCGGAATGATTTGATCTGGATGTACATCTATGTATGGGGATATTTCTGGGTGTATTGAGGTACTTGTATTTCTTGGTTCTCTGTTTATTAGTCTCAAACCGGTAACCGCGGGATTATATGTTTTCACCCCGTCTATCAGTATATAAGTCCGTCAGTCCATCACAACATCTTTCCAAAAGTTATTTGAAAACGATTCTTCGCACCGAATTGAAATTTTGTACATGCCATCACCGTGACAAGTTAATGATGAAGTTCAAGTTTTGGACACCTATGTCTTAAATGAACACATTATGACCGCTATTGTCCATTGAGTTTTCCGGACTTTTTTCTAATCGGATCATAGTATTGAATATTGCCTGAGCAATTTACAGATTAAGTTCGAATTTCGGCCCCTTATGCCTAATTTGGGCAACATTATGGCCGTTTTTATGCACTTTTCTTGACTTTTTGCACAACGGTCCGTCATATTGGAATGGAACTTGGTACATGGCTTTACCATAATAAGGTACACATCGACTTCGAGTTTCCGACCCTTAGCCTACGTCCAATGTGGACAAGATTATAGTTGGTTTTGTCCAAATATTTGAACTTTTTTTTTAAGAAAACGGATCGATCGTAATGAATTAAAAGTTTGTACAAGGCTTCAGCATATTTAGTTAGAAGTGATTTTCGAGTTTCGGTCTACTGCGTCCAACTTGAACACATGTACGACCGTTTTTGAGCAAAACACTTAAAACGGTTGATCGTATTGCTCTCTTTGGTCGTGTAAGCGGCTATTGATTGCCAGTTGGGCAGGTTCGAGTAACAACAGAATTAAATATTATGTTAAACTTCAATAGAAAAAGGTCAGCCTGAAGTAGGAAGTTGGAACAAAGTCATAAGAATGCACGACAGGGCTACAATCTCCATCGCATCCCAACCTCAACCCAGCACCAACCTCAACCTAGCACCAACCTCAACCCAGCACTAACCTCAACCCAGCACCAACCTTACCCCAGCACCAACCTCAACCCAGCACCGACCTCAACCCAGCACTAACCTCAACCCACCACCAGCCTCAACCCAGCACCAACCTTTCCCCAGCACCAACCTTGTCCCAGCACCAACCTTACCCCAGCACTAACCTCAACCCAGCACCAACCTCAACCCAGCACCAACCTCAACCCAGCACTAACCTCAACCCAGCATCAACCTCAACCCAGCACCAACCTCAACACAACACTAACCTCAACACAACACTAACCTCAACCCACCACCAGCTTCAACCCAGCATCAACCTCAACCCAGCACCAACCTTACCCCAGCACCAACCTCAACCCAGCACTAACCTCAACCCAGCACCAACCTTTCCCAGCACCAACCTTACCCCAGCACTAACCTCAACCCAGCACCAACCTTTCCCCAGCACCAACCTCAACCCAGCACTAACCTCAACCCAGCACCAAACAACCCACCACCAGCCTCAACCCAGCACTAACCTCAACCCAGCATCTACCTTACCCCAGCACCAACCTCAACCCAGCACTAACCTCAACCCAGCAATAACCTCAGCCCAGCACCAATCCCAACCCACCACCAACCTCAACCCACCACCAGCCTCAACCCAACACTAACCTCAACCCAGCACTAACCTCACCCCAGCACCAACCTTATCCCAGCACTAACCTCAACCCAGCACCAACCTCAACCCAGCACCAACCTCAACCCAGCACTAACCTCAACCCAGCACCAACCTCAACCCAGCACCAACCTCAAGCCAGCATCAACCTTATCCCAGCACCAACCTCAACCCAACACTAACCTCAACCCAGCACTAACCTCAACCCAGCACCAACCTTATCCCAGCACTAACCTCAACCCAGCACCAACCTCAACCCAGCACCAGTCTCAACCCAGCACTAACCTCAAACCAGCACTAACCTCAACCCAGCACCAGCCTCAACCCAGCACTAACCTCAACCCAGCATCAATCTCAACCCAGCACCAGCCTCAACCCAGCACCAACCTCAACCCAGCACCAACCTCAACTCAGCACCAGCCTCAACCCAGCACTAACCTCAAACCAGCACCAACCTCAACCCAGCACCAGCCTCAACCCAGCACTAACCTCAACCCAGCTCCAGTCTCACCCAAACTAACCACCTGCCTACCAAAATCCACACACCAACAAAAACACAAAACTCCCCTTTCCCCTTTGCTCTGTTAATTAATACAGATTAATAATTAATAAGATGAGAAATGAAATCCGCAGGAAAAACGCCTGAATTTATCATGATAATTTCAGTCAGACACTTTATGTGCCATGCCAGAATTAATTGGTTGGCCTTATTGAAATAAATAGTTCAGTACGCGTTGCAAATGTAATTGAAATACTTATTTAATTAAGGGTTTCATTGGAATTAATGAAATTGTTTCAATGAACGTTACAATTGTAACGTTTATTGAAACAGTTATTTTAATAACGGTGCTTTATTGCAATAAGGGCTGGTACAACGCCGAGCAACGAAGCAAGTATTTTATGCATGCTCACCCTCTCGGTTGATACTCTTAAAGTCAACTGCTGCACGCCTTGTGCGATACCTGCCTTTGTCAATTTGTATGAGAACTCCAATGGAACTACAGCTTCTGGATTTTTGAAATGTTTTACAAGATTTCATAAATGACAGAACATATCATGTCACATCGAGAGTAAACTGCTAGCAGAGACAAAGTATTTAGATTAGTATCGTTTTCGAAATGTGTTTACGTGCACCAATGCAACTGCCTATTTGTAGTTGTTTAAAAACAATTTTTAAAATCACTGACAAAACTACTAAATTTCAAATTCCCGAAATCCTGTTCTGTCGGCGAGGCCATGTTATCAGCTTCCCTTCCTTTAACATGTTAGACAGGTAGAAATTATTGTGATAAAGTAGGAGTTACTAGGTGTCATTCAAGCACTCTCTTATGGGATGAAATCACTTGGCACATTGAAATCTTTCCAAGGGCCTGGGGGCCTCCTTGGCTCATTTGGTTAGCGCGCTAGCACAGCGTAATGACCGAGGAGTCTCTCACCAATGTGGGCGCTGTGAGTTCAAGTCACAGATGCTGGCTTCCTCTCCGGCCGTACGTGGGAAGGTCTGGCTGCAACCTGCGGATGGTCCTGGTTCCCCCCCCCCCCCCCCCCCGGGCTCTGTCCGGCTTCCTCCCACTGTAATGCTGGCCGCCGTCGTATAAGTGAAATATTCTTGACATCAATCAAAAAAATAAATAAATCCAAGGGCCTGAAAGTTTAATCATGGTGCTTTAATACACTTGCACTGTAGACTATATTTGTCATGTTGTAATTGATTTGGCACCCGTCTAGTCGTGATTCGATCTTCAGTCTTCGCGGAAACTCACCAAGCTTCAGCGAAAGTATGAAAAAGTAGGACCGTCTGTGTCATATCATCGGCCATTGTTCGCCACTCAAGAGTAGGCCCACATATTGCGTTTCAGACTGAAGAAGACATATGGCTTTACACTGTTGGATGGAGAGTGAGGGTTGAATACTTTACATTTTCACACAATTTGTGACAGAAGTTCAGCATTCTCTGACATTTAGGTCACACTTCTAATCTGTCCTGCCTATTATCCGATGCCTTGTGGAAATCACATTTCTGTGTAGACGTTCATAAATCTTCAATTTTCCTCACCTAATTATCCACAAGTCTGATACAGGAGGATACCTGCCGAACCGCAAACACCAAGGCCTGTACTGAGCTACTGGGACGTCACAAGCACGCTTACACTAAACCAGTCATTAGTAAGACTCCAGGGCCCCGTTTCACAAAGATGTTGTACATGTACGATATTGCACATATAGGACAATGGTACGGTAATAGTGACGTACAAAATATCGTACGACAAACTTCTGAATGGTGAAGTTCGTTGGCTCGGCCATCCCCGGATGACAACATCAACACCTTTCAAGCGCCAGCTCGTCACTACTTTCATCCATGACGTAAGTTTACATGTAGATCAGTTTTCCACAGAACATCGACGTTTAACCAGCGTCTTGTGTTCGGTCGTCTGAATGTCCATACTTGGTTAACGTTACTGAAACTCATCACAATCTGCAACAGCAACCATGTCAGATTTCTATCAAAGCAGTGGTCAGTCTGGCCCTCTCGTTGACAGAGGAAATCTGCACGGAAATGTGTTTTTTTTCCTGTTTCCTCCAAGTGTTAACCCTATATATTCCGAATCCATCCCGGTATGCATGTACATCTATACACGCCATTCTTCTACAAACAATCCTGTCCGTAAACAAAACCAGAAAACCATATGCAAAAATCTTCATGACATTCTTTTGCTTCTTACCTCTAGAAGTCCTAAGGGTTCAGAGCATGTCTCCGCCGATGTCGTGGTATTTTGATCCTAAAAGTAGGCCTTTTCTTTTCTCTAAGCATTCTTTCTTCGGAGCTTTCCTGTTTGTGAAGACACCACCCTTTATCATTCAGATCTTGGTGAAACTGAACATCTCACTGGAGACGTAATGCATAGTGAGGTTTCTGTCTCACTAACAATGTGTCTAATCTCTCGATATGATGGGCAGTTGTGAAGATTAAGATATCCCAGTCCCCAAGCTTTCTGTCTCGCGGGCGATTATGATGTCTTATAATGTATTACCATCAATTATAATCACCGGCAAGGCAAAAAGCAGATCTGGGAGAGTTTCATGCTCCGGGAAGCAGCATTCGTCAATCCAAAGTGGAAGTTGTTCATTCACTGTGTCCCAGAACATAGTTCCTATAAAAATGACCTTCTTCCCATTTGACTGTTCCTGTGCCATATGCATATTCATAGCCCATCTGTGCGCTTTAACTGTCCCGTGTAACATGAATCGTCATCATCTTGTTTGAGATCAAAGACAATACAAAAAAGAAAATGCCAAACAATAATTGTTGTACTGGCCCTGTGTTCTTGCAACGTCCGCGTATGAAAATGGATATAACGACATTTGTATGGAAATAGTTGTAACAATTGTATTGAAATGGATGTAACAATTGTATTGAAATAGATGTAACTATTGTATGGAAATAGATGTAACAATTGTATTGAAATAGATGTAACCAGTTATATGGAAATAGATGTAACCAGCTATATGGAAATAGATGTAATAATGTACGGATATATACAATTAGGATGCCCAAGGAGGTGACAACAATCATACTATCACTGCGTTCATGTACTTCTGGAAAAACAAATGTAAATAATAAAGATATGTACAGTGAAACTTGCTAACACCGACACACCGAAAACCCGAAATATTTTCAATACCGACCATGCCGCTTGTCAGCTTTTATCTCTGTTAGCAAACCGTGTTATTAAATCAACAATGTGTCACAGACCGAAGTGTAAGAAACGCTGTGTGGAAAAATCTTACTCATTAAGTTCTACTCATTCAGTCGTAATAGGCTTTCCCGGAACCGACACAGAGCTGGTCAATATAAGTTAAATGACGGACGATCTACAGTCAGCGATGTCAGCAGACGATGGCAGTTTTATCCTGCTAAGTATGAAACAAATTTCCCAGTTTGAAAAAAATTCCCCGGTGATAAAGAACACTGCGGAAATGACATTTCATGCATGTGTGTGCATATCTGTTACATGTGCTGCTACATGTTTATTCGCCTGTTGTTTTTCACGTGGTAGACTGCGTATTTGAAGGAATAAAATTTGAGAGACATGACACTTAATTCACCTTACTTAGTCATTAGTAACATCTGTTCATCCTATACGTGGAAGTCATGACACTCCAGTTTCCTCCACAAATAAACTTGCCAGGACATATAACCAGTGAAAGATTCCTGCTAAATAAATTAAATTATCAACAGTTATCAACATCAAGATATTCAGGACTACATATGCGGTTTTAAGTCAACATCCTACCTCATTTAAAAAATGAGTGATGAGCAAGGTCTTAAGCTTCGCTGCTTGAGTGCTAATACTGACATTGCCCACAACTTCTGATGTTGTACTTCTGATATATGACGATTTAAGATATGTCCTTCCAAAAGCACTGCTTCGTAAGTAAAGTCGCCCAAAAGACCTATTCACGCTGCCCTAGCTATATAGACTTCAAGTTATTCGTGTAAACTCATTAGTACAGCCAATTATATTCTGTATTCAACTCCATCATACCGAAATGCTGTTGATTTTCGCCCTCTCTCTGCCTTTCTAGACGCGTGAAGAGACACCTGTTTCCGGTCACTGTCAGCAGCTAAGGCCGTTAATATTTCCGCTATGACGGCAGGTGTCTTCACGTTCGTCGGGGTAGGCCGGAGTCGCTACTCGCCATGATCTCACTTCTGCCCTTTCCGCTTCTCGTCTAGCACAGTTAGCGGCCAGCATATCTTTTATCGCACCTCCACTGGCCCGAACGTTATGTAGCAAAGACTACTTAACCTGAACTGTTCGTCTCTGAAGTCGCTGATGTCAGATTGGTCATTAGGAAATAACCTTTACTGCCGATGGTAATTGTACAATACCGGTTTCTCAAGATTCTGTAAGATTTTCATGTTACAGTTGCGTGATACATAGTTTTTTTTTTTTTACATTTCGGTTGTCACTCATTGATTTAGCGCAATATTAGCCGTCGAATTAATGTCGTTTGCCGTATAGTTATGACAGGCCTATACTGTCGTTCAAGCATAGTCATTCATATGCCGAAGACACGTGAGACATCATATACCGTTAATCTCATCCTTGGCGACCAAAATGGCGCTGTCCAAAAATATATCCCACAGGCGTTTCACAAAAATATGCACTGAACAAAAAACGGCATATATTATATAACGTGTGATTTCTGCTGTACTTAAGAAAATTTCAATAAAAATTTAACTATAATAAAAGTCGGGCATATCGCGGGATGAGACTACAGTGCACGGTAAATGTAGGTACATGAATCTGAAAAACTTTGTCGCTTGTATAGCCACATGGCCACCTCAGAGCTCACTGACTTTATAACAACACAGAGCCATCGGAAAAAGGATGATCTGGTGATCTAAACTATGTCCAAAGCTTTCGAGATCGTTCCTCGAGGTAAGTTACGAGAGATCGCATTAACCAGCATTTTTATCATCAGAGTAGACGCTAATCCTGGTGAATTGAAAACCTGACGGCTTTGTCCTGTGTACAATAAGTTGGAGATCTGATCTATTGTCGATTTGATCGATTTGGATCAGCTGCTTAAGTTAGGCCGGGTATCGCGGTTGGCCATGTTTCCAGACTGGTTTCCATCGCTTCATCGCATTTACCAGGACCTCCGATCTTCTGGTTGTGCTGCCCCCAATGCACGCGTTAATGTTGTGCGCCACAGAAACAGGTTAATTTTTACTCCTGGAATAATTCTGACTTCTGATAATTCTGATAATGGCAGATGGTAACACCACAAATAACACAAACTGAAGGTACATTGATTCAGACAGAAACGTCGAAACCCGCCATTTTAAATCACGTGACCGTGTTGTCAGGCTTTTCCCTGCTGCTCTGCCCGAAGTAAAAACATTTACCTTTTTAAAGTAGTTGTTATTTGTTGTGTAAGACTTAACTGTATACATCCTTTTGGTTTCACTCAAGCATTCCGAGTCATTTCAAAGTACTTAGCAGTATAAATAACATAGCTTTATCTTAGATTACAATATCGTTTATTTGGATGTGTTAGTGACAATGGTACAGAAATATACTTTTTGTAGAATTCTTATAGCTTTTAACATATATACGTTGCAAATCAATTTTGTGACTTTTTACAGGCTTGTGTGAGTTTGTGCACGACCTGTATGAATTTGAACATTTGAACATATAAACCATTAATTGTGATTTTGTACAGCACACGTATTTTATACAGGGCAATGATGCATATATACAGGGCAATGACGCATTTATACAGGGCAATAACGTGACAATATTTGGATGTATTCCCAGTCAACACGTCGTTTGGCTCATACCGGCTATTACAACGGAAGGCCCTCTTGACGGTGAACATGCAAATAACTTCCTAACCACCCGCCGAAACGTCTCGTTCATGAAAGCATAGATGAATGGATTGATGACATTGTGGAGAAGGTGAAGGTAAAAGAGGAAGAGGTTGAAAGGGACAAGGCGCAGTGCCATCAGCCAGCCAGGCAGAAATACAATGATGAAGGCCAAGGTAACAATAAACAGGGTCAAGGCCGTTCTAAGATTGGCCACGAACGCTCTCTCGGAACGCCGAGAGTTCCGTTTTGTGCTCTCTTGTGTCGATGAGCGTCGTTTCCGTTGCGTTAGTTGCATAAACACAGACTCCCTGCGATTTGACGAATTTCCGTTACAATTGTACACAACGGAATTCGTCGAGCGAATTTTCTGTGTCTTTTTCCTTCGCTTTGTGACGGCTATGAAAATACAACCATATAGAATTCCTACAATAATGACAGCGATGACAAACAAAGAGGAATGGAAATACTGCAGAACGCTCTGAAAGCTTAAAGCAAATATAAGATCGTTACGGTCACAGAAATCCCTGTATATAATTTGAGACCCCTCCACCATCACTGTGTAATTTTCTACGAAAGTCGTCTCGTTGGAATCCGCAAGGAGGAGCTTGAAGTTCGCGTCGACCTCCGTCACGTTAAGGGCACTAGAAATGGCCTCGGGTTTACGCTCATACACTCCGTAAAACAGGGAAATAACTAAACCCAACAGAACAGCCCATAGCGCTAACACAATCACAACAATCTTGGCTCGTCGTAAATTCATGAAGTGCAGGAAAGGACGGCATATACACAAGTAACGATCCACAGCAATGGCCACCATCATGAAAATGGAATACGGAACAGTGCCCGTGATCAGAAAGTGATAGGCTTTGCACACGGCGTCCGGCATACCTTTGAACTCCACAAGTTCCATGTAGACCGTGAACGGAATGATCACCATTGTCGTCAGCAAATCTGTGCCCGCCAAAGTTAGGATAAACACAGTAGACGTCAAGTTCTGGCGGAGCATTTTGAGAAACCGTACAAGACAAAAATATTTCCAAAGGTTCCCACTACAGAGAAGATAATCAGCATGGCCATCAGCAAGTACAAGTGCGTGTTTCCGTCTTTCGCAGGCTCGTCTGTTGAAGGCGGGCTTCCATTCACTGTTGTTACCTCCATGGCAGAAGAGGTAGAATTCAAAAACCATGGTTCCATGTTGACGTCGGACGCCATGTCATTTACTTGCTACAACATTCAGCATTCAGTGATCTGAAACAAAGGAAAATAATTTAAATATAGATCATTATAATTCAAAAGTATTGTTGGTGTTAATGATATGAAACGACACACGTAGCGCACATATCGATATAAATTACAATCGTATACACTAACCTAGGGCTATCCACAAAAGAGGTTATAGCGCCTCCAAAACTGCTGAGTATCCGGCCTTTATTAAGATTGTTTTTGAGTCAGTACTGAGTAAGTATACATTGTTACTGGGTCGAAACCAATATCCACCCTGAATACAAAGGACTACTGCCCACTAACAAACACCGTTACAATGTGGACCGTTTGACCGTGTATGCATTCCAGTCGTTTCACAATTTACACGCACGCCAGCAATTTAATGGGTCATTTAAATCCACAGGCAAATCATTGGCTTAGTGGCCCTTGGTATTGTACATCCTTCCAGGGGGAATTGCCATCAACACCTGAGGTTATTATTTGGTCGTGCACGCGAGGACACCGTTACGCTGGTCGCCACGACCTAAACCGCTTTACCATTAAGAGCGCTGTAGGCTATGTAACATGGAAACCGGAAACGTTCACAACAGGCAGATATTATAGCCACTAAAATTTATGCACGACAGATCACAGAATTATGTTCTACACGATGAAATCTACCGTCTAAAGTGGTTTTCATAAAACTCATTTTTGCTGTAAATTTTTAAAAAATTCATATGTGCTTATCATCCTAACTCACCCCTTAGCTTCCAAGAATGCATTTCCGACACTAAAATGCACAACGTACAAAGAATTGAGTAAAATGTTAAAAAAAAACAAAAACACGTATTGTTGGAAATGTAATTAAATTGTTGTGATAGTATCGCGTGCAAAAATTCGAATGATTCAAGTTTGTAATTATTTGAGAAATCCTCCACGACTTCCCCATCAATTCCCAACACGCAGTGTGGTAATCTACATGCCACTGTGTTCTCAAACAGGAGAGATGAGGTTGTGGGTAGCTCGGGGAAGGGGGGGGGGGCTGTTGTTGTTGGGGAATTGGGTGGGGGTAGGGGGCTGTATAACACCTCTGTCAGGCTGAGATCGGGCAAAGTCATCCAACTTCGATTTGACTTTAAAACCGGGAAAAGTCGCCACGAAGACAAATTATTCTGACACGGCATCACTCTAATTTCATCATTCTGACACCGCGCACACTTTACTGTAAGATAATAGCCTGTTACGCACAGTACTTCACCAAAACGCATCGTTCTGACACTTCTCTATTAAGAGCAAGAAGAGCATCATACCCATCAAGAACAACACCAACAACGCTATCTTCCTATAGCGCTAATAGCCGCAGCTAAAAACAGGATTTTGCGAAACACACATTTGATTTAGTAGTTCAACCTGGGCGTTGTTGACACCGCAATATCAGGGCCTGTAACGCTGTGCCTGGAAGACTCATGTTGCTTTTTCATTCCTTGTTTTTTGCTTGCATGTTGACTGTGTTACAATTTGGCTAATCTGGGCAAACACAGCTTTTCATAGCATCAAAGAAACTTTGATGATTAATTTTTGCCTGAACTCTTCTGGGAAGCAAACATGGAGATAAAAGGCTTGCGGATATGCCACTAACAATCTTCAAGACAATCTTCTTTAAATATTCGTGCACAGAAATGAGCCCTAAAAGCACACCACGGGAAGAAAGTTTGTATCTTTAAGATTTCAAACGTGCATAATCAAAGACAAAAATGGATAAATATGACCACTCACTGCTGAAAATATCTAGCAACAAAATCCACGATGCATGCCGTTTGGTTGGCAAAAAATTCCGCGGTTGTGGTGTATTCCATTAATATTATAATACTCCACTGACATTAATGCCATGACTTTATAATAATCTCCCAATGATATCATGACCGGCCCGGATAGCACAGTTGGTAGAGCGTCCGCTTCGGGACCGGTAAATCCAGGATCAATTCTTGATCGAGTCACACCTAAGACATTAAAAGAGGAAGTTGTAACTTCCTCGCTTGGCGTTCGGCATGAAGGGGATAGTGCAACGACTGGTTGACCCGTATCAGTATAATGGCTCGGGCGGGGCGGCTTACTTACCTTCGGTAAGTCGTCTCAGTAATGCAGCACTATATAAAAGAGCGGTGGAAATCCGTCCTGCAACAAGGAGGCACATTTCATGTACATGCACCCTAAGGATTCCTTCGTCGTCATATGACTGAAAAATTGTTGAGTACGACATTAAACCCCAAGCACTCACTCACTCCTAATGATATAACACTGCAATTCTGTGGCAGTATTGAAATATAAAATGCTGCTAAGGTGTCGCAACACTGTACTGGTTCTGTAATACTACAGTACAGATGTTACAACACCGTAATGTTGTTATAATACTGCATTGGTGTTATATTGCTGCACGAATTATATTCTGAAGTTGTTATAGTACTTTAAAGTTGCTATAATACTCTGAAGTTGTTATGATACTCTGAAGTTGTTATAATACTCTGAAGTTGTTATAATACTCTGAAGTTGTTATAATACTCTGAAATTGTTATAATACTCTAAAGTTGTTATAATACTACGGTTATTCTGTAATATTGCAATAATGTTGTAACATTGCTCTGATTTTTACAAAGAGAATGAAATGAGTTTTGTTTGTGGAAAGCAATATGTGTACGACAGAATTTTCTATGTCACTGAACAGATTAGGTGACTAAAGGACTAAAAATAATTTACTAGAGCTACAGTTGGCTAATTAAGTAACCGATTGGTCAGTAGATTGATTGACCGAATGACTGATTAATTGATTACCATTATTGGATGGATTACAACATGCAGCTGTTTCCAGGCTGTACGTTTGTTTTAGCGTTTCTGTTAGACAAGAGAGTAGCAACCTCATGATTCAGTGCCACTGTTTGTACGATAACGATTGTTCAGCAGCCTTTATAAATGACACCCAAACCGGCCCTTAAATCTTAACGACATTGTGACATAATCGGCCTTATTCGCTCCGACATTTGAGCAAATTGCGACAGCTTGTCAAGTTAAAATCACACGGCGGACATTTTGGCAACAGAAACACTGGCTGTTTACGGTCTTTATTTACTGAGCGTGACAATCCATTACTTAAGTGTATCAGAAAGTGTCCGTCTTGTTTTCTGTGTGTATCGGTTTATTGCTGTTTGTGTGTGGCAAAAAGTGCTCTCGGCAATCGTTGGCTGACAGATGCAGCTTGTACGGATACCGCCAAGTGGTCTGTTTGCGCGTACGAAACAACAGATGGTGATTTGACCCCGAGGTATTTGTTCGTCGCGAAAGCTTGTTATTTGTACCTGTTCATCTGTGACTGCAGAACGATATCAATGACTAGAAACCATACGAACATGTGTCAATCACCGGCCAAACACATGTTCTGTAAGGTTAGACAAAAAAAAAACCCTCACAAAACGTGGCAAAACAATATTCTCTGGCACTGTAGCACCTTCACGTTAAGGATTCTAGCCGGCTACAGTGTTATAACACAATCGACCCATCTGACCCATCTCTTCTTCAATGAAAATCAAAAGGGTCCCTTTTGATCATTTTAAAACCTTTACTATACCTATGCTAAGATAATAAATCGAATGTATGCTTTTATTTTGAGCGAGATAATATAGTTCTCAACCATTATGATGCAAGATATATAGGGTTACACCACCTGACTGTGCGTAACAATGTAGGCCCATACAAAGCAGCTAAATTTCACGCACATATTATGTACTGAATGGTGCGGTTATAAAAATAATACTGACACCCGAATACAAAGGTAATGAGAAAACAATGGGCTTATACTTCCCTTTTTTGGAATGGTGGATCTCGCCCAAATCTGCGCCTACAGAACCCAGCTTAAATGTGCTTAAAAGAGCATGTTTTTCACAATGACGTCAGCGGTTAATATTTCGGAAATAAACATCACTGGTAAACAGACAGATCCAGTGATTGTTAAATTTGGTTTTGTGCTCAGTTGTGTGAGGCAAATACTAGTAACATTCCTCTTGGGTCTAGCTTCACACAAGTGCGTCAGCTTAACCTAACGACGGATTCATTTCTTATTTTCATACTTTTTATTGAAGAAGAGAGGAAATGGATTTTGAAACTATTATACTTCTATAGCGTAACTTCGCCTAATTATGTCTGGGAATGTTTCTAAGAAAGTTTCAATAAAATGACAGGTGGAATTTAAAAAAAAAACAACTATCAATTGTTTGCTGAGCAGTTGGGGTACGGGAGATTACGCCTAAATAAAGCTTGATACTGTCACAGAAGTGATTACGACAAATATTTATGTAGCCTTGTTTTTGAGAAACTTCACCACATTAGATACGAATACCACTGATTTCAGCTGACTCCCCGTAATTTACGAATCATACTCTCGGTAAGTGGAATCGAACTGCCGCCAATAGGATTGAGATACCGGCAAGTATCATTTTCATGTTCCTTTTGAAAGCAACGCCCAATTGGATTTCCAGGTTTTAATGCACAATGAGGTGCCACGTAGAAGTAATTTTTGTATATCTGTCTTTTTGCATTTGAGCATTTGCTAAAAGTAAGACAGTATCATTTTTGTTTTCGTTGGGAAGAAGAAGATAGTGCTGGTACACGAACAGTCTCATTGTTTGCTGAAACGAAGAAAACACCATTTCGAGTCTGCTAATGGAAGAGAGGGCCATTTTGGTATTTTCTGGGAAAAAGAGTGAGTCAGTTCGTGATTGCTATCTCTAGTAGGCCTACCATCTGGGTGTTTGTTGGGTGGAAGATTTTTTTGTATATATATATATATATATATATATATATATATATATATATATATATATATATATATATATATATATATATATATATAGGCAAACGAATTTGTCAGAAATATGGTGTGTGGTTGTGAGGAGAGGGGTTGGGTGGAAGGTGTTGGAAGCTTTTAAACACAACAACCCTGATAAGAGTAACTCAGTATAATAAGTAGGGGGGTAATTATTGCCTACAGTGGGTAAAATCCACGAGTTAGGAAGTTGGCAACAGGCTTGAATACCTTATTATGATGTTTTATGGGGCTCAACACGAGAGTCTGGGGATCGCTGATATTCCTTATCCTCCACCCATTTTACTCCTAGTCTTGGTTACTCATGGCCACCATTCCGTGCTTCTCCGCAACAATAACCGAATCTGCGCGGAAAATCGCTGATGACCTTTAAAATAATTTTTCTAGACTGGCTAGAAACCTATCCATTACTTCTTATCAGATAAAACATATTCATCAATGTATAAAGGAACGGGGGCTACGAGACACCAATAAGTTTAATTGTCTACAATATGTCAATTTACGACGCTAGTCTACAAAATAATTAACGATCTTTGTGAAATGTGTCCGACTGAACAATTTTGGGATTGATTGATTGCTAAACTCATATGTGAAAAAACACAAAGACATAACATTTAACGTACTGAACAAAGGAATGGCTGGTTTAGTTACTAAGTAATGAATTTACTGACTGACACACATTTTTTGTCTGACGTCTGGCTTAAATATACATTTAGAATATATTTAGAAAAATATGCACGTATTTTACACAATTTTATTCTGATATTAACATGTCTGTCATACACTCAGTGTTCTCCCATCGAAACAAATAAGATCATAAAAGCTCAAAAATTAAATTCAAAATGCAAAGTATTAACTCACACTCCCAAATGTACACATGGACGGTCGTTTTTGCTTGTACCACATGTGAATTTGTGAAATATATGAATACAAACACCATCAATTTGGTTTACGCATCATGATAACAGAAAAAAAAGTGGTTACACAGTTAAAGAATACCGTCACTACATGTGTTACGTATCATGCTAACAGAACAGAGGGTAGTCACACGGTCTGAGTACACCGTCACTGCATGGGTTGGGTATCACGAAAACAAAGCAGAAGGTAGTTATACGGCCTGAGTATACCGCCACTGCCTGGGTTGAGTATCACGATAACAGAACAGAGGGTACTCACACAGTCTGAGCACACCGTCGCTGCATGGGTTGGGTATCACGATAACAAAGCAGAAGGTAGTTATACGGCCTGAGTATACCGCCACTGAATGGGTTGGGTATCACGATAACAGAGCAGAGGGTAGTTAGCATCATGATAATAGAACAGAGGGATTGAGTATACTATGATGGTATAGGCATATTTGATGAATGAATGAATGAATCAGTCCTTTGGGGTAAACGTGGTACTTAACAGTTTTTGAGTCATATGACGACGAGGAGTCATTGGGTGTATGTACATTTACTTCTTCTGGCCGCTAACCTGCTACCGCCACAGAAATATCATGCCGATGATCAGTCGGGTTTGATCCCGGGTCTCCCGACTTCGAGGTGGACGTTCTAACCGTTAGGCCTCCTAAGCAGTCTTATTTGATGAATGAGACAAAATATATTACATGTGTATATGTCCTTGGTCCTGCCATAGGGAGACAGAGTCATCATAAAAATTCGAACAGAATTGAAATAAGAACGAATTAAGCTGTACACTGACGCTTGCTACTGTTTCATTGACTTTCCTTACCAACTAGAAGTTGAGATGTACGATCAAATCGGCTTTGTTTTTCTCTAATATCTTCAAGACAGTTTTATCGTATAGCAGATGAAAAGCCAATACACTATATAATGCTTGCTTTTGTGTCTTGGGCTGCAATTTTAGAAAGGATTAGACGTACTCACCTTGTATTCGCCAGTCAGTTTTGACCGTTAGTCACAGGTATTCCCTCGCTATAGTTCTATCAGGTATTCGGGGTCCCCCAAACTGAACGGCTCCACAAGCGTACTCTTCTTCTGCCATACGTGTATCTCAGGACCGTATCTACAAGAAGCCAAACAAGTCACATCATAACCTGAAACTAGGCTTCATTCGCCTCGTCGTCCGTTTGCGCATGACCTCAGTGTGTATAGAGTTCGAACTGTATTTGCCAGTTAATACGAATCCGGAAGGTTGACTTCCTGTCCACGAGTCTCTCTAAAGAATTGTAGCGAATCGACACGCCCGCTGAAGCGGTGCATGTTGACGACCTCCCTGCCAGTCAAGCGGGGAATTAAAGAGCCTACATCACTTCCTGAATCCCCTGCCGCGTCCACGGGCAGGCAGTCCCCTCCTTGGACCACGGACCAGAACTGACAGACTAGCTTACACGGTGTGCATCCCGCCGGCTATACCTGTACTAGTTACAGTGACGAACTGCTTGTCAGGCAACCTGCTTTATACAGCCAATGGTATCCTTGTACGACACACGTAACAGTTAGACTAATGATTTGCTGGACATTAGCCTATAGGTTTACTCTTCACGGCTGTGAAAATGACGCAAATAGATGTGTGGAGAAGTTTACATGCCAAGGGAGGTAAGATTTGTGCAAATGAGCTCATTTCAATTTTCGAACCTTCGCATTAATGATTTCAAGAAACAGCCATGAAAGTCATCATGTAAAGATACCATCAAACTGGTAGTGGTAGGTTTGCGCCCACGTGGAGATATTAATGTAGACACTATTAAACCAATCGTAGTACAGCGGCGCAATGATCCAGGAGCCTCCTGCCAAGTCCAGATCGTGCAGACTTCCTCTTTGGCCGTACGTGGGATGGTCTTCCAACAACGTGCTGATGGTCGTGGGTTTCTCGCTCTACCCGTTTTTTTTCTGTCTATAATTCTGACCCCGTCATATAAGTGAAATATTCTTGAGCACGGCATAAAACACCACTCAAATAGATATATAAATGGTAAAAATTGCCAAATAGGTAAGAAATTACACAAGTATAAATGGGTTATGCTGGGTATAACAAGGCTCTGAGTGCTTTTTCTATTTTGCCGTCTTTACTTCCATATGGATTATAGGCATTGTACATCGTAGTCCACAAAAATACTGTGTGGGCTAATCCATTTACGACGTTATTAAGGCTATGGTGTTCACAATGTTGTGTGGATTATGGTCTTCACAACGCTACACAGACAATAGTGTCCGCATTGTTGTGTGGAGTATGGTCTCCACAACGCTATTTGGACAATAGGGTGCTTATCGTTATGTGGATTATGGTCTCCACAACGCTACATGGACAATAGTGTCCACATTGTTATGCAGATTATGATCTCAACAACACTTAATTGACAACAGTGTCCGCATTGTTGTGTGGATTATGGTCTCCACAACGCTTTATGGACAATAGGGTGCTCGTTGTTATGCGGATTATGGTCTCCACAACGCTACATTGACAATAGTGTCCGCATTGTTATGTGGAATATGGTCTCCACACCGCTATATGGACAATAGTCTCCGCATTGTTGTGTGTATTATGGTATCTGTCACTTTATATCGACTACAGTGTTCACGATGTTGTGTGGATTATGGTCCAAAGTGGACCTTGCTTGTCGAGTCGTTATTTGGGATGTCCCGAAACCATGTCTAACCATTTGGCTTTTAAAAGAGAGGTTTGTCAGACTCATGTATGAAGAGAAGTCTGATGGCGTCCCCCGTTCTCAGACTGGTTATAGCTCTACTTATAAACCTCACTGCCCTCATATCGATAGAGTATATTTCTGAATACACTGATTCAAATAAAAAAACAAACATAAAAAACGATATTGTTATCCAGGTCTGAATTTAAATAGTTACACCAGTACCAAACATTTAAAAGAATGGTTAAATGGCCAGAGTCGATATATTCTGGGCGGCTTACCTAACAAATTTTAACAAATTTGTAGTGTTTTAAATCTGTTTTACATTTCCACTTTTGTCTGGTGTGACGCCAAGCCAGAACACATAACGTCATATCTTCTTAACGTATAGAGCCACATATGTGTTATGCTTTCGAACGGTTTTGACGTCATTCAAGCATAGATTATTTATTCGACATCATATCTGTATGCTCCAACGTCACATAAGGAATATCAACATGTTACATCAGGCAAATTTAAAAGAAAGTGCCAAAGTTTTGTTTTTTTCGGGACACTTCTGCTGGTTACATGAGCCCGTTGATATTCTTTACTATCTATGTATTCCAGCCTCAAAACTATGTCCCAAACCTTCAGCAACCTGCGGATGGTCGTGGGTTTCCCCCGGGCTCTGCCCGGTTTCCACCCACCATAATGCTGGCCGCCGTCGTATAAGTGAAATATTCTTGAGTAGGGCGTAAAACACCAATCAAAAAAAAATCTGAAGGTTTTGTCTCAAGCAGACAAGCAGATTTATTCTAACATATTTAAACCATGTGCAAAATAACAGAAATAAGAAAAATTTAAGTACATAATCTATAGTGTCTGCATGGTAGTATTATCCAATCAATGCCTCAGCACTCTTCATTTTCACTCTACAAGCACTCACTCACTCACTCTTGGCAACGAAATAGCTCTAAAGCGGGTTGTGTAACATCATTATAACAAGCGCCTATTACCTGTAGATGCAACAAATGCCACATCACTTAACCAACCCATTATTGTCATCGGACGTTATTTGGTCCAACTCCCTCAGGTTCACTTACGGTTTTTTTCTAGCACGGTAATGACAAGCAAACTGATCCCTTTATCTTGAGCACGTGTCACGCGACAGCGTCAGTACCCCAGGTAACGATGTCACTAGTGTATCAAATAATTATTTACCTGGTACATTGATTTGACCTATTAATCGCAATGCTAAAAGGGAATGGTCCTTAATTATCTTAAGTTACAAATTGCAATTTTCTCAGCCAAATGAATGAATGCAGTGTACTGATGTGCTATAAATACGACAGTGTATGGGCAGTTTGATGTAGCGAATAGCACCAGCTACAGCAGAGTGCCACGAATATCAGAGAATACATCACGGTTGAAAAGTACTAAAGCACCAAAGAGAAAAATTTTAAGAACTTCAGGCAGAAAATGATCAAATACCAGAAGATATGTCAGCTCGATAAATCAAACTGCAGAATATGTAGTCAGACTGATATATCAAACAGCAGAATGTGTAGTCAGATCGATATATCAGACAGCAGAATCTGTAGTCACACTGATATATCAAACAGCAGAATATGAAGTCACACTGATATATCAAACAGCAGGATCTGTAGCCAGACTGATATGTCAAACAGCAGAATATGGAGTCACACTGATATAGCTAATAGCAGGATCTGTAGTCAGACTGATATAGCAAATAACATGATCTGTAGTCAAACTGATTTAGGAAATAGCATGATCTGTAGTCAAACTGACATAGCAGATAACAGAACATACCACAGTATTGGAACATGAAAGCCAATCGACAGGTTCAGAACATCTGGAACATTTCGTCTCTTAATGTGGGAATTCAAAAAAGTTGTCGGAAGTGTGTCACACAAAATAAAAGAAATATCTAAATATCTAGAAATATCTACATGCCAAATACAATATTGACATGGAACCAAAGCTGATTGCAATCAAACATCAAGTCAGCCGCCTTTGTCCCAGGAGTAGCTTCCACTATCACGTGTTTTCGCATGTACGGGCCTTGTGCCTACATATACCGCTGGTGTAATGTGGAAATAACGTTTATCATTGTTCTCTTATTAGTGAATGTCATTTGATAAAACAGATGGTCAGTTCTACTGCCAGGTGTGTGCCAGGTGTACATTACGTTAAACTCACCTTCAACAGGTGTTTAAAGGTTTCACCGCAGATATTTCCTCTACATAGATCTGTTCCACTTCGTCTGAATAATATTACAACAAACTTTTGGTTCTGCTTTAGGTTGTTGACAACAGGCCGGAAATACATCTGCTAAAAATCATCATCATAAATCATAATAATAATAACTCCATGTATTTGTGCGAGAACTTTATGAAAGCGACAAAGTCGCCATCATTGTATCTTGGACAATTTACAATGCCCAGGTTTTCAATGTTGTGCAAGATATTTCACGACGACTGTATCCAGTTTTGGGTATATGGTTACAACGCATGTTATTCCTGGAGCTTCAGAACTGTTTCAAACCATCGACTATAATTCACTTACACACTGTCTGTTTCCATCTTTTTCCATGATCCGGAATTTGATAACGTTCATCACGTTGATATATCGCGCTGCCGAATTTCACGCAGATATTACCCATCAGAAATTCGAGTAATTCTATAAACCATTCAACAGCCTAAGAATGGTAACCTGAATAGGGTTTCGTACTAAAAATGCCTTGGCTGACATTTATGAAAAGACGGCCTGTCTTTTGAAACACCAAAACAATCACCTTACTCAGGCGTTGAAGTAAATCTTGATAAGGGATTGTGGTGTAGAAAGTTGAGAAGTCCAAGAAAGATTCCATCAATCTAAAGGCATTTGATGGAATAATCCTTACCCTTTAGCATGTTGCTACCCAGGTAAGAGTAATTTACAGTGTAAAAATTTAAGCTATCCTGTAAGCTATGTTGAAACTATAATTTTTAAGAATGTACATCCAGCTGAAGCCTGATTGTTTCACTGTCGCACAACAGTTCTTTATCTAATCCATTAGATACAAGTTTGGTTGTATAGTTTCATTACCCCACAATACATCGAGCATTTACTTGAGGATGTATGCACTTTTGGATTCCAGTAAAGTTGTGGTATATTGGTGTGAAGGGCAGGTACAGATGATCTCCCGGCTCCAGAATTTAGGTCGTTTTAGCAGACTTTGACTTAGCGGTAGTTGCATAACAATATAATATTGTTAGGAACGTTGTCCGCAGGAACAACGACGTATTTTCTCTGACGGTCATCAAGTGCCTTTTTGCACGGTAGGGTCCTTCAGGACTTGTATGCCCGTCACAAGAGCATTAGTATTGGTATGGTGGATTGTACACACAACCGTTTTCTTTACTATCGCTCAAGCCAAGTGTCAAGAGCTGAATGTAATTCTACATTGTACCTTGTCCCGTATTTGTCATCTGTCTATAAGTCGAACCCCTCATAAGCAGATTTCGAAGACTTGTTTACAAGGACAATAGAAGTCTGACGGCATCTCAAAATCTTCCGCTGCTCTCTTGTAATTAAATATTTCAAAAAACAACTGGCTTAGTATATTGACAGGAAATTCACGGCCGCTCTCCATGCTGAAATAATTCAGCGCTACATTGCAAACCTCTGCATCAACTGGTATTCGTGGTATCTTGACTAAGCCAAGACCACTGTCAAGGTATTTTAATTTTAAGAGCAGTCTGGAATTTGGACTGTTCTGACTGATTAATCAGATCGAAAACATACATCTTGACATACACGGACCACATGGGGAGCTACAGAAAGTGTAGAAGTGAATGTGACTTCTGTAACCACTTTACTTCATGTTTGAATGGAAAATGCGCAGAGTGTGCATGATATAAGTTGTTTTAGACAAACCTATACCATGTTAGAGATGCATATTATATTGCCAATGCCAATAACAATGTATTTTAAGCCATAAGGAAATAATGAAGCAAGCCCCTACACCTAAAGAAGTTCATGGTTCCAATGTTTATTATTTGAATACTGAATTGTTCTCAACTATTGGTCCGAGGCTGAAAAAATTAGCAGTTGTTTTTACGTGATTGATTTTCTATGGCTATTTACCCTTACATGTAATTTTTCGGGTTGCCTTTCCAACATACTGTTGATCATATTTTTTCCCATGAAATCAAATAAATGAAATTTGATGACGTACAACTAAGATTAACATAAGACTGAACACAGTATGAGTTACCTGTCAGAGACGAATAAAATAAAATTATTAGCGGTCAAACAGTTCTTTTGTGCACACTTCTTTATAGTAAATTTGGAACATTGGGAAGTATGTGTTAAACAGTCGCTTAGTTGGATTTGTAAGGTTTTGATTTGAATCCCTTGGTTTGACGTATGTTGTAAAGCAGGAATTTTAATGGAAATTGGTCTTAGTTGTGGAATCTTTTAGTGCCTCCCCCTGTGAATCAGCACCACAATTCAAAGCAGATCATCGGTTTGCGTCATTAGAACAGAACCGATATATCTGTGAAGGCCTAGTGTATAGGGGCCAAAGGATCAGACACCGACGCACTGGGTATGACATAAGGAGCATTGAACGTGTTGAACATTAAAATAAAATATGAAATATATATGTATATACATGTGCGTGCTTTTGTGTCTATCCCACACACAGGTTAAAAAATAGACCTTGAGATATCGCAGTTCAAAGTATACCTTAATGGCGCCAACCCTATTTTGCCTTTAAATCACATACATGTAGCCACTTCATGTTTCCGATTTCTTCAACATGGTGTATAACATGGTCTAGTAAGAATCCCAGATTAAAAGTATATTTGTTGAGTTACTTAACTCATGAGAAAACATAGCTGTGGCCGTTTCCACACCTCATTCCGAGCACATGAGAAAAGATGGATGTGGCCGTTTCCACACCTCATTCCGAGCACATGAGAAAACATGGCTGTGGCCGTTTCCACACCTCATCCCGAAATATCCAACGTTATATTATTGTCTTTTCTTTCAAGTAACATGTATGCAAGCATCTTGTGGGCATCATTGTGTACACGACATGAACGAGAACTCACCCCACTCCGCAGTCGTGCTAATAAAGAAACAAAGAACGTGTTGAACTGTAAGTAACTTTTGACGTCATTGTGCAGAAGACGTTTAACGGCTTTCTGTTCAAGCCAACAACAGGTGGGACGAGAAAGCGTGTGATGGGAGCAGAAAACTCGTCCTGCTCCAGTTCCATTGCCGTTAATGATAAAAGCGATGTAAAGTGCGGCATAAGACATCGAACAAATAAGTCAATATTTATGAGGTCTCAATATAGTATGTGATCCATTTGACCAAGAGAAGAGGTACAGATCTGAGATCTACTGTCACACATACATATGTATATATATAATTTTTCTTAAAGGATCAGACAGAAAGATACTTCAAGAGAAAGTAGGATGCTCAAATCTTCCAAAAACTGTCATACTGCACTTGTCTCTTGTGATTTCACCAAATAAGATGTAAAATAAAATGTAGTGAGTATATGGCTTGTGTGAATCGAGGCAGCCATCTTGAGAATTTTATGCAATCTAACACTTTGTTACATAATTGCGATGCCTAGGGTGCTTCGTAGCCTTTACCTATTCACTCTACGGATTTATTTATTTATTTATTTACTTATTTGATTGGTGTTTTACGCCGTACTCAAGAATGTTTCACCCATACGACGGTGGCCAGAATTATGGTGGGAGGAAATTGGACAGAGCCTGGAAGGAACCCATGACCATCGACATGATGCGGCGGGAGAGGAAGTCAAAGCGACTGCATTGGTGAGAGGCTCCTGGATCTTTGCGCCTTGCTTGCACGCTAACCACCTCGACCACGTTTGCTATTTACAAACGCCTCACTAAGCGCTAAAATGAACGACGTACGTATTTGTGTATTTTGAACGGCTTGGCTAAGTAGGTGAGATAAATACGGTGTGGGCCGAGACAATGTGCTGCTGTCCAACATAATTTTTGATGATGCCTTTACATATTTCACGAGCTGGTTTCACGTCTGTGGTGGTCAGTAAATGACACGAACCTGCACCAGAGTACTCTATTAGAAATAGCCCTTCGGTTGCACGCGAGTAAGTCTCAAAATGATATCTTATGCAATAGCTTAGTGTTATCAGCTGTCACTTCATGGAGTATTCCTCTCCGGCCGCACGTGGCAAGATCTGTTAGCAGATGGTGGGTTTCCCTCGGGCTATAAGCGGTTTCCTCCCACCATAATTCTGGCCGTGTTCATGTAAGTGAAATATTCGTGAGTACGGCTTGAAACACCAATCAAATAAATAAATAAATAAATAAATAAATAAATAAAAAAATAAATATCACGGTCAGTGAAAAATTCCTTAGGGATGCCGAAGATTTATGTCCGCACTAACGAGGTCAGCAAGAAGGTTGATGTTAGAAGCCACCACTTTGGATGAAATGGGAAGAGTTAATTGGTACAGTTCTTGCCCCATAAGAACTAACTGTATGAAAGTTGACCAGCAGGTAGAATCCTTCCAGAGTGGCGGTGCATTCTATCGTACATTACCGAATCTCGCGGCGAACTCTCGCGGCGAATCCTCAGATACTCAGCGGGTGACCCTGTAACCTGTGACCCTGTAACCTGTGACCCTGTAATCTTGGAGAAAATTTCTATCATTTGACGCCGGCGTACTGAAAGATTTCTTCACGATGATAAATGTATACTGATTTACAAGTCACAACTTTCATTGTTTCAGGAAATTAATTCTTTTGGATGTCCTACTTAACTGAATTGTAAAAAAATAACTAAGCTGAGTCAATAGTGTAGTTTGACTTTCTTTCGAAAAACCTTCAAAAGCAATGAACACAAATGTAACAACGGCATCCACTCGGATTGCATTCGAACTTTGCAAACCGCCATTTTTAGATCACGTGAGTCCGTTTCTAGAGTAAATTTAGCTGCTCTTCCCGAAATGAGGATAATCCTTTTTTTCAAAATATAGTGATGTACATGTACATCTTCTTGGTTTCATTTCATATGTGTCACAATATTCAAGACGATGCCCTACGGCCGAACAGAATCGCTCAGTAAAGTTTGGCTTGCTGTCGTTGCGCCAGGTACATTTGTGTTAAGTGTGACGTTATGGTCTTCATTATTCACGAATACCACGTTGATCTTAATTATTCACGAGTACCACGTTATGGACTTCATTATTTACCAGTACCACGTTATGGTCCTCATTATTCACGAGTACCACGTTATGATCTTCATTATTCACGAGTACCACGTTTTGGTCTTCATTATTCACGAGTAGCAAGGTGGTATGGAATCAGAATTATTAGAATATGGTAGCGCTCAGTTTTGTCAGGTTGAGGACTGCACAATCGAAAAGACTCGAGTACCAGGGCAGTGAATGACAGAATTCAGAGCCCTGTTTTACACAGCGGTGTACGACGATTTTTTTTTATCGTACATTTGTCGCACGATATTTTGCACGTGATTATTAACGTACCATTGTTCTATATGGTCGATTATATCGTAAAAGTACGACATCTTTGTAAAACACGGCCCTGATCTGCGGTTCTGAAAGCTAAGCTTGGACGAATGAAAGCAATCTCAGATCTATCTTCAGCCCTGTATAGACACCGTGCACCCTTCGATAAGAATCTGAACAAAGCGTAAAGGATTTCCTTTGAATAGGTCCAGAGATATGACTATTACAACAAATACGCAAGTTGAGCAGATTATTGTGCAAACGGATGTAAGTGTAGATCTGAAAAGACCGAAGGGTTCATGTTACAATAAAACTGTCTGCGAATTCTTCATGGGTTTCCTTTGAATAGTTTCAGAGATACACGGTCACAAAATAACAGGCACGGAGTTACGCAAGTGAAGCTAGCTATTATGCAAATTAATGGAGTCATAGACATAAAGAGCCCAAAAGTCTCATGTGGAAATCAAAATTTGATGATATCAGGGAAAAGTGCATGAATTTCCTTTGAACAAAAGATATGTCCGTGACGAAGATGATGATGGACAGACGGAAACGGCCATGACGAAATCGTTTGGAATTTCTGAAACATTTAATATCGTCCTGAAAATTCTGTTTTGTAAGATCTTCATCGGCACGAACGTTTATAATAATCATAGACGTCTTCCTCTTAGAATCTATACAGAAAAACCCAGAGGTTCAACAGCGATCTGAACTTTGGATAATCTTCACTTGGAATTTAATTGTCACATTTAGAGGCCAGATGCGGCTCAGAGTGAGAAAGATTTGTTTGGTATCAGGCAAAAGGCGGTTGTTTAGGTCACTCCAGGTACAGTTTGGAGTACCTGAAGTACTTCAATAAAAAATCAAGTAAATGATCATTCAGGGGTAAAAAGTGACTTCATTCTGGGTTCAAACGGATTTAAATCGGTGTTCCAAACTGGGGAGAAGACAAGTGCCGGTTGTTAACCGCCCAACACTTTAGACAAAGATATTGTAGCCTACCGCGCTTTTTATCAATAGTTCTATGGATATTATACAACTGAACATTCACGGAATCTGATTCATGAACTACAACGTTGCGTATAACAATGTTATAACGCGGAATGCTCAACACGAAACTACTCCCCTCCAATAATACAGACTGATGTACACTTCCTCGAGGTCCGTCAGCTAAGTTAATTGAGATTGTGATCTCATCAGAGTAAAGAACTGAACTTTACGGCACTTCGTAATTCCAGTTGAAGTAGCGCAATACCCGAACAGGACATGTTACCTGAAAAAATCCTCTGTCATCCAGAGGGAACTTAGGGGCGATTTATCTAATCAATTACGGTCGGAGCCAGAAAATGATTTTACGGCCTCAGGAAATTGTCTTTTAAGAGCCTTATTTAATTAAATAGATTGTTTCAGAAACCACGAGATAAAACATGCCATAAAGTGCATTTCATCTGGACCAAATATGTTTTTCAGTGAAAGAGCAAGAGCAAGTAAAGAGTGGAAACTTTAAAATGTGACTATATGGAAGCGGTCTATAAAAATATTTCATTTTAACCAAAGATCGAATAAAACACCATTCTGGTCTAAATTAATGTACATTATTCATGAATATCCCTTATGTGTCGGTTCTTTAGAGAGATACGTTTCAAAAAAACCCACAGACCAAACAACGGATCTTTTACGGGGTTTTGCAGTTGTTTTCGTTAATGGAAAAGTTCTTTCAAACTTCGCAACTGCATCCAATATGTGCTAAATTGTCTTGGACAAAAATAGGCTTGAACGGAACCAGGATCGACGTTGTTTGACAGAGGAGGAGGAGGATAGTCTAACTTGATGAAATTTTACTCTGTAATAACATTTTATATGTGTTATATGTTATATTATAATATAATATTTTTCTGTATAGATAAACAGTTCCTTTTTGACGGCAAATTTTCAGTCTATTACGTAGTAAAAGTACATCACCTTACATTTTTTTGCAAGCAAAGGACACTGCATGTAGACAAGGGGAACGAACATCAGCATGATGGAATGAATGATCGAATGCTTGGGGTTTAACCATGTACTCATCATGATGGAAAGTTACAGTTTATGCGTAATTTCAGTATACTGTAATTCTAAAGCAGTTACTTGATTTTGGACTGCAATTTTTGTAGATTTACTCTATGTACTTTTTTGGCGGGGGGAGCGGGGTGGCAGAGGGGGAGTATTTACTGTACTTTTATTTGTCGTAAAATACTTTACTTACAAAAACTGGTTTAGGGAGTATAAGACGTATTTTCATGGTGAGTGTGGAAGTTGATAGCGGGCGAGCCGGCAGATTGAGTCCGACTCAATCAACCATGACAACGAATCTATTATGCAGAGCTTTAAAGTTTTATGGAATTTTTGAGGAAACGAGCGGTTGTTTGTGTTTTCTTCTAAACCGCTTCAATGCCTTACACAGCCCCGATACTAATTACGCCTATTTTTAGCTCACCGTGAGCTGCCACGTCACGCTATGACCCTCATTTGATAATAGATCGCTTGCTTCCAGGCGGGCGTGTGTCAGATATTGAAAGAATATGGTGCAAAAAAAAAAAAACTGTGATTAAAGTTCATTGGCAGTTACTATTGCGAAAGCAAGTGGTAAGTAGCAGCTGAGAGGAAATATTTTACTAAGAACAAGCTGAGAGTTTGTCTGGGTTGATTTCCCAAATTGATTGAGATGTGAGTTGTATGGAATCCCGATATGGTCATCTTGGTGCTATAGCTTCGTGCCAACGAAGGGCGATGGAAAGATGGTACGATGGTACGATGATGGTCATATCCGGCTTCCATGCAATTGTGATTTCTCCTTTATAGCCATATTAGCGAAGTTTATTTTACAACTACAAAGTCAACGTTGATGTGAACCGGTCCTAACAGCACAGTTGGAAGACGGCCTGCCCTGGTATATCCAGGTTCAATCCTGGTTCGAGTCACACCTAAGGCCTTAAAAGAAGAAGTTGTAACTTTTGCTTGGCGTTCAGCATGAAGGGGATAGTGCAACGACTGTTTGACTCGCATCAGTATAATGGCTTGGGCGGGTCCGCTTACTTGCCTTCGGTGAGGCGTCTCGGTGGAGCAGTACAAGATAAAAGTGCGGTGGAAATCCATCCTGCAACAAGGAGGCACATTACATACTTTCTTAAGATTCCTTCGTCCTCATATGACTGAAAAATTGTTACATACGACATTAAACCCCAAGCACTCACTCAACGTTGATGTGTAGTTAAATGTTATTGCGCAGTTTCCTCCAGTGGCGCCCCACCCACTCCCTTACCATACCACACCCTTTGATTATTATTTAACACCATGCCGTACTGTAGAATTTTTTGATTATGATAGCGGTAAGTTTTACGGGATGAGAAAACAGGAGTGCCCGGGTTATACTAAACCTTCGGCAAGTCAGTGACAAACTTTTCCACCTATTATGTATGGACTCGCATGTTATAATGGTGGAAAACAAATGCCCTTCTTGGGTTTTTATTGAACTCTGTCCGGTTTCTTAACGCTTGCCGCCGTCTTATAAGTGAAATATTCTTGCGTACAGCGTAAAACTCCAATCAAATAAATAAATTCAACAAATTAACAAAAGTCCCTCAACAAACTTCAGGGGACGCAGATTGCGTAAGCGTCCCCATGGGCGGTGTCGATCACTTACTGTCATCAAGGCCAAACGAACAATGAGAGCGACGGAAGTTCGAAATTTAGTGTCAAAGGTAGGCTTAAGACCCGTACCCCGTGCGCCCTAGCGATTGAAAGGTATTGTTCTGTAGTGAGAGGACCGCTTCCATATCGGTGGCCTAAAGATAAGATTAAAGCGTCTGTCTTGTAGTCGGGAGATCCACAATCAATTCCGGGTTGGGTCTTATCAAGACTTTAAAAAGTGTACTTTTTGCTGCCTCGCTTGGCGTTCAGCACTGAGAGGTCCGACCAAGCAGACTGGTCGGCACGGTGTCAGTATAATATGACTGGGTGGGGTGTCATGTCTGGTGTCTTCGGTGTGATACTTGAGTGGCGGCATGGACTCACCTGCCACAATTAGACAGAGTATATGTGCACACACTTAATTACTCCTCCTCGTCATTTGACGGGAAAATTGTGAAGCACAACGTTAAACCTCAAGCATTCATTCATTCATTCATTCATTCATTCTATTGTGAGATTAAACTTCTGCTATGACAATATGCATATTAATGACCTATGATAGGGTGTTCAACCCGGAAATATATCCTTCTTTGTATAAAAAGGATGAATATCCACTTTGGAACATTTCTGGCTTTTAGCTTTGTACATGTGCAAGTGCTTAGGACTATACAATATGACTTCCCTGTAAAATTAATAGCAAGTTTTGAACCACATGGATATAACCACCCGTTTGGGGCATATGAGGGTATTCAAAATAAGAACACATGCTGGAAAAACATGCATAGCACCAGAAGTCCATTACCTAGAAGCATGCAACTTCCCTATACTAGTCACCACACGGCACAGTACAGTTCGCGCCACCTGGTGGAGAAATGTGCCAGCCTCTTGGGAGGAAATTGTGAACTGAATCATGTGAAATCTAATTGTATATGGCTGCTACAAGAACTGGCCACACCTTGAAACCAAAACTCCGCATTTAGAAACTACGATTTCGCTGATAATTGTTGCTATGCAGCTAAGAACCCAATGACTATTTTTATATTTCCAAGCAACTATAAAACAATTACTATTAAAGACATTGTTGTCCTTTTACCAAACACTCCGTTGTAGTAATTTTTAATGTCTATTTCAACACAACCGCGTTTGAAACCCATCATGCATCAGCCGTTTCTCAAACGTTTGCTGAACAATAGAGAGAAAGAAAAATACATGGCTGTGCAGATACGTCAATTAATGTGTTCGAGATCGAAGGAAAGTGTAGACGAGCTATAGGGAAGTTGCATACTTCTAGGTAATGGATTTCTGATAGCACCAATGTATGAAACAGAGGGGCAGTATATATAAGAAAGTCCGACGAATTTAACCATTATACAGGCGTTTTATGAAACGCACAAGGGGTGTTCTTGATTGATGTGTAAGTTAACATTATCGGCATAAATAAGAGCTATATGTCTAATACTAAAACACCCGTTCTCACCCACCACATCTCATCCCTTCACGTTCCGCGAATGGAAAAATGTTGGTGTCACTTTTCACAAAATGACTGGCCGAAAACAGTTTTGTGTCAAATTTGGTATAATGCCATCAAATACTGTATTACAGAGCCCTCGCGTCCAATGATCTTGGGCTAGTTTGTTCATCAAATATAGCGCAAACATCAGCATGTAACTCTTTCGAGCGTTAGCTGACTGGTGAGGGTTTTACTTCCAGGAACTATTATTTAGCAAGATAATTTGTTGACGCAAGCCATGGGTTACTTGGACCAACGTCAGCATTAAATGGTGCATTTTAAGGAATGGCCTCATAAGAGGTATCAAAATATCTATCCGCCTGGACGCTTCCCTTTTGCGCAAAGAAAACTCACACCCATACATCTACAGTGTCCCCCGATTGTATCCCAATATTAAGCCCACAAGTAAGCCTTAATGCATGCTTATTTATATACAGACAACGACCAGCCACTAGTCTGACATTGGTATCGAGAGACAGGGCGACCAGTAATCACGTATATTTCACGTAAACAAGGAAGGAGTAGGGTCAAACGTAGCGGATATATCTGTGGTCGGTTGTACATATAGGTTAGTAGAACTTAACAAGTGCTGTATACCAGTGGCTGCTACATGAAGGTACATGGAATGCTAAGCTGAGAGCGGAGTCCTGGGAGAATATCCTGTTAGAAGACCACTGTGAACCATTAACGTTCGTTAGGGGGTAGCCAGCGACAGCCCATCGGCATAAGACTGGGCCAGGTCGCCTGTCAGTGTCGGAGGTCCCATCCAGGAGACAGCCTCACGCTGCTTGAGAGAGGCCAACACCTCTCCCATGAGACTCCTTCGGCACATTCCGTCAAAAGACATCACTGAGAATGATAAGAGCGCGGGGTTAACTGCCGCTCTCCGGACACATGCCAATTACTGGAGAATCGATAGAGAGGCCTGTTGACTTGATGACATGTAACATGTTAACAAACAGGGACAGCGATGAAATTTCTTCGCTGGACAATAGCCGCGGTCAAGCATATTTGTAATATATAATTTTCACGCAAAAAATCTTTCCAATGTTACTTCTGCGTTTTACATTTTGTGAAGGCGCATGTGAATAACGGTAGCTTTACAGACACATCTTCAGGAAGGGGAACATATGTATCTTCAACATGACTTTCTGAAAATGACTGACATGCACGAGTAGGCCTATGACTATATCACAACAACAACAACTCTGGAGAACAGGCCATACTGTGAAAAGCAAACGGTGGATGCCGAAGACATTTGCGCTTTATAATCTGGACCACAGGCGTTTTCTGTGTATATCTCTGGTTAGTTAATTTAATTTCTCCCCTGTTCCACTGTCACCATTTTGTATTGTAAGACGCCAGCTTTCAACCGCTGGCTGGCATGTCTTTTCTTTCCTCCGTGAACGGAGAGCGTTCCCCTGACGTTTCTGACAAGGCAGTGTCAGCCATTCTAAGACGAAGAATAACCAGACTCCGGAAACGACGGCAACCACAAACAGCAATGTTACATTTCTGTATTAACGGGCCTAAGAAATCGAAAGATAATTATGAGCCATTAAACTATAGCCTTTTAAGCCCCCTATTCCCCGAGGTAGTAATCGATAATGTTTTTGACAAAATGTTTTAATGTTTGCCGTAATTGAACCGAAGATGGCTTGTCTTGGGAACATGGAAGAAATTGTCCAAATTCATACCGTAGTGAACGTTTATTTTGCAATAATCGCATAGGCGTTTGAAGTTTGACCAGATTAGAACAGTAATTCTTGGGAAAAGGCGATAGAAAAAAACAAACGTCAACTATCGTCAAAACTAAAGAAGACACGCTCGATATTCAGATCCATTCATTTTTGAGACACAATACTTGTTACTCTGTCCCCAATGGCAGAATACACAATACATGTAGCTCAGTCCCCACTGACCGAATACAAAATATATGTAGCCCAGTCAGCAGTGACCAAATATGCTTACACAATACGTGTAGCCCAGTCGCCTACGGCCGAATACACAATACATGTAACCCAGTCCCCAAATGGCCGAATACACGATGCATGCAGCTCAGTCCCCAATGGCCGAATACACGATACATGCAGCTCAGTCCCAAATGGCCGAATACACGATACACGTATGTCAGTTCTCATTCATCGAATACGTAGTACATGTACACTTGTGTCCAGCGGTGGAATACAACATGCATGTAGCTCTATCTCCAAAAACAAAAACACAAAAAACAACAACAACAACAAAAAAAATGTCGGCACGCTTAGTTAAATACGTCATCATGCCTATTAATATGAGCAAGGAGTGTACAAACACCACACTCACCTGTTTTTTTTTTAATTTCTTATGTAATAAAAGAGTCGTTGCCTTCTTCATACCGTACTTACTTTTTATGAAATTCGCAAAGCAGTGTTGATAGAGTATGACTTGGCTATTCAAAGCCTGCTGTTATATTAGCAGGGCCCAAACTGCATATGAGATATGATTTGGCGAAACACATTGTAATGCCCCTAACTGTAAACACAATATGTTGATCATGAGCTAAAACTAACCAAGTGAACATGACGTCAAACAGAATATGTCGTCTGCATCACGCCTCCACTGACGCAAAGCAGGTGAATCCCAGGATCAGACGTTCAAGATATGAACATTCTCATGCAGTTTAATCATATATGTTCATTTCATTCTGTTTCCGCATAGATGCATTATGAACCAGTTATTGAATTTAGATTAGTTCCAAACATTGTTCTGTAAACATTAACCTTAAAGAAGAACATGTTAGAGGTTCTTCTATCTGGTAATTTACCTCGAAAATAGAAATCAAATACACGACTATTGGTAATTTCATCGAGTGATCACAGATCTTCTGCCTCTACCATGGGTTGGTGAAACAAGAAACAGAGATGTTCTGTGTCTCTTTCATCAGGTCTAGAAGAGATCCTTACCACTGGATTGGGGATTTGATAAATTTCTTTTTCAGCTTTTAATTTAGAAAGTTTGCTGCAAATCAAGAAAAAAGTATCAATACTCGACCTGTTTAATGAAAAGAATCGAACTTTGAAAATATCTCTCCGTTGATAACTTCTAAAAATATTCTTATTTGTAAAAGTAGCAAATTTATGTGTGACAAGAGGAGTCGATTTTTGAAGAAATTGAGTGCTTTTTTTCTCTGTTCACGTTTAGTATCACCATATACATTTACATATCATTAGATAGTACAAGAATTGAAGAAATAAAGGAAATATTATGAATCAAATATTCGCCGTTCTATGCTCGTTTGTTCGTCTGGTCGAATTGTAATCTTAGGACTTTTCATACAACCCCTGCCATATTGATTCGTTTGTTTGTGGTTTGATTGTGGTTTAACGATGCTTTCAACATCATTTCGGTCATATCGCGACGGTGACTCCTTCTAGCAGACCGGATCCAATGTCGACATCCAATAGATCCAATGTTCTATGGTTGTAAACTATTGTAGCGCCTGACCGCGGCGTACCGCTTCCCTATACTTTATTTTAATGTTATTGTATGTTAGATGTGATGACAGCACAGCATTTTGTGTATTTCTACGCCAGTAACGTCTAATAAATTGCAATTAACATCACTACATTTTTTACCTGATTCTGCTTTAGCCATGGTGCTAGGAGGCGTGCAAACTATACTACTGAATAATGCCAATAGTGCTACTATTTAAGTACATAAATACTTCAGAATAAAACCCTGACTGAGGTAAATTGACAAGAGGCTTTATCTCACCGGTTACATGTGGCCATTTGCCAGATATCACACAGTCGTCGCTGCTCTGCTTTGACTCTCTGTGCTATACTTAATAATTATATTAAAGTTCGAACACATTAAACTTGGAACAAAACTCTTAATATATGGCCTAGGGCCACCTTGGCAAAAATTGCAGCCATGTCGTGATATAGTTCACAGGCTATTATAGCACAACCTCCAGGAACTGCTGGCTAAATCTGACACTGGTGTACAGGTCTACTTGAATGTTTGCGGCTGAGGAAGACATGGCGCCTGACATAATCCTCTCATTATTTGCAGGACGGGGTAAACACCGGGTGGGGAGGGCAAACCGCCACGCTACTTACATCTGTATTTGCAGCATTCTTTCACTGAAGTATGTCAAGTGATCACTTGAGCTTCAGCAGGGATGCAATGTGGCTAATGATCCCATGCATTCGGCCTGGTGGATATCGTCATTTGCCGCGAGTGAGAAGCCGTTGATATCTCACATGGCGTACTAACCAAACTTGACAGAGCACAGAGAACAGCCAATTCTCGGCGAGAAATGCCGAGTGCTTATTCGGCAGCCGTCTTTTTTTTCTCGAGTGCCAATCCATCATACAATAAAATCGTCAATTGGCTGTAAGAGCCTTCTCCTGAACGCTTGTTTGGACAGTGCTTACAGATCAGACTGACACTTGCCAGAGCTCAGACAATAACTGTGGCAGCCCCGGACTCCTGGCAATGCCGGTGGCATGCACAGCTCCCGTTTAAAGAGATCCCGTGGTGTCTAGCTAAAGCTCCATCCAGGAATTAATACATTAATGTTAAGATAGGGCCCTAGGTAGGGCCTACATGGGAGTAATGGCAGGATTTTTCGGAGAATTTCAAGGTGGGACGTATTACGTCATTTCATTGACGCCGGACATCCCACTGCAGCATCAACACTGCCACGTCACAGAGGGTTGACCAAACCAACATGATCGCGTTGCGCAGCGAAAGATTTGTTACGTATAAGCCTTATGTCACACTAGCGCCACTTTGTGTGAGAGGAAAAATCTGCATTCTGCAAATACCTCGTTCCTCTGCGCACGTTTTGTAATTCGTTTGTTATATCTATTTTGTGAGGACGTGTGAAAGCCAGATTGGAATGTAAACTCTCGTACACCAGCCATCCACCAACACGGAGGTTCCGGGTCACTAATTTCAAGGCCAAATCCCAAAACGACGTCTAACACAAACCACCAAAGTAAGTACATGAGGTACCAAAATAGGATGGAATAATGCAAAGAGAAGTCGTCAACAGTTATCAGTGATGTGGACTGCTTATGTTTGAATCCATTCTCATTTCGTACTCTGTATAAACTTGTTTTTTTAGTTCTTGGGTGGTTTTTGTTGAACGTTGTTTTGGAAATTGGTCTGGCAATTATTGACATGGAACGTCCATTTTAGGTCCCTTTTCTACACCAGACATGGTTACTATTGTGGTTGACCAGATATGCCGCTTCGCCTCTTCATAATGAGGCACACGTATTCCATAAACAAAATACTCACGTTGTTTTGAGAAAATGCACACAGAATAGCCAATAACGGTTTTTAACAGAGTGGTTGGATTTCCACGAAACAAAGTTGATAAGACTAGGTACTAATTCTCATACTGGCATTTAAGAAATATTGACAAATGCTATATGTATTCCACCGTCGAACTGAACACTGTGACAGCGACGTCAGAGTCCAGGGCTAACAATCCCCGAAGAGCTGTCTGCTAATGGAGTGTTCCATGCGTTACTTGATGAAGTGTTCGATGTGTTATCAGCAGTAAACGAGATACACAAATGTCAAAGAGGCAAGGTTTTCAAAATTCATGCCCGAAAACTCTCTTATCAAAATTTTATATTAATTGTATTTTTCAGTCAAGAGTGAGTGGCCTGAAGGCAAATATTAGATTGCTGATAATGAACTGCTTGGAGTTTAATATTTTTGTTTTTGCGTTTTTAGTTCTGTCAAAATATATAATGAATTTTGTGCAGTGAAGTTCTTAAATTTTCGCGTCCACACACGAGGCTTTGTCATCATCAAACCACTGAACTGAAAAATATGATTACACGCAATTAAAATATCTATATAAATAAAATATGATACTGTGAAAGAAATATCTCGATGTCAATAATAGCGTGATGAATAATTTTATAAAACTTAAAACATTGCATCAAAATTTGTGGATTTCAAAATCCTATGAGATTTAGCTTGTGAAAAGCCTATCTAATCCGTATTTTCTCTTCAGGGTTTTTTCACTTGAACCTTTTAAATAAGCGTGATTTCAAATATACATGGTGCCCACGAGAATACCGAGGCGTTACTTCATGCTTCATGTGGAGCGAGAGCTGTCGCTGCTATCCTGTGCTACATTACAAATCTAAATAGGCTCAGGGATTGAGGCTTCCACAAAATACGATATAGTTTTGTTCAAAACAGTAACATGTGGGAGCTAATGATATAAATGCAGTACATTGGTTATTTATGAAACTTCTTTCAGATTGTTTTTTTACCATCCTGACTAACCCACACCTGATGAAGAACCAATCTCAGTCTAACTTAGTGCACCCAATCCAATCTGGATTGATGTCTTGCTGTGGGTATTCTGGATTGCTAGACCGCTTTTGCCTCCAATGGCAACGCAGTGATTTATCAACCGTATCGAGCGTGAATAAAGCCTAGGCTTTGGCAGCGTGTTTACGACGAAATGTAACTGCATGAGAACTGATTTATGATGCTATTTACCTGTCAAATAGACAACCAGATCTTATGACAATTTGCCAGTTTTACAGAACTCCAAAGTTTTTGAAGAACTTCAGTGCAGTAGGCCTAAGGCTTTTGCTTCCTTCGCACATGACCCACACAATTGATGTAATTATAGGCCAGCTAATGTTTGATGGCTGTTAACTGTCAGAACAATCAGACAACATGCAAACGTCAGACATTAATTTGGCTTAAAACAGGACCACACATTTTCAAAGCGGTCAAGACGCGCCATTTCTATAAATGTAGAGGTAGGACTATAGTTTTGAATAAATTTATCGCACCATAGCTTTCCGTACTCGAAATTCAAAGTCGGAGGTACATTTTTCTATGTATAGAAACTTTTGAACTTGCGACTATTTATACCTTGACTATGGGAGCAATTTCCTTAACATTGTAATTTCTACTACCCATAAACGCAATAACACAAAAAGGCACTGTAACACTAGCAAACCCATGTGTCAAAATGGAATGGTGGTCGATTCAGTGAAGGCTCTATATGACAGAATGGACAGCCAATCTGAAGGTTACAACACTATCTTGAAAATCACCAAAATTTACTCTGTTCCACATTTTGTTAGAAAAAAAAAAACAAATTAATCCGGCCAATTAAATAAAAATGTTGATATAATAAGATAAACATGTGATCAAAACGATTACACATGTATCTTCTGAAGCCACCTGGAATTACATGTATAATGGGGCTCTTGTCGTTATCGTATTGATAAGACATCAGGATTCTATTCCTAGACAGGTAATTTTCTTTTTATTAATAAGACCAGATTCACCAATTTTTCTTGTAATAGGCTGTCGAATGAGCGATAGTCACCATTCATTTTAGAAAAGTATTGCGCTTTGTCAGTTGAACAATTATATGCGGAATAAGGCGATCTCGGTTTGAAAGCCTGAGGACTTTTGATTACACGCTTAACGCGGACTACTTGTTGAGACAAAATGGTTCTTTAGTAGTGTAATATCACCGTTCACACAAAGGTGTTAACATGCATAGTATTTTAGAGTGCTGGTCATAAGGTCTCCGGGATGTTCTTTTAATATAACACTAAGTTTAGGGAACGATCCACTCTGGTAAAATAAAATATCGATGTGAAATGTATTTATGTCATCCAGTGGCGATATTGAACCTTAGCTGGTGTTTTGACACACCAAGCTCTTCGCTACACAAGGGGTTTCTTTATAAGGCTTCATGTCTCTTTTCTACTGAAGCAACATAAAAGACCAGCCAAGTCAGTGAATAGACCTAACACCTCAGGGGAATGATTCTGCGCTTCCCCTCTTAATAATAAAATATAGTCCTGAGGCCACTTCCACAAAGATGTCGCACTTGTACGATAGCGCACATATAGGGCAATGGTACGTTTATAGTGATGTATAAGATATGGTACGACAAATGTACGATAAATAAATGTTGTACGCCGCTTTGTGAACCTTTATGTATCTGATACATGGAGTTTCAGTCGCACACCAGATGGTCATTGTGTGTAGGGATGGTTGTTAGTGCTATGTTATCTCAAACCACGGTGTTCTGCAAACACAGAGCTCCCTCAGGGAACGAAGACAGCAAACAGCTTCCAAAGCCTAGAGCGTACCATTAACGACAAAACAACGATGTCTAAAACTCGTTGTTCTCAATGGAAGAAACCCGAACATTTTGCCAGTGGGAGACATACTACTGATGGGCACAGACATCGAAGACTTTGTTTAACCTTTGTAACCCCAGGTGGTTTTAGCTTTTGTCTTGAAATCTTTGAGATCTAAGACCTCCAAGACCAAAGTGAGATAAACAAAGGAAAGTTTTGCAAGTTAATTTGAAAAGGGCAGCTTTAAGCTGCCTAAAGGATGAATATCGTAAGGCAACAGACACGAGCATAACATTTAAACAGCAGTCTTCGTGTTTTGATTGCATTGACAAAATCATATGCACAAAATATTCACAGACGAACAACCTGCTCACTGATTTCTGAAATAGTGGACAAACATCAACTAATAAATCAGTGTACTACGATGTACCTTACCTGCTCATCATGATTTAACGCCAGTGGGAATAAATCACATTTTTCTGCCAAAAACAAGACAAAAAAGACAAAAAAGTGTTATGGACCTAATAATTTCAGAAAATAGTATCACTGCATATCTAAAGATATGTATTTACTTATTTGATTGGTTCATGGACACTGTTAGATAGCTTCAAGATATCGAGTGGCACTCCCTGCTTTCTCGTCAAACAATTAACCCCGTTAAAACAGGTTTTATCGAAAAGTTTCATGCACTATTAGAGCTACCCTGCATTTCTCCCATATTGCTGTTTCTGACTCAACGAGCTATCCAGTGGGTAAAAGAGTTCTGATTCCAGATTAAAGATTGGTTTAGTTACATTTTTAGTTACTAAGGATTGGTGTGGAAGTTCAGTTCAGCATCAGTTGTTCTGAAACCGGTAAATTAGTACGAGTCACCGAACGTACAGTCTTCAAAAACACTGTCTCTGAAGACATCAAAGGTATCTGGACAGTATTTCAAACTGATACCATTCCAAGATACCCCGGTATCAGTGGTATTGCCTTATCAGTTATAATCAACTCAGCCAACTTTTGTGCGTGCCTGTCGAGTTTGACATGAAAACTCACTATATTTCAGTGCCTGACTATATCAGTAACCTCATATAACTGAGGCCAAATATCGTCTCATGCCATTAAAATTGCTTTGATTATAAAGGTTGGCCCCGTATGCCTTTCTTCCTTTCGGGTAGATTTAATGAGGATGCCAAGGAATATTTCAATAAAAACTGTAGAGGTGAAAAGGCATCTGTCATTTCGTCATAAATTTCTAAACTAAAAATAATCCGCCGTTTCTGTTGTACATGTCCCGCATCAAGGTTTCTGTGAAAAAACGTCGCAAAGAGTTGAGACAGTAGAGAATACTTCTGCATTTTTGCTGAAGCATCCATAAAATCCCTCACATCAGAGCTGTCAGTAAAGTCCGTGGTATTCAAACCGCAAGTATATTTCATTGCACATCAGTGTCTTTCTTAACATGGAGCAGTAAAACAACGAAAGTGTGTTGAAAAGTATCGACGTATGTGGCATCACGTTGGCTCAAAAGCCTACCACAGAATTCAAACATTTTATTCAGCCATAGCAAAATCTAAATGAACAAAACATTAAAGATATTTTTGGGTGTATTTTTTAACGACGTTTCCAGTGTGGCTTACTTATTTTGGCGGTATACTTTCACTTTAAGAAATTTTACATAACGATTTAATTTCAGTTTCAGCCCAACAGCTTGCTCTTGATGACGTGGACAGTCTTTAACCCTAGACCAGCCAAAACACACACAATGCTGAATGGCACTGGCTTGCTTCAATGAGAATGCATAGTCAGAAGCTGAATCCGGATTACACCTTCCACTGGGCATTTATACACTAAAAAAAATAATCTGTTAATTTTTACAGAAAGTCTGTTGCTTGAGTGATGCTAGAATGTGTTGTGCTATTATAATATAATATGTCATATTCAACATAATATCCTGTTGGTCTAATAGACATGATAGAACCTTTGTGTTTAATTAATAGAATATGTGTGTTATACTGAACAGAGCAATCTGCTGCAGCAGTGGAATAGATTCTAGCATCACTCAGACAACAGACATTCTGTTAAAATTAACAGGTTAATTTTTTGAGTGTGTAGAGCCCCAACCAACAGCTAGTGGCACACCCTGGTTGTATTAGTCAAAATTGCTTTTTGTCGTGATGAATTTTTGACAGCATTGCCGAAGGTAACGAAGTGAGCTAAATACACTCTAAGCCGCTCCGTTGGCTATCACCCTGTGCATCATGAAAAAAAAAACACAAAACAAAAAAAAAACAAAAAAAAAAAAAACAACAAAAGAACAAAACGAAAAAAAAAACGTAACAACAATCTGTTCGTTAGGGTGATGTTCTGGTCATCTTCTACCACGTTAACCTCTCGTCACTATCTGACGTAATTCTCAAAGGCCTTCCAGGACAGCGCCTCGGTATGAAGTCGCTTTGCCCGAGGCTAGCAAAAATCACACTTGTGAAATTAAGCTGACTCCGGGGCAATTGCTTAATTAACTGCAGAAGAGCACAGGTGGTACAGTGGGACAACTGGGTTCTCTGTGGAAACTACGGGCCGGATTTCACCATGAGATAAAGCCTTTAAATTGTTTGTGACGATACTAGCCGCAAGCCGATTGCAGATTAGAATCTCTCTCTTTCTCTCTCTGCATATATATCTACGCGCTTGTGGTGTATGACCTTTTGAGTCTGTTACTAATTAGGCCTTAGTAATTATATTACGGCAATGAAGGTTGCATTACTAGCTAGATCGTGTAGATAGCTTTTAATGTGTGTTTTATTGTCAAAATCCATTTTTCCTTTCACAAACCAATGTTTCTGGATGTGTTTTGCTGAGGACTTCCAGCACTAAGTCTGAGAATACAAGCGTACGAGTCCGGACACCTGACACGAGACCCTCGCCGATACATAATATCAGAAAACCTGACATGACCATCGGTGTAATCATTATATCCAGACACTTCACATGGCACCCTAGCCCAACAATAATATCCGGATACCTGGGATAACACCCTAGCTCAACAATAATATCCAGACACCTTACATGGCACCCTAGCTCAACGATAATTCCCAGATACCTTACATGCCACTCTACCTCAACGACAATATCCGTACACCTGGCATGACACCTAGTCCAACAATAATAACCGAACACCAGACATAACAACCTAATTCAACGACAATATCCGGACACTAGGCATGACACCCTAACTCAAAGATAATATCCGAACACGTGGCATGACACCCTAGCTCAGCAATAATATCTGGACACCCTGCGTGACATCCTAACTCAACGCTAATATACGAACACCTGGTATGACACCCTAACTGAACGATAATGTCTTGGTACGTGGATCAGCCATAATAGCTTATATAATAAACTGGACACCTGACATAATATATTTTGAAGCTCGGTAATGATGGTCAGAAATTCTTACAATATTCCAATTCAAGCGTTAAATACCACATTACTATACCAGTAGTTATACAGAAACGGAACATTCGGAGGCGAATTCAGTCACAAATGAAAATCTGTATGAATATCTGTATTGAAAAAAGGTAGTAACTTGAAAAGAGAAGCAGCATTCAGTTTCTCTGATGTTATGGGAAACTGGTAAGTCCAAGTTCTAAATAACGCAGTAGCGTCCTTTGGTATTATCGCTGGCTCGACACGTTTCCTTTATCTACTTTATCACAGTCTTGTCATCTTCGTCCATTGTCTCTACGCTCAATGATTTATTGAGAGCTCTTGTTAATCGACCTTGTGCATTTTTAATGCTGATATCACCCCAAAAGTCTGGGCATTTTATGCCCGGGTGTGAACTAAACAGGATCCTCCTACAGCTCCGTGTTTGTGCTTAGTCTGGAGACAGATTGTGGTCTATGGCAACCAGAGTCTGATCCCAGAAAGCGTGGGATCTTTTGAACATCGACGTGAGCGGAAATCAAGTGTCTTTAGACATTCAAATAGGCTACAAGTGTTCGACAGCCCAAAACAGTGATCAGTAAATCTCTACACGTTTTCTTCCCGGTAAATTCACCTTGCGTTGTGCATTTATCAAGTTCGTTTCTTCATAACTAGGCGTCATGGAATTTTTAAAAGCAGCTGTGAATAAATAACAAAAGATAGCTTATATAGAAATAGAACTGTTTGGAAAAATGTTGCTAATATAAAAGTAAAATGAAATTGAACGGAACATTAACTTCACTGACAGTCTCAGGTATGACACGGATACTGCAGTATGCCGTGCTCACCAAAGCCTGTCATGTCACCCTACAAACAGAGGTGAGTAAAGAGGAAGGGGGCATGGCAACTTCACTGACAGTCTCAGGTATGACACGGATATGCCGTGCTCACCAAAGCTTGTCATATCGCCCTATAAACAGAGGTGAGTAAAGAGGAAGGGGGCATGGCAACTTCACTGATAGTCATAGGTATGACACGGCTCTGCCGTGCTCACCACAGCTTGTCATGTCTTCTTATACAGAGAATTGAGTAAAGAGGAAGGAGGCATGACAACTTCGCTGACAGTCTCAGTTATGACATGGATATGCCGTGCTCACCAAAGCTTGTCATGTCGCCCTATAAGCAGAGGTGAGTAAAGAGGCAGGGGGCATGGCAACTTCACTGATAGTCACAGGTATGACACGGATCTGCCGAGCTCACCACAGCTTGTCTTGTCTCCTAATACATACAGTTAAGTAAACAAGAAGAAAGCATTGCAACTTCACTGCGTTTTAGGCAAGACAGGGATCTGGATGGAGCATTGTAACAGACCGACGTCTTCACCACTCGGCCATTACATTGCCTTTCTCTAAAGCGGAAAGATATGAGAAGTTTCGTTTGTTAGACTTTCGATAGGGTACCTGACAACCGTACGGAGACTATGACGTTTAACGGATGGCTAGCATTGTCATTAGATGATAAGTATCCCTTGGTCAGACAGAGACACTCACATTCGGTTGTCTCTACACCCGACAGGTATTCGTCAGGGTGATAACAATTAACTACATCTTCTCTTCGCCCAGTTGTTTCCAAGACATAGATTCATAGATTGAAGACCGAAAGTTGTCAGAACGGATGGCAATGCTATAATATGGGTGAGTACCATAACCAACTTGATCTACTCCATCTACATATATATAATACAATCTCTCAGGGATAAGAAGTATACCATCTTTCTTAAGATGTGGGCGTGGCCCAACAGAAAACAGATGCATACTTGTCGATAAGATTACCCACAGAAGTGAGCTAATTACAGAAAATACTCAGACAGATTCATAGGTTACCGTCCCCTGAGGTCGCCATGGTTAATGGAGAAGGGGAATCGTCATCTACAGACTGTGCAGACAATGCTTAAATACAAAGGACGCTCTGAGCCAGCATTAACAACAGTCCACCAGTTATATGGCAAGTGTCTCTTGGGTAAGTGTTTCCGGCATAATTTTGCCAACTGCTTTCTCGTTTGTTGAATATTGTCGTTTTCTAGCCAGTGGGGACTTGGTTTAAGACTATGGTTTGTATGCGGAAACTAGACTCGTCCTTTGTTTATGGAAATCAAACTCTTTCCTTTCCCAGGCCCATGGTGTGATTGTATGAATCGATAGTCAATGTACTGTTTTTTTTTCTTTTTACAGACTCCATTTGTGTGAAATCCATCGGGTTATGTTTATAGATGAACCGATGTAACGTACTGCTCTTAAATTATCCACAGATCGTGAATGTTTTATTTATGGTAGAAAATAAAAAAAATCTTGCAAATGGACTTATGACAGAACTACGGACGCGATCTAAGTGCTTCAGCAAATCTAATTTTTATTTTCACGCAAAAGTTATCTTTTTGTCTCTATTAACAAGGCTAGTACCAACCAATATTTGATAACAAATTTCTGCAACAGCAATTAATATTTAAAGGCTAAATTGTTTTGAAATGTCAAGCTTTCAACCAGTTTTAACTGACCCTATACAGGCGTAATTATGTTATGCCATTCATACTTTATCAGATCATGGCAGTAGACATGGATTACAACACCACAACTGAGGTGAAACTGGTACAAATATAAACTGAAGTTATTTGTCTCGAAAAAAATGTTGAGATAGTTCGCAGGTATAAAATTGTCGCGTGGGCTGAGCGTTTGGTTCGCATGTATGTATATAATGGTGGTGTGGGTTCAGTGATTTGGTCGTGGGCGTGTATAAAAAATGTCAGGCGAATTCAGCGGTTAGTTACTGAACATGTACACAAATGTCACGTGGAATCAGGAATTAGCCAGTCAGCATGTACACAAATGTCATGCGGATTCAGCGATTAGCCAGTCAACATGTACACAAGTGTCATGCGGATTTAGGAATTAACCAGTCAGCATGTACACAAATGTCATGCGGAGTCAGGAATTAGCCAGTCAGCATGTACACAAATGTCATGCGGATTCAGCGATTAGCCAGTCAGCATGTACACAAGTGTCATGCGGAATCAGGAATTAACCAGTGAGCATGTACACAAATGTCATGCGAAATCAGGAATTAGCCAGTGAGCATGTACACAAATGTCATGCGGATTCAGCGATTAGCCAGTCAGCATGTACACAAGTGTCATGCGAAATCAGGAATTAGCCAGTGAGCATGTACACAAATGTCATGCGGATTCAGCGATTAGCTAATGAGCATGTACACAAATGTCATGCGGATTCAGTGATTAGTTAGTGAGCATGCAGACAAATGTCATACGGATTCAGCGATTAGCTAGAGAGCATTTACACAAATGGGATGCGGGTTCAGTGATTAGTTAGTGAGCATTTACACAAATGTCATGCGGATTCAGTGATCAGCTAGTGAGCCTGTACACAAATGTCAGGCGGATCCAGCGATTAGCTAGTGAGTATGTACACAAATATCATGCGGATTCAGTGATAAGTTAGTGTGCATGTAAACAAATATCATGCGGATTGAGCAATTAGTCACTGAGCTTGTACACAAATGTCACGCGGATTCATCAATTATCTAGTGCGCACGTATATAAATGTCATGAGGATTCAGCAAGTAGTTCGAGAGCATGTACACTTGTCATGCGGATTCAGGGAGTAGTTAATGAGCATGTACACAAATGTCATGCGGATTCAGGGTTGAAATAGTGCACATCTACAAGGGGGTCTTGCAGGTCTGACGATTAGGTTGTGTGCATGTAGACAAATGTCGGTCTTGGTCAGCGTTTAGTTAGCGCGCATGCACACAGTTGTCGTGTGGATTCATCCGAAAAATAGTGCGCATGTACACCATTGTCACGCGGGTTGGTGATTAGGTAGTAGGCATGTACGCAAGTGACATGCGGGTCTAACGATAGGCAATGTCCATGTAGACAAATGCCGTACTGGTTCAGTGCGCATGTACACTAATTTCATGCTGGTTAAGCGATTAGTTAGAGCGCAAATGTTGCGCTTGCAGACAGGAGCTCCCTACTTGTCGAATCCTTATTTGTGGAACGAATTTCATCCTTTCAGGAAAAATTCCCATAAATATCATCAACCTTACCATATTTTGCGTTCATGAAAACAGCATAGGTGATTTGTCACAGAGGTGGTTAGCGTCAATTCAAAACCATTTTAGAGACCGTTAATCTAAGTTCAAAAAGACGATTTCTTTTTAAACAAATTAGAATAGCTGTCTATTTTTTGACATACACCCTACATACCAGCATAGCTAAAATTCATTTCCAGATTATTTCAAACAGGAAACAGCTCATAAAAATGCCTGTAATGTAGTAAATTCACATCACTGATATCACTTTTAAATTCTCTAGAGCGCTGGAAAACGTTGATTTATTTTAAATATTATTTCAAGTTTTTATGAGACATTTAATTATTATCACAGGTAATAAAAATTCTAAACTACTGAAAAAAATGAGAATCTTTTCTTGTTCAATAAAATGAAACCAGATAAAGTAGTTTTTACATACAAACAATTATCCAAACATACGAGGCATGATATTCATTCGTGTTCATGTCTATGACACACTGACTGCACAGTGTAAGACAGCGGTAGAACGGTATCCAAAGACTACCAATCTATGTAAAATGTCTGTACAGTGTAAGACAGTCGTAAAAAGGTATCCAAAGACAACCAATCTGTATAGAATGTGTGTACAATGTCAGACAGCCGTAAAAGGTATCCAAAGTTAACCAGTCTATGTAAAAAGTCTGTGCAATGCCAGACAGTTCTTGAGAAACGTACTCCAATAAGGTTTTGTGAAATGTCTATTCAGGGTCAGGTATTTCATGAAAGTGTCAACCAGTTCATCTACATACAGAGCCAGTCATTTGATGAGAAACTTGTTCAACATCATTCGGTTTACGTGAAAAGTCTACAAACAGTGAGGCAGCTTATGAGAAATGTCATAAGGTTATGAATGGTGTCAGGAAGAATCGGTCGAAATCCTGGGCACAAGCTACTGATGAGTTCTCTAATCTAATAGAAAATAGACACTAATGCTTTAATTCATATCTGTTCCATGTAGGTTTGAGGGTAAACATGCTTATGTGTCCACCAGACTGTAATGATGCTCAAGCTGTATGAAAGAGAAAGCTAAATCTGAATGGTTGAGTTAATGCAGCTAGGGCATTCTCCGCACCTGCGCTACAGGCATTGTCTGTAGGTAGGGCATGTACATTGTGGCCTGCTATGAGGGCATGCAACCTACTGTGCGATGTCAACAAGCACAGAGGTAATCGCATCGCAGACATAGCTTTACAGGTGAAATTATCAACTGGATCGATTAATCCAACGTTTCGTCGATATACGCATATTACTTAAAATTCAAAGCATGTCCTCACCCTTGAAAGCGCTACACTTCTCCTTATTCTGTGTGGTGAACGACCCGGGCTGTACGTTACTGTGTTGAACTATTTTTTTAGAAATGTTAATAATTAATGAATTTATGTGGCAATGTTTCATTCCAGACAGTCGCTGAAACAATGGTTCAAAGAGAACTTAACAAATGCGTAACCAAGATCGCTCTCAATGGCCCTACACACAGTTGACTATACCTCGATACTCTCTTCATTGGCGAAATTGCTTGAATGTTTATGTGGCTTACACAAAAAGCTCACCAAACCCATAAATTCTTTTATGATATGAAATGAATAAAGTAATATTATTTGAAACTTCTGCGCATAAGCAGGGTTTTTAAAAAAAACTTTTACCTCTGTTTTTTTCTTTTGTTTTGTAAAAGGAATTTTTCTCTATGAATAAAGTAATGCGGATTA